>NW_017732726.1:50927-117180 GCF_001890085.2 Hipposideros armiger
GTTGGCGAAAAGTTCAGGTCGTCTAACTTTTTCACACAGCCTTTTCAGCAATTCCAAACAGTAAATTTGGTTAACTGTTTGTCCAGTTGGTACTAATTCATAATGAATAATCCCTGTGATATCAAAAAAGGTTAGCAACATTGTTACAACAAGTTCGTGAACTTAATTATCAGAACTCGTATGGTCAATTCCGGCTGTCCTGCAATGAGCATCACTAGTGAGACATGCCGATCCTTATTTACTCCTGCCTGTCTGCTCTGCTCACTTTATGTCTATATCCTCGTACTATCATCTCACTATTGGGAGATTTTATTCCAGGTACTTGGCTCACTTCTGATAAAAATAAGACATCCCTTAATTCCTGGTTTGCTGGTTTCAGATCTTTTACCCTCCTTTCCCCCAATTCTAAGGTCCCAGCAGTACATTTACTGTCAACACTTTATATAAAATCATCAATTTTTTTTGCAAGCATATAAACTTCCAGCAGTAAAATGAAGTTTTTTCAAAGCTAATAGTGAGTCAAACTTTTATCCATACTCCAGGGAATATAAGATTCTTAGTACCCTCCAGGGAACATGAGATTACTTTAAAGTCCCTCTTTATAGTTCACCCCACTTTCACCTTCAATGTTGCTTTAGCTCAACTACTTCTTCCCTGTGATAGTTTGTGAAAACTTACTCTCTGAACTGTGAAATCTGGATCTTTGTTCATTAGGTGTGTTTATTTAAACAGAGGCTACCTGCTTACCAGGAGATGATTTCCCTTCTCTAGCTCCTTTGATATTTTTAATCTTTGAAAAAAGATTTAGAGTCACCAAAACTCCATATCCTTATTTGTCTACTTCCCTAGTCCCAAGGTTAAATAAATACTTTTCCCAAAGACTTCGTGAGATACTTAAGTTAAGAATTTGACATTTAAAGTCGATAGGTTTTTAAGATACCCAGAATTTGTGCCTAAAAGAGACTTTAAAACTATTAAGCAAAAAAAAAAAAAAATACATTCTCCCTTCACAAATGATATTGCACATAATGAAGTGAAATATTGACCAATGCAGCGACTCACCGCTGGTCCTGGCAGGCCAGGCATGCCTCGCTCTCCCCGTTGCCCAGGCATGCCAACAATTCCTCTCTGCCCAGTAGTTCCAGCTGGACCAGGGGGACCATCTGGACCCTAATTTTGAGGATAAACCAGAATTAGAAATTCTCCAGGGTAAAACTGTACTCAAGACCTTTACAATAAATCATAGCTTTACAGGGGTTTTTTTAGCCTAAGAAAAAGTTATCTGCTGTGTAAACCATACTATATATGAGCAGTCATAATTTATAATCCACACAAAACCTCTCACATTATTTAAAAGTAAAAACAGTTCATCAGTTGAAAAAGAACTTGAAGATTAATATGAATATTGATGAAATAAAAGAGGTGACTATTCAAGCAAATAATTTTCCTTATTTTAAAAAGGCAAATTGTAAAACTAGAGAAATATTACTGATCTAAGCACGCTGATATTTAGAAGCATTTGGATATTAAATAAAATTTAATAAATAAATAAAATGTTTCTTCATACAGTGCACATATATAAGAAAGAATGTATTCGTGTTTAGATTTTGAACACCATATCCAATACTGTTATATTTTTATATTTATACAGATAACTTCTTTTCTAGAGCAGAGAATGACAAATTAAAAACCTACAGGGCATGAGGATTTATGAAAGTGCCCAGGATAATGTATAAACAGTTTGTTTGTGACAGTAATTATTACAGATTTCTATTAGTAAATATCTTAATTAGAGGTGATGTAGAACAAACATGCCAGACTTACAGGTTGCCCATCTTCTCCTGGGTCTCCTTTGTCCCCTGGGCCACCAGGGGGGCCAGCTGGTCCTCGATCTCCCACTCGCCCATGAGAGCCAGGGTCCCCGCGAAGACCTGGAGGTCCCTCCTTCCCGGGTTCCCCTAAGGGCCCAGCAGGTCCTGGAGCTCCCTAATATAACACAAAAAGAAACCCAGGAGGGTAAAGTGGAAGCAGCATTGGAGGAACTGATGCAACAGTCTCTGCTGTAGGGGCACTTTTCCAAGTCTCACAAGCCCATATTTTCCATTAGATAATCAGTCATTCTGTATATTTAAACAAAATTAAACAAAACACAGCTGCAGATTCATTTCCCAGAAGAAAGCCTAAATTATTTGCAGACAATTACCTATGAGTCATTATTAAAAGTGTGCTGACATTAACTTGGTTTTTCAAACTTCCTAAGGCTCTGCTCCAACAATGAATATATAACATTTTATTCTGCCTGATCTGATCTTATAATAAAAGAATAACATTTATTAAACAGAGTTTCAGAGATGTTTCCTAACTGAAAGAAATGATTATTACCATACAATAGTGTTGGTATTTAGTAACCAAATAGAATAACAGTCAAATATTGAGGCTAAAAGTGACTTGCAAATGAGCTCTTCTAAGAAACATTGGATGATTACAGATGAATTTGGTTTGACAACATACTAGTATGAATTATCGGGATAAGGGTTGTTAACATGAGAAAACAAATCACTAATGGATTAAATAAAAGAATAAATAATAAAAATTAAATTATGTGTATCTATAGAATATGTAAATGCTGGGGGTGCCAAAAAAATGTATACAAGTGGACACTTTGGTCAACGTTGCTCAAGCAGTAGTTCACCGTAATCAGAAGTGTCTGGACGCTGATGGTAACCACCTTGAGCACCTCTTGTAATTGCAGAAGTCAAATGTGACTTGTACTCATCTTTTGCTATTGGTATATATTGAGTATTACAATTTTAATACAGTTTTCCTTTCTTAAAATGTATACATATATATTTTTTTTGGTACCCTCTGCATATGTGTGTTTATGTGCATTTCTTTGTGTGTGTGTGGGGGGGGAAGGGATAATTGCTCCACTATCAATGATCTGAATTACTGTATTGACTTACAATAGGTCCTGGAGGTCCAACTCTGCCAGCAGAACCAGGAAACCCTGTAGCACCCTAGAAATATAATATCATATAAGCAATTTTAAAATGACAGTTATATATGCTTTCTGGGATCTATTTTTTCTCACAAGGATACGTAGGCCTTTAGATTCCCTTCTTTGTTGTGATCAATATATATATATATATATATATATATATATATATATATATATATATATATATATATTTGTATCCTATGTTTTTTAGAATGGATCTAGATTAATTGGTAGGAAGTACGATATTTTTCTCTTTCCACTTTCCATTTATCTTAAACATATACAAGTATGTTTAAGGCTAGGGCTAAAATCACATTAATATTTTATGTAACAGAATTATACAAAGTGCTTCCACATTATTCATTGCCTCTTCCACAGGTAATATATTATTTATATTACATATGATGCAGCTAGGTCTTCAAGATCATAATTTTTACCCAGATTTCCATCTAAGCAGTTAAATGTCCTTTCTATTACAGAACAGTTATACAAGTAAAAATGTGTTGTTATAGCTTCAGATTAACTTTAAAATGGCCACGAAGCGCTAGATATCCTGACTAACTGTGTAATTCCCAGAGCTTCAAACCAACTTACAGGTGGACCCTGAGTTCCTCGACCACCTTTTAGTCCAGGAACACCATTAGGACCCTATAGAGAAAGAAGCAAACAAAATATCACTGTAGTAAAGTAAAATGGGCTAAACACAGGTTTAAGCATTGGGCACTGGGACCAAGTTGTCTTTTTTTGTTGTTTTTTTTTTTGCTTACATGAGGACCTGGGGAGCCTGCTAGACCTTGGGGCCCAGGAGAGCCGGCATCTCCCTTCTGTCCTGGCTCTCCAGGTTCACCTTTTACTCCAGGCTGCCCATCGGGACCCTATGTCAATTGTATAAATAAGCAATTGATTATAACACTTATCAACAAATTATTTCACAGTAATTATTACTAATATATCATTTTATCACATACTGTAAATTAGTGCTTTACAATCAGTATTAAAGCATAGAAAAAAAAAACAACCTAATGAGATTTTTAAAGACAGGCTGAAAAAAATGTTATTCTACCATATTTTTTAGTATAATAAATAAGTATAGAATTTGAAACTGTGCAAACTCATCCATTTTTTTGTGCCAATCCATGAAAAAAATGTATTGGAAATGATAATATTGCCTAGAAAACTGAAAACTTTCCAAAATCTTTAATATACCTTCAAAACATATGGCAATGATAATTAACTAAATGCATGCTCTAACAAGAGGAATGTTCTTTGTAAAGAAGAGATATTTGAAAATTATACCTGGGGTCCAGCAAAGCCAACAGCACCAGTCGGTCCATTTTCACCACGAGAACCCTAGAAGGCAAAGATTACTATAGCTTTCACACGTTAACTAAACAGAAATGATATTTGAAAATGCAATGATATAAATTTGCAGTATCTTGAAATTATATAGAGTGAAATTAGACATATTGCATGAGGAAGACCCTTAAATGTGATATAGAGATAAGGGTCATAGAACAAAATTTTCAAGGCCTGAAGTCTCAAAGTCTCTTCATTAATTAGTTGAGTTGCTTACCTAGACTTAATAGATTGCACAAGAATAATACACTAATAATGTTTTAAATTAAATGAGAAAAGTAAAAGTTAAAAATCAGGAAGTTATAAGTAGTCTAATCCAATAGTCATGATTTTATATAAATATTAAGTCAAAATGATGAATTGTTTTACTGCTCATGGTCATACAAAAGACCATCAAAATACTGTCACTTACAGGATTGCCACGGGAGCCAGGAGGGCCAACCAAACCTCGAGGACCAGGTTCACCCTAGAAAGCAGATTTTTCGATGGTTATTGTCCAAAACAGTAGCAAAACATAATACAACTGTAGGATGTTGGGCACTGTGTGTGGGGCAGATATTGGGGAGAACTCTGAGATGATCTAATCCGACTACCCCATTTTATGAAAGAGAAAACATTATGAAAAAGAGCCCGCATCCAGACTTCATGATTCTGAGTTCACAAAATAACAACTTATGACATGACATTACCTTTTCTCCAGTGGGGCCTGCAGGACCTGGAGGACCCAAGGGGCCTGGGAGACCCTGTTAATTAACAGAACATAGGCATGTTGAGAGAAAGAATGCACGGAAGTCTCCATGTTTAAACAAACAAAGAAGGGGCTGTTTTGTTATTGTGTGGCCGTTTTTGCAAAATATTACCTATAATAAATGATATAATCTGTATATTCTCAAGATTTTTCTACCTAGTCTAAAACAATTTCCATTGAATTTTCTCCAGAGAATGTTTTAATCTCTTTCATCCCGTTCAGCTCATCCCTATATGTCTTCAAACATTAGTTTTAAGTGAATGCTGTTCTTTATCAGTGTTTCCGTTTCTAGCCTATTGAATTTTGCTACTACCTATTTGAAATTTGAGTATAGACTAAAAAGAGACTTTTCTTCTTTTGTATAGAATTCTATATCATTAAATTATAATATACTAGCAAAATATCCCTCTTTTATTTTAAAAAAGTAAAATTGTAATAAAGCATTTCATTTTCTACATTCCTCTGAGATGGAAAGAAGTGTCACTACCCAGCCACACTGAGATGATGGGGTTCTTTTGCTCAGAGCACAGGGGGCTACCCCATGGGGATAAAAGTGGGTCTTCTGTACATGTGGTCACAATATTTACACTCCTGGACTATACTGGAGTTCTTTCAAAAACATCTTTTCTCTCTGATATTTGTGTATTGCCTCTTCATATGCAGCCCAAATATTCTTTTGTCATTTAATCCCTGCATGTATTACTGAAGAAACTTAAGGAACCAAAATGACTTTTTAATTTTATAATTTTAAAAAGAACATGAGAAAACTATAGTATTAAATTCTCTGGATTTATAATGGGAACAATATTCTTCCCATAATTTACCTACTATACTTCCTTAAAGGATTTGATTAAATATAAAGATCACTTATTAAATTCACAGACATATTTTTCACATGTGTTGTTCATTTTTTTCCTTTACTGTAAGATTACTGCAAATGCTGTTTTTTCTTTTTAAAAAAAACACATTGCCCTCGCTAAAAATAAAGCAGTCATTGTTTAAGTTTTGATCCTATTACATTGCATTTTCAAAGTAGTTCATAAGAACAATAAATATGCATTTCAGATTTCCCCTTAAAATAAACTGTCAATGTATTTTGCCTTCAAACAGTGCTGCACTACTTACTATACACTCCATACCATTCATGACACAACATACCTGCTTTACTTAGACCATTTTTTGAAATATTAAATCAAATATTAGATTTAAATAAAAGACAAGACACATTACACGTCCATAATTTGCTAAACTAAGTGATTAGCTTTTCAGGATAAAGGGGCAATTACCACTAAGGCTAAAACTTTTCTATATATATATTTTTTTTTAATCAAAAGCTAAAATAATCAATGTAGTAACAGTGACTTAATGTGTAGAAGCAATATATTAATAGTAGCCTAGTGTGATCTCTTTTTTTATGTGTACAATTGCTATTGCCAGGTCACACCATGACAACATAACAACAAACCATTTTATACTGAAACAGAAGATATTTATCAATGATTAGGAATTATTTCAGGAAATGGTGAATGTCTGAGCAACTGCAACTACCTGCCCTTACAGGAATCATTCATGTCTGAAAATACATTTTTAATCTGTTTGTCTGATTTCCTTGGAATTGCAAATGCATTCTATTTTTGAGGACCTAAAGTTTGTTAAGTGCCAATTTCTGACATGATATTAAACATTGCTTTGGAAATCAACCATCTTTCTTTACAGTTCACTTATTCAGCCTGTTTATTTATGAAAGCATTTATGACGATTCATCAGGCAGTACTTTTCTCACCACTGACATCCAGTTCCTGAGAAATGTTTATCACAACTCTGACTACTCCACAAAACTCCACTTGCCTGCACTGGAATGAAGTCTATAACAGCTCATTGGATCAGCATTCTATTAGAATAAACACTTCATATGAAATAAAAAAAGATGATAGAGAAAGATAAAAGAAGGCCCACCACTTAAAGTAGTGGTCTCTCAACAATGACTTTACTTTTTGGCTTGCCCTAACTCAAGGTAAGCAAAATGAGTATTTATGGTTGATCAATGTCAAATCTCAAAATTTATCGTTCTGATCACCATGGGAACACGATGAACTTTATTCTAGAAAGTTCAGGCAAATCCATATGATAATGATAATGTCGATTCCTACCTAGCCCGGTGGGAAAAGGAATGATTATACTTACTCTTGCTCCATCATTTCCAGCTGTGCCTTCAGCACCTTTCTCTCCTATGCCACCCTGGGAAAACACACAGAACACCATTTACTCATTTAGTTGTCTTTTTTCCACACTTGATTGGAAGTTCACGAAAGCAGGGATTTCTCTCTTCTGTTCATAGCTGTATCCCCATGAGCCTAGAACAATGCCAGACACTGTGCATTCTTTCAATAAATGTATTAAAAAATATGTGGTGATGGAAGGGGAGCTGACTGGATGGTGAACACACAACGCAATGTACAGATGATGTATTATATAATTGTATACTTGAAACCGATATAATTTTACTAACCAATGTCACCCAAATAAATTTAATAATTTTTTTAAATGAATGAATGATTTGTGACTCAGGATGGTAGAAGTAAAAGTCTGCCCCAGAAATCATTATCAGTAGAAAATCTAAATGAATAACTAAAGAAATGAGACTTACTCTGTCGCCCTTGGGGCCAGGAGTCCCTGCAATTCCTCTTTCTCCTGGCATTCCTTGAAGACCTGGTGGGCCTGTATCTCCAGGGGTTCCAGTTGGCCCTGGACTGCCCTAAAATGAACCAATAATAAGTGAGCTCACCTATATATTGAGATTGAACCAAATAAAATTTCTGTCAAAAATAAGAGAATCTCAGAAATTTCATATGGTTAACTTAGAGCTTATATTATTTATTTGAGAAAATTGCCTCTGAGTTCATATTTTAAAATTTAAAAAAAATCAGACCTTGCCATTTTGATTGTTGGTTTATGTTTTCAACTTTTCTCTTTGGGCAAATTGAGTACTGATTCAAATAAAAATGATAGAGTTTCTTTTTTTGGTAACATCATGGGATTCTAACAAAGAAAGAAGACATTACATTTAGAGAGTATTTTATTCTCTCTGTAATAAACCTATGATAGTAAGCTGTTTTTCAGGCTCAGTCAGTGACTAAATTGAAGCAGATCTTATGCAATCATTTTGGATCTTGAAGACGGTAAGGAATCTAATGTTGAATAATCACAAAAAATTCTACTTGAAACGTTTGCACTGAAGTTGGCCACATTGTCTTCTACCAATGTTAAAATGGTACCCAAAAGGAAATGGTATTGATTTTTGCCTTATGATGTATTGTATTTTCAGGTTTCAAAACCAACATACTTTCATATATTTTGAAGTGCAATTGTGGAACTTGAGACAAGGAAAATGGAGCATGTGATTAGGAATACCTCTTAATTATGCAATTTTCTATTTGTTATTTCTCATTATTAATTAATGGAAGTCATGAATAAAATTTGTATAAATAAATATTAGGAATGGGCCTGTATATGAGAATGTATTTCTATGTGTACTAGGTCATATGTCCCATCACAAAAGTGATACTTCCTTTTAGCTGACTGTTTAGTGCAAAGGAAAAATCTAGTAGGTGCTCATTAAATATTTGCTGAAGAAGATTATATGTAATCAAATAACATGCAACAAGAGAAATAACATTCTAGTATCATTGTGTGTTTATTGAGCAGAAATTTTAGAACATTTAAAGTACTGAGCTCCCCGCCATACTTACTTTCGGACCATCCGGACCGTGTCCTCCAGCCATCCCCTTCTCACCAGGGAGCCCGGTTATTCCTGGTTCTCCTCTTTCCCCTGGATTTCCTCGTTCTCCCTATCACAACATTAAATGTCAAACATTGTCAGTGTTTGATCTAAAAATGGGTTAAAATATGTTTGGAAATCTGAAGAGTGGTTTCTACTGAAGAAAAATTTAGGGATGAGCAACTATTAAGCCTCAATTTTCTAATTAAGTGATAAGAAATGAACTTGAAGTAAGGCTATACTAGCTTCACGGCACAAAATATTTCTTATAAGATTGATTTTCATCAAGTGGAAGAATTTTAATACTTAAAATAAAGCCCACTTTATATAAAAGGTGCTTTTTTAAAACTGAAGCCAATGAAAACAGAATTAATTGCAAAGGAGAAAATACTTACTCGAGGTCCTAATGGGCCAACCGCTCCGGGATCTCCAGGAACTCCCTACAAAATACATTTTAAAATATTAGAAAAAAAGCTTTGAGCTAGATTTTATGCATTTATTACAAATCTTTTCAGATCACACATCTAATTTCTTTTAATATACTATTAGGAGTCTAAGCCCATAATATTGATGAAAGAAAAATGTGTACACTTTTATAAATGAGAGGATATCCCATACATTAGGTGGAAATATTTTCCCAGAAAAATTTATATTATAAATGAATATTTTTGGTAATGAGAACATGCAAAATATTATCTCACAAAGACAGTGCATTCATTTTTTTAAAGATAACAAAAGATAAACTAAAGGCCTTTTATTTCCTAAAGGAATGTGAAAAACTTAATAAAGGAAAATGAAATTAAAAGCAATTAAGTACTGATCTTCTAAATATAATCAACTCAATTCAATTTAGTAAATATTTTTTGAACCTATAATATGGACAATACATTCTATTAGGAATTGCAGGTTCAAACTTATGTAGTCATGACTACATTAAAGGTATGTTCTTAACTAAAGACAAGTTTGTCACTTAAAACTCTGCTCTTCAATAAAGATAGTAACTGTATCAAGTAGCCCTCTGGTCTTTTCCCTTGAAATTATTATCTTCATTGTGGCATGATCTTCCTAAAACCCAGATTTCATAGTATTACTCCCTGCTTCAAAGCCCTTCATTAGCTTCCCATTCCTCCAATAATAAGAACAAATTAGGTCAAATTAAGACTCCATACCTGGCCCCTGATTCACCCCTCCAGGCTCATCTCCATCCACAAGCTATATTCCACATAGCAGACTTACAGGACTTTTTTAGCTGCCTTAATTTGATCAGCAAGCTTTTGCACTTGCTGTTCCATTTCCTGGAGTATTTTCTTACCTTCCTGCCTCCCCGCTTACCATCCATCATTCATCCTTCAGATCTCATTAAAGATATTACTTTGTTCAGGAAACGTTTCCTAACCCCCCATATCTAAATTAGTTGCATTTTTTGTGTTTCCATAGACATAGTGCCTCCATTATAGAACACGTTACTATTGTAACTGTCTCCCTACATTCTCTGTGTCTCCTGCTATAATACAGTATCAGGGAAAAGTCCATATCCATCTTGTTCAATTTGTTAAAGTCAAGGTTAATAGCGCTAAAGCCATAGCACTAAGCAAATATTGGGCTGTCGGAAACGTCATGACGCATTTTTGCAACGAAAAACATAGAAAAATATGTCATGACGTTTCCGACAACCCAATATTTGTTGAATGGTTAAATGATGAATGAATCATTCAAAGAAAAATAAATTAAATAAATTTAGGTGCTCGTAAAATGATAGAAATAATATGGTTAGTATCTGTTCATAACCATTTACAAAGCCTCCAGTAAAACTCTATAGTTATGATATATATTTAATGATTAAGAACATAGTCTTGGGGAGCATAAGATCTGGGTTCAAATCATCTCAGCTGTGTGACTTTGAGAAAATTCCCTAACATCTGTATGCCTCTTTTTCCTCACCTGTAAAATGTGTATTATAAAAGTACCTAATACATAGGGCTGTTTTGAGGATTAAAAGAGATAATATATATAAAGAAAACAAGAACAGAGCCTAACACATAAGTGATATGAGCCAGCGATTTTTAGTATTGCTATTCTTCTTATTTAAAAACTTACTTGATCACCCGGCTTTCCACCTTCACCAGGAGGTCCCGGAGGACCAGGGAGCCCCTAAAACAAAAGCAAGAAAATAAAACTGTGACTCCATGAAAGTTTAATAGACAACGAGTGTTAGCAGTTCACTTTTTACAACTCATAGAGTTAACACGTTTATATTTTCAAGCAAAAGATATTGTGCAAACGCAAGTTAAACAAAACAGAATGAGAAAACTACATGTAATACAACATAACAGCCAGATTATAGGGTTAGATTTTCATTTGCACATCATTTTGGCAAAAGAAAGCAAAACTATAAAAAGAGTTTCTTCATATTTGTAGATTTTTAATAGCTCTGTAAAAATATATTAGGCTGCTAGAATAATAGTGAAAGTCAATACTGAAAGTTTTTTTTCCCAAATTATGATTATCCATGCTATTAGATAATCTACCATACTGATATACTTAGAGAAATCATGGAAATTTGTTCAACAAACACTTTTAGACACTGTGCCAATAAAATTAGATAAGCCTTAATATAGTTCAACAAATTTTGTTGAGGTATCAAGCACATTTTATGATTTTTTACTTGTTAATAGTGTGGAGTTTTCATCAGTTTTTCAGGGGAAGTCTGTTCCTTCTCTTTGAACAGAATTTTTTTATTTTATCCAAATGTCCAGCTTACTTTCTAAAAGAAGGATGACTTCTATGAAATTTGTAGAATTTCACCTTATTTGACCATGTCATTTGATAGTTTAAAAAGCATTTCAGTTAGTAGAAGAAATGGAACACTGGATTAGTGCATACCTGAAAGCCGGTGGGGCCCGGAGGGCCCTGTTCCCCTCTCTCCCCAGCCAGACCCTAAGTCACCAGGGAAAGAAACTCATGAAAACCAAGAGCCAGATTTTACGCCTGCTTCCTGTTTATGCGAACCATGAGAAGTATTACCATTTCTTTGTATTTCTTCCAATCACATGTTTTTTACTTTAGCCAGATAATAAACTAGCATCAAAACTCATCTATCCATTGGTATTGGTTGAAGTCCCTGTTGGTGAGAAAATATCTTCTCAAGCCAGCCGAGAGGCTGATGACATGTGTTGATTTTTTGATCCAAACATAAAATATCTGGAGCCAACCCGAAAATTATGGGGAAATTGGATAAATTGGACATGGAAAAATTATTTACTTTCACATATCTAATCTAAAAGGGTAATACTCCCATTGCAGTTTATTTCTAGGTGTCATAAAAATTATTAATCATATCTTCAAAACTAGAATGACTAAAGAAAGCAAAGCTAACATTTTAGAAAGATATTTATTTAACTTGCCTCAGCCCAAAACAAAGTGCAAAATATTTCTAATAAATACTTAATTTTAAAATCCTGGAATGAAAATATACCTCAAAGGATCAATATTATTCTTTTTCAGTCCCTCAGGGGGAAAAAACAAAACCCAGCTTAAATTAATGGTTATAAGATACATTATTAGAAGAAGGTAGGTATAATTCACTATTTATATATTTTAGGTAAAATACTGCATTAAATGTTTGTCAGACACCATTTTCTTCAATATATCAATATATATGATGTGACACATAACAATGTTTACTATCAGCATTTTATAGAAGTTAAAAATAAAGAGACCAATCATTCTATTAAAAAGACAGAAGATGCCGGCACAGGAATCAAAAGAAAAGATACAACTCAAATTTTTCAATCCTCCACTTTTTTAATTACTTCTCCCAAAACTTATTTCTAAGTAAAGTCTTAGACAAACATCATTTAAAAATGCAGTATGAATATATTTTTGTTAAAAGATCACATACCGGGGGCCCCACAGGACCAGAAGGGCCAACTTCACCATCTTTTCCAGGTGCTCCCTAGTGTCACAGAGATAATTTGTGAGATGAGGCCATGAGAACTTGGATATTTTTTTTTCTTTAGCAGAAAATGTATAGTTACCCTCTGCCCAGGAACTCCTGCATTTCCTGCTTCTCCAGGTTTTCCAGGGTCACCCTAAAGAATAAATAGAACTAATTTGAATATCAATCAATTTGTTAAATTTTTAGCTGTTCCAAGTGAGAATTAGGATGAGATGGCAAACATATTGTACACTGTACTCACACTGCTACCTTTGGGGCCTGGGAGACCCATGCTCCCAGGCTGCCCTCTGATTCCGATGGAGCCTGGAGGACCTGGCCGGCCATCCTCACCTGGAGCACCCTACAAGATGGACCAAAGCAATGCAAGTGTTATGTAAATTTGCTTTAGATACCACATCACCCAAATTGTTACTCGCCTTTGCTTACGTTAAAACTTATGTTTTAAGTTATCCAACATTTTTATCTTAGTGAATCAGAACAGTTGGGTGTCTAAAAAAAAACTGTGGAAGTATTTAGACTATTTAGAACAGAAATTTTATTCTTATTCTATACACAAGCCTTATCTTCATGTCTCATTACACTCTCATGTCAATAGAGGAAATCTCTCCCTTTCATTTACTCTAGTTTGTGGTAATAAAAACTCAGGACTTCTATTTAACATTTGCAGTATAAGGGAAGGGTCCAGAATATACAAGCTGTCAAAATTCATACCTACTTATCTCTTAAATGTACTAAATTGCAAGGCTATCAAAATATGAAAATGTTGCTAATAGATAAAATTCCACCAATCTTAAAAAATACATTATTTCAACTTTTTCACTGATGTCAAGGAAACAATTTCAATCTCAAAGGTTTATGTCAATATAATGTAATGAATTTTGGGTCAATTTGAAAATACGCAGGTCCTAAGTGTTTGCTCCCAGAGGGCAAAGCATTTTAAATGTGTAAATACGATCAGCATCTACATGATCAAAAATATTAAACTCAAATAAGTTGCATGTCTATTGAGAAATATGAAAGGTTGTAGACATTGGTTTAAATAACTTACCAAAGGTCCAAGCTTTCCTTCAGGACCTTGAATGCCAGGATTTCCTGTCAGACCCTGAAAATTAAAGTAATTGTCAGTTTGTACCTGACCTGCAATTGAAGTAGAGTCTAAAGAGTAAAAATAGCATTACATTAAAAGGATCCCATTCCATTCTGCAAATGCCCACTCTCAGTAACCTTAGGCTCCTCTGGACAAAGTCATAGGACCATCATGGGCCTCACCCAGCTGGCTTTGAAGAATACAGGGCAGACAACACAGCATGCCAGCAGGGCAGCTCCAGGTGCGCCTCTTCCCTGGGAGGAGTATTCACAGCACAGCCTCCAGGGGCAGCCACCAAGCCTCTCACAATAGAGGCCGAAAGCCAGGGAATGAGTCTACATGGTGGGTGCAGGAACCACCCTGTCTTGGAAATCCCATGTAACCACTATTTGTAACGGCACCTTGAACATAGTATACTGGTGGGAGGCATAGTTTTCATAGCCCTCCCAGTCTAAATGCAATCATAAATCAGGGATCATTTTTTACTATAAGCAATGTTGACTGGTCATTCAGCTGGCATTCCACCTTTATCAGGTGTCTAAGCAGAAGCGAACCCAATGCCGGTTTCTCATGTAAAAGGAGAAGGTGCTATCGTAGACTTTTACTCATACATTTAACACTGGGATCAAGACAAAGACCTTATATTGAGCGAAATGTATTTTCCCATTCAACAACTTTTTGTATAATCCTTTCCTTTAAGGGGCATTGTTGACAACTGAATGTAAGGGCAGTTGCATAGTCCAAATAAATTTTCAAGTGATATTTTGTTAAAATGAAATTTATCAGGAATTTTCTCTGCCAAAAGTCAAACAAGTTGTTTATTAGCAAGTAAAAAAATTCATAAAAACTGACAAATAGGATTTTTTATTTATGTCAAGTGGTAAAACTATTAATACATATACGCCTTTGAAAAAGAAAGGCTAGAAGTTACTGTGTTTTCTGTACATGATAAAAATAACTAGTATTTTGAAAATCACGAATCAGATCAAAACCACAAAAGGAAAGAAATGTTCCAAGTTGTGAAAGTAAGCTAAATTAAAAATAACAGGACAAAGAAACCCTTCAATGAATTCTCAGGAGCATATGTCCTGGGTTGATACAGAGAAAAAAATGCTGTAATCTTACCCGAGCACCTGGAAGCCCCGGTTCACCTGGACGTCCTGGATCCCCCTGACCTCCTTTTGGTCCTGAAGAGCCTACAGGACCCCTCTCTCCTTGAGCCCCCTGTTCCAAAGCAAAGCATAACATGTCAGAAAAAGAGTACAGGGCAACAAAAGTTACCATATATAAAATATTGCTCTACAAATCAAAGCATTAATATAACATACAAATAGTTTGTCAAAGTAGTTACAAAGACTTCTCTGTAAACAATGTCACTTCACATTTTGTTCTAATTTGGATTTCTTGTAGAATAGTGGTTTTTCATCATTAGCGAATGAAAGTTATGTTTAGAGCCTCACTCCAATAATATAAATATTGAAAAACAAACTATAGAATTTTGAAAGAGTCTACACGTCTAGATAAAGGAAAAATCATATATCAGTAAAAGGAAAGGTCTGTGACCTTTTCTTCTCAGAAATGTCCCTGAAAAGTCTGCAAATAAACTCCCATATACCTCCAACCACTGTCTTCCCCACCCCTCACACCCAGACCTCCAAAATATAGAAATTGCACTAGAGGGATTTGACATGAGGCCTGACACCTGTGTCCAACTCTTTTCTAGATCTGGACCCACATGGTCCAAAGCTAGATCAACATGCTGGACAATGGTGTCTTTGGAGCACCACCCACATGAGTGTCAACATTGATGGGATAACCTCACCTTTGGTCCAGGTAAGCCATCAGAGCCCGGAAAACCACGATTGCCAGGAGCACCCTACAAATGACCAAAATTTGATTCTTAATTGCTGTTGATGTTTTTGTAATATATAATGAGTAAGTAATTTTTATTTTTGGTACTCTAAGGTTGTAGAAGATGGCATCAAACCAACATGGCAATAGATGTGCATAAGAAAAAAAATCTGACTATACAGAAATAAATTTAAAATTTTGAAGAATATCTAAGGATGACGTAAAAAATTTTTCAACCCGGAATATTTCAACCGTTTGTTGTAAAATTAAACATAAACCGATATCTAGATATGAGAGGCAAAGTGATGTCACCATCTATCACAATAAAAATGCAGTGATGACATGCATTAGTATTGCCATGCATGTGAAGCCCTTTGCATTCTCTGAAGCTCTGTACACATGTAAGGTGATATTGCTGTTGTCCCTTTCAAACCTCTTTCATTACACTCCAGTCACAGCAACCTGTTCTGATCTTTAAAGTCACCAAGCCCTTTCTGTCTTCCTGCCTTTGCATTTGCTGCTTCCTCTGCTGAAAAACATCCTTTCTCATAAGTTCTCTTGCTGGCCCATCCTCATCTTCAGGTCTCAGCTAAAATGCCGTCTTCTCAGAGACTCCTGATTCCTAACCATCTAATGTAATGTCACACCACTGTCATATACTCGACGTTACTCTCTACCACATCACTGTTATTTCCTAAGTGTATACTTCATTTACTAGAATGTGTAATTATATTTTATTTACCTATTGACTTGTTTATTGCTTACCTCCCCACTAAGTAAACTATTGTTTATTAGCCCCCATATGAGTGCATAGCCTTCTTGTTCACTGATGTATCCCAAGCACCAATATAACAAATTGGCATGGAATACTTGTTCAGTCAACGAGTTGAGTGAATGAATGAATGAACAATGATTACTTGGCTCCTTTAATTCACAGATTATCATATTGAAATGTGCACTGCACCTGAAAGCAGTTCTCTTAACTGCTCTAGTTTTCCTTGCTACCCCAAAACTTACTCACATAATTGCCCCACAACTATAAGAATTTATTTTATTATTCAAATTTTACCCTTTCTCCCAGTGGGCCTGGAGGACCAACTGCCCCTGGATCACCTCGGGGACCTCTTTTGCCTTCTTCACCAGGTGGGCCTATTGGGCCCTGAACACCGTGTGGTCCCTATTAGAAACAGAAGAGCAGTTATCCGAAAAAGCGATTCGACAAGGGAGTCATAGTCAAAAGATTCATATGATGAAGTCAGTCATAAATTTTAAACTATATGAAACAGTTAAACTATTTACACTCAAAGGGATTATAATTCTCATTGTTATTATTTTAAACACTTAAGCATTTTGAGCTGTATACTTCTAGACAAGATTTATGCTCTTCATATCATTTAAAAAAAAAATGAAGCCTTACTGGTTCCCCTTTTGGGCCAGCTTCTCCTTTAAAACCTGGAACTCCTGGATCACCCTAAAACAAGAGCATCATTAATTGTAAGAACCATGATATTTAGCCAGTCTAACCTGCTTTAATTAACTATAGTAAATGGGCCTTGAAAAATTTTCTGCAACTGAGTCTGTATTGAATCAACAGCATAATGTAATCATTTTAAATTTCGCAAATCTTATCGAATGTGCATGAAATTTTTATAAAATTCAGTATAATTTGGTAGCTGTCTGTTTATTTTACAGTGGTATTCAAGAGATTTGTTTTTTAAATATTGGCTTTTTATCATGCATACTAGAATAATCATAATTAGTTATTATTCCAATTTAATAAAAATTAGAACTAAACAATGAAACTTCTATAGATAAACCTACTTAGACCTTATTTTAGGAAATAGGCTTATTCACCCAGAATCAAAATAATTCTATATTTATGTTCTATTTATTGAGAGCTTGACAACTTCAAATAGGACATTTCATCTGACTCCAAAGGGTTTTAGGCTTTTATTTTGTTCTAAGGTTTTGTGTATCTGTGTCTTCAAATACCAATGTAGTTTAAGTTGTAAGAGCCAGATTGCTAAATTGAGAACATGATAAAACTAAATTTGAAATATCAGCAACACCCATTTTTTAATAAATCTGTCACCAACACTTCAAAAAGATTTATCAGCATAACCAAATTACTTGGAACAGAATCCAAAATATTTGTTTTAAGTAGTACTAGGAAAGAAAGTGTTACTTTTTATATATCAAGGCAAAACACATGTAAGTACAACTTTTCAATATGCTTATTTCTTATGGGCTCATCATATTTTTTCCTAGTAATATCTACAACACATGGAAACTCATTAAATATGAACAATATGTTGAAATCTCTCTTCATAAATTACTCTCAAGAAAGAGTTGTTGAATCCATTTTTAGCCCAATCATCATTATAAATCCCATTTAAACCTCCACATTTCCCCACACTGACTTGCAAATGTTTCTATAATGTTTATTATTCAACCACTCATAAAATTCTATGAGGTGAACCATAAAGTTGTGACCTTATTATTTTAAATAAAAAAACAAAAATTTAACATAATGCAATAACGTTCCACTTTGAATTTAAACATCTAAACTGTACATTAACACTTGCTCTCACTTTACAAAGATTCCTATCTTCGTTTGCCTCATTCAGATAAGTCCCATTATCTATGTTTCATTACATCTCATGAAATGCTGTTTCTCTTGGCAATCTTAGTTCAGTTATACTAATGGTTACTAGTTGTTTTAAAGGACATTACTGGTTGGCCGCGAATTCCTGGAGGTCCAGTGCTACCCTGTGGTCCTGGAGATCCAGGGGGCCCTGCCAAGCCAGGAGGCCCAGAGGTGCCTGGAGAGCCCTGAAGAAAACAAAAGTCATATGATGAGCAGGGACCTAGTGAAAAGCCTATGGCCAATGGCCAAAGCACTGTGTTTATTTAGGATCAATGGAGTTGCTTACCGTTGGGCCTTTGGCACCAGGAGTACCATCAGTTCCCACCGTACCCTAAGAGATACATGAAGAGTTTATGAACTATTACACCATAACTAGGTTGGTATTCTCAGAAGTCCACCCATTTTCCAAAAGGAGGCAGAAAATATCGCAAAAAAAAAAATCAACCACTATTGTATTATAAAAAAATCACTTTTATGACCATTTCCATAAAATAGACAAAATATTCAGTTTACAAGGGAAATGTGGTTTTCTCATGAGTTGTAAACACTCAGTCAGAAATTAAACAGAATATATTAAAATAGACTGCCTTTGTTCTGATGTTGTACAACATGTCCAGCTTTCTGGGACAGCCCTTAAATACACTAGGAACTTACAGGAAGACCCTGAGAGCCAACTGGACCTGGAGGCCCAGTTTCACCTCTTTGCCCTTGAGGACCTTCAGGGCCTCGAGCCCCAGTGGGACCTGCTTCTCCCTAAAGGGGTGCAAAGAAAAATGTTAATTTAAGAAAAAAATATAAACATGGTGCAGTTCAAAGTTGATTGCTTATTTGGAGGTTTACATTCTACACCCCAAAATAGAAAGGGGTCAAGAGTACAGATTGGCTTATAGGGGAAATGCATGTAACCTAGCCTAAGGAGCAGGCTTACTTTCCCACTCGTCAGGTGTGGTGATGCCCGTGGTGATAAAGAGCACAGTGGTCAAGGGAGCCTGAGAGCCACCCTTGTTTCAACTCAAGATAGGGGTCCACATAGTAAATAAAAATGCGGGATGTGTAGCTAAGTTTCAATTCAGATAAACAACAAATCGTTTTATTATAAGGTTGTCCTATGCAATATTTGGGGTATATTTATACTAAAATTTATTCTTTATTTAAGTGAAATTCAAACTTAATTGGTTTCTGTATTTATCCAACATATTATACACCTATGTAGACCAATACTCCAGGGACCTGGACCTGGAATTTGAGAACTAAAACTCTAAGCTTTAGAGAGCTCATTAGTATCAAAACATGTAAAATCCCTATTACCTTTCATTAAAATGTAAAGAACTGGATGTGGAAGTTTATTCTTCAGCCAGAGAGCAAAGACCCTGGTAGAACCTTACAGGTATAGCAGAACCCTGGGCAAAAACAAAACACCTGGGTATTTTATGCGGGGAGTAGTGGTAGGATGGAGAAATGATTTCTGAGAGTTTTGCTAGGTGGTGGACTTGATTAAACAGTTTTCAGTACTAGAAAAAGCCAGGAGGAGAGGGAAGCACCCAGTGAGCTGTTGTATAAACTGATTATTAGTGAAGTCTTAACTAGATGCCAAAGTGGGGCAGAAGCTACTTTCTGCTAAGCCGTAGTCCTTGTGAGTATTCTTTCCTTAATTCTCTAGCCAAAGCTCAGCTTGAGGGTGGAGGGTCTTACAGGAAGAGGGAGGGGATTTTGCTTATTTTTATCAGGGTACACAGGGAGGTTGGGTCCTCCATGGCCAGAGTCAGTGGCAATAGGATTAGGACATCAGGGAGCAGAACAGGTACAAAGAACAGAAGAAGATTCTACCTGTCTGAGTTCAGAGTGAGCTCTAAATTAAAGAAGGGACTGGTTAGTAAAAAGACTTAAGGCATCATTTTAAAGCCACCACATCCCTGTGGCTTAGAGTTTAAAGATGGCATTAGAGTGAGCTTGAAGAATAATTTGACTTAAGGACTACCATTTCAGAGTATTTGAAATGTCAGCTACAGACTCTGTGTTTTTTTGTTTTTTTGTTTTTTTGTTTGTTTGTTTTCTGGTTTGTATCAAAATTCAAGTCCAATTTGAGTAGCACTACTAACAAGAAGCATTGCTCTATATTGAGGCACCCTCTGATTCGGGCACGATGCTAAGGGTTTGCATAGATTATTTCATTTGATCTTCAACAAAAGTTCTATGAGAAAACAAGATTTAGAGAAGTGAGGTGGCTGCCATGGGTGCAGTCATTTTTGCACATCATAGTCATGTAAGTAAATCCTGTTTTCAAGATGAAGAAATTAATTGCCAGTGAGAAACTGGATATGAATGGTAATCAAATACATTGTGTAGCTTAAAATTTGGAAGTAATGTTCTGAATATATTCATTAATTTAGCTAATATAATCTGAATAACCTCCTACTGTAATCCTTAAATTTGTCACCCCAAGTATTGAGAGAAAGAGCAAATTGTGATCCCAGCAGAATATTTTAATCTATTCCCAGGTGGAGCCTCCCAGACCATTCCTTTAAATGGTCAGAAATGAAAGGCAGGAGTGGGGGTGGGCAGGCGTGAAAGCCAGCACTGTGTGAGGAAACAGCCTTTGTCCTCCTCTGATTTATTTTAACCTCCTTTTATTGAGAACATTCTGCTATTTACTACTGCCAGGCACTATATCCAAGAACAGAGCTTTAATTCATTTGAAGCTCTTATTCCTTGCAGTTTAGAGCTGTCTGGAGCTAGAGTCCTAATGCAACAGGTTCTTTGATATTACATTTATTTGATTGTAAGTAATTCTCTTTTAGTTACATATTATATAGTAATCTCATTCTTACATTTTTAAATTTTATTTTCCTACCATAATGGACATTGAGAATACACTAGGCTCTTTCCTTAGTTGAGAGCAACTTCCATACTCTTCATTTAATGAAATGACATTCTTCACTTTGGGATTCATATAATCAAGAAATAAATATATTAACATTTTACCTTCATCCCAGGATTTCCTGGAAAACCAGGGGAGCCAGCTATCCCAAGAGGACCCTATTAAAAGGAACCAGAAAAGTGATCAGACATATATTTTAATCAATATCTAATTAAGTCATCTTTTATTGTTTGACAAAATTCTATATTTTGACACATAGAATAATCCACTTAGTACTTTAAAAATCACAAAGATAACATAATTTTATCATAATACTTTCTAAGGTTGATATGAAATAGTGCTAAAAGACATGTTCAGTGGTATTGTACATAATAAGATTTCCTAGTTGTAGCATATAAGATTACGTCAGTAAAAACACAAATTATTTGAAACAATTGCTTCTTGCAATTGCTTTCTTTGTGTCAATAAAGTAATAAAGATTGTTTTTAGAAAGTTTTGTACAAAAATCTAGGACTGCACTTTATAAAAATGATGCTTAAGCATCATCTACATATTTTAGATTGATTTTCTTTCAGGCTAATAAGAAGTGAATATTTGTCACTATCCTACATTTGGGAAGGCATACATAGAGTTTAAACCTTTGAGTTAAAGGCTAGATTTGAAGGAAATGAGTTTAAGAGGAATTCCATTCTAGGTTATTCTAGTTCTTCTTTTAAGCCTGTATTTTAATTCCATCAGTATTGCATTTTTAAAAGAGTCCTTTTTAACTATATTTCTTTTTTCCTCCTATATTTTGTTTCTTTTTTTATGAGTATCAAGGCAGACAAGATCCTAAGGGCAAATAATTTCAAACCTGATTTACCCTCCTAGTATTTCCCTGAGCTCATCATGTTTCCTCATCTTTCCATCCTGTGGACTATGCTATATTCTTGCTCATTTTGTATACAAATCTTTCAAGATTTAGCTTGAAAGTTGCTCCTCTTTGAGTCTTCCTTGACATCTTTCCCTCACTACAGTTAGAGGTACCTTCTCTTCGATGTTCCCACACCTCAGGTTGTATTCTACGTTACAGCAGTCAGTAATAGCAGTATGCTACAGTATGAATTGGTATACCTCTCATCCTTGATAGGCAAGTCAGTTTTCAAAGACAAGTACTGTGTGTTTACCATCTTTTTTTTTTATTTCAAGTGACAGGGACACAGTAGGCACTCTGTAAATGTTAACGAATGTAAACATGGAAAAATTATTGAATAAATTAATGACGAATATGTGAGTAATACAACTCACCATTGGCCCGGGTTTTCCAGGCATACCGTGTGCACCTCGTTGCCCCTAGTTAGTAGAAAAAGAGACAAGAAAGGATAAGATTAGATCTTCTGATTTATTTGCTCACAATTCATTTCCTTTGTAAAAAATTTCCTTGCTAAAAATTCAGTAATAATAGGTTAACTGACAACAACCTTAACCTGGTTAATAGCAATAAAAATACACATTTCTACAACACTGGTAAGGTAGTAATGAACACAACTATCCGTATAGCAATAGGAAAGAAAAATCAAGATTGAAAAAATGAAACTGATCAAAATAATTCTTTTTACCCAAATGTATTTATCACCTTCTATAAAATGAGCTCAAAGACCATGAAGTTTTGAACACCTCAGTCTTCTTAATAGCTAGAATAACTCAGACAAGGAATGTACTCCTTGTAAAACAAAACACTACAGCACACATGCACACGCACGCACACAAACACACACAGGGAAATTAAGTGGTAGTGAATGTTGTGGGTGTCACCCAGATACCCCCTCACCCCTGAAGGAATCATTCTACCGCTGCTGGAAGTGTCATAAGCTGACAGCTTCCAGTTAAGACCCTCCCCAACAGGTTGCCTCAGCTAAAAGAAATTAGCTCTCCCAAAGTTACGTCCCTTCCATGGCCAATGCAGTGCTACCAAGGATTGGCCCCTATTTAAGACAAATCTGAAGAACTACCACAGCTCCACAGTTCCCATGGAACTGAAGGTTCAGAGATGCAGGTCTCTGTTGCAATGGTAACGCTATTTAATTTCTCCCTCTGACAAACCCTGCTTCTTTTATTCATTTCTTCAGAAGTGTAGTTTCTGAAAGCACTCCCCAATAAATTTCCTGCACACAAGTCTTTGCTTTGATGCTATTTCCTGGGAAATCTGACCTAAGACTTTAGTCCTACTGGTGCCGGCAGTAGGAGCAGGCTCTACAATGAAATTTTCAAGCTGGATTCCTCACTGATCAGCTAGTGATCAAAAAAATATGCATCCGTCTTGGTCTGCTTTGGTGATGCAGTAGTAAATATTGTCTCCAAGATGAACTGACAAAGGCCACAAGTATAAGGGAATGGGCAAGGGGTACAACAGCTCAGGCATTAGAGAAGTTTTAGGGGAAACAGCGATTTTAAAATTGATGGAATTGCATGCGTCATGTTGAGTGAATCCACTGGAGCAAGACAGTGAAAGGCTGATAGAGATCAACCATCAGCATAAGGCTCCGTGGCAGCATTTAAAAATATTGTCATCTTCTACAACCAGAGGGAAGAAAAAGGCCCAGGACTTAATGATAAAGGTTTAAAAACTCTTGAGAAGTTTGAATTCTGAAACATGAAAAGTCTCCTATGCCATGGTCAGGGACCTTGATTGGAAGAAACGGGACCCTGACCTTCAGCAATGGGATATCTTAAGAACTTCGACATCTCAGAGACCCTGAAGCACAGGTGTCTGCAGAATGGCCCATTTCCACCATTAACAGCTTATACTTCTTTCTTGCTTAAAGATGACATAGAAGCCTCTACTTTTTCACAAAACACATACCACCACCATTACACCTGCCCCTCCCCGTAGCCACCGGACCAATAACTAGCATAAAATTTAAAAAATAACTGGATTGAGGAAGTATTTCTCATAAAAGAAAGAAGAAACTGTATACCAAAGGAGCTACAAGGTCTATACACCATGTAGAGGCGGGATCCAAGAAAGAATGTATGGAACGAGGTCCTAAATGTACTGGATCGAAAGGGACAAAATATGAAGCTGGAGAACTTTAATGATATGGATGTACTCTCTCATGATACACATTTAACACCCTGATAAAGATCCTGGGAGATGGTGCTAACATGGGAGATGGTTCTAGCAGAGCAATGGCCCACGCTAAGTGAGTTAGAAATGCCATAACTGCTTTGGCAGATGGTAGAAAGCACAGGGAAGTGAACATAGTAGATTGGATATATTATGTAAGGCTGGATAAGGCAACAGCTGATTGTATTCCACAATATTCTCTGCACTTCCAGAGGACACTCTACTTGCCAAAGTGATAAGGAACGGCCCAGTGAGAGGGTCTCACTTCTCCCAAACCAGGGCCCTAACTTTGGCACCATTGAGAAGCTCTAAGGTGGTTATCTTCCGTGAGATAATAGTAGGGGATGCCATAAACATGAGAGTCCTATACTAATGGAGATGACAGGATCTCAAAATAATAGAGGCGAGGTAGCAGCCCTCAACTGTCAAAAGTAAAATGAATGCAATGTAGGGAACTGCAAGTTTGAAATATTAGCAAGTGTAGCTTGACCTTTAGAGAGCTATGAAGAGAATTAATAGAATATGCAACACCCTCTCCCCCAACCTAGGTTCAAGGTACATGGGCAAACAGCAAGGATATTTCTCAAAATGTTATTTAAAATAGATTGAATGCAGATGATCAGGAGACTCAAATCTTTAAAAGGGTATATTCATAGTACTAACCTTTTAGGACTGTGATAAACATAAAGATGTTTAGAAGAATGCTGAGTGTATAATAAGTTCTTGATAAATATTACCTATTATTATAATGTTATTACTATTCCAAAGTCTATGTTTTTCCATGGATTATATTCCATGCTGCTCTATGTTTTCATTATTTTCTTAATTTCTTTATTAAGATAAACAGGCAACAAATGCAGTCTGGTTATGTAAGATATTAACAGTAAGAGGGGCTAGGGGCTAGGGGATATAAGGGTACATGGGAACTCGTCATACTATCTTTGCAACTTCTCGGCAAACCTAAGTTTATTTCAAAATAAAAATAAAAAAATTAAGAGGTAGGCAATGAATACTGTTATTCCCATTTAGAAGGTATATTCAGTAATGCATTTGAGAGAGTTAAGACACATACTTACAGGAGCACCCTGTGGCCCAAGTCTCCCTCTCTCTCCTGGCATTCCTCTTGGACCCTGGAGACAAGAGAGAGAAAACATCTCTTGAAGCATCTTATTTTAACTCTAGGGCAGTTTGATTACACTACTCAATCCAATTGAGACTCAATATTATTGGCCACTAAGTGATAGCATTTCTTTCAGGCAATTTTGGATTTCAAAACCTCTCCACTGGCAGAGATACGTAACCTACCACCTCTCACCTAAATAGATTTCACTTAATCTAGCTTTAATGGGCAGAATCTACAAGATTCCTGATTTGATCACTGAGTACAGAAAAAAATAAATAAGGACGCTTACAGTTCACAATGAAATACAGGAAGACTTTTGTATTTGAAGGATTTAATTCTTATAGTATGCTCGCCTGCAGCTGGTAATCAAAATTATTTCACCAGCTAACATATGTTTTCTATGTCTTTTTTCCATATAAATACTCTCTTAATATCATCTAAAAAGCAAAGAAATAGCAAAGAATTAAATTAATACATACCATAGGACCCATGGCGCCCATGGGACCAGTAGGGCCAGCCTCACCCTAAAGCAAAAACGAGATCACATTACAATATGAGAAACCTACAACTGATAGTAACATCATTTTGTTCCACGTGTGTAGCATTCTAAAGGCATATTTTCAAAATGTGCATTTGAAAGCATACTTTTAATGAAGGACCTCAAAAGCCTAGTGTATCCCCTTTTCTCAAAATACAATGAAAATTTAGTTTCTAAAGAAATAAGTCTGAAAAAAACACACCAGGGGATTTAAACAAGATTGATGGAACTATCACACCTAGACACACTAATGAGTATCAAGAATGTAATTTCTGTCTATTAGGATAATACGTTAGGCCAAGTAAAACTTTACAAATCTAAAATTGACTGTAATATTTCCTTAAGTTCTATTATGTGAAGCATAGAAATAACGATTGTAAAGCCAAATGCTTTTCCACATATGTATCTCATGATACTTCCCACTAAAAAGTCCTCTGGACTTCCTTAATGTTCTCCCTCCCTCTGGAAACATAAATAAATTTTGGAGAGAAACAATGGCCAAAAGGTCCTGGCATTAAAATGGCACTAAATAACAGGGCTAATGAAGCATTTACACCTCTGATATTTTTGAAGAAGAAAAAAGAATGAATGTTTCAGAAGGTGAATTCACAGTGTCGTATGTCATAAAGACGATATCCATCCTACATTGGCAGAAACCCAGCAGCATGGTGGCTATTCTTGGTGGCAAAGTTAGGTCACGTCACGTATCCTGGTAAATCTATTGCCACTCACCTATGAAAAATTACATTTATTTATTTCATTAATCATTTTCTTTCCTCCAGAATTATTTAAGGGACTTCTGAAATAAATGGTAGGCACTTGAAAGACACCCAAAATGCTCTAGTAAGGTTATACTGAAGTATTATACAATTACCTTGGAACCGGTGGCTCCAACTTCACCTTTAGGGCCTTCAAGACCTTTGTGCCCCTGAGAAGAAAAATATAAATTTGTATGTTACTGCTTTTTGGATTCTCAGACGCATAAAGGAAGAACCAAAAGTAAGCTTACCGAATGAAAACAAATCTCAAATTTAAAGTTGTTACTCGAAATGTTTCCAAATTCTCAACCTTTTTTGAAAGTCCACTCAAAGAAAATTAGTTTCCCCTTTTAAATAACATTTTCAATTTTCAATGTCCTCATCTTTCAAATTTTTGTGACTTCCGGAAATTTAATCTATAGTTACAAATAAAGATCTTATAGTGGCTTTAGAGAAAATAAAAACTATAGGATTTAACAGTTTTAAAATATAGGTTATATCTAGGAATGATGTTCAAAATATTTACTAACTAGTCAGTACAGCAGCAAATATTCTAATCAGAAGCTTAACCACTCAAAACAGAGGCCAACCAGTATATGCTGAGTAAATATCAGCCATGCTTTCAGATAGACAGGGAGATAGATAGATGATAGATAGATAGATAGATGATAGATAGATAGATAGATAGATAGATGATAATTTAGATATATGATTTCTATATATATACATTACATGTAATAGTTACAAATTAATTATCTTGAGTTATAAAGAGAAAAGCATCCTACGGTCTCCAAGCCTGGGCCGACTGGGCCCCTCCTATTATCTATTGCACTTTCTAGTATCATGCCACTTATTCCACTATGAAGTAATTGCCTATTTTCTTAACTGAATCCCTTATTTGCCTGAAGCTAAAAACCATTGAAGTTTCTCATTCATCACTGTGTCCTCTTAGGTAACACAAAATTACATAGTAAGAACTCAAAATATATTTTATAGAATCAAATGAAATTCAAAGGAAATGTAAAAAAAGCATTGTGATTTTAGTAACCACAGATGACTACTACAATCAAAGCCATTAAGACAACTGACAAAAGGATCTGTAAATATTTTGAAGGTGATGCACCCCAGACCCTGCTCAGTAAGCCACAGTATCTGAAAGGATTACAAAGTATTGAACTTACTCGGTGACCCTTCAGGCCTGGAAGACCAGGAGCCCCAGGAAATCCTCGTGCTCCCTTGGGGAAAGAAAAAAACAAAAAACATAAAAGGCCTTTCAGAGTCATTAATAAGAATAGAAAATTACTTAATACGCTTTTTTTTCCACTAAAAATATCTGTTACGTAGTTTTTCACTAACAAAGCAAAGGATAAAAAGGAGTAGTATACATTTATCTATGAAAATACATAGATAGCAAGGCAAACACTTGTTAGGAATGGAAGCATGACTTACACAAATATGGATTAATACCAGGTATTGATTTGATGACATTTTCAAATTATGTCATTGTATTATAATTAGTATCAACAACAAAAAATACTAAAAACATAATTTTCTTTTCTCTGAGAAAAATAAGAGTGAATTCAGTGTCTGACTCAATGAGGTCAAGGTATAGGGAAAAAATCAGTAGAGGAACTTAAGAAAAACAATGCATTTCTTCCTTTGTATTGTGCTTTATTTGTGATAAAAGAAATGCATTTGTAGCAGACCAATGTGTATTATTTTCTCTGAACTTCTAAATACTGGCAGTAGAATATGATTAGGAATTGCATATTAAAATGAACTAATAGATAAATTTTTAAAGTTAAATGTTCAGGAGAAGCTTGTGGATTTGTCATTGTTTAAAAAACTAACTAAGGAAATGAATCTCCAACAGAGAGGAAAGTCAATAAATACGGAGAATGGGATGGTTCCTTGACTCAGTAATTTCTACATTTCTATCAATTGTATGCATTATTCATCTAAGCATATCGAATAAAAAAAGAATAGAAAGCAAACACAAAATCAAATGCAAATGGTAAAACTATTTTGAAATGATGCTTAAAACGTTTTCCTCATACCCTCTTAAAATAGATAAAGACTGAGTGACTTAATTATTCACTTATTCTCATTGCCTACATTAACTAGGCTTCGCATTGAATGCCATTACTACTGCCACCAGTAGACTGAGCATTTGATAGCTTGGGTTGATGCTATCAATTATCAATCATTATCATTAATCTGCATATCCCTGGCATTTTGCCTTATGCCTAACTAGTGGGCATCCAATGAATAGTCATTGAATAAACAATTGAATGAAGAAATGGTATAATATTTCTTTTCAAACTCATAGCACTTTTCCCAAAACTTTCTTAAGGAATTTCTCTTGTGCTAGCACAACCTTACACAAATGGCAAAACCCATCTGTTCTGCGTTACCACAGCCTTCATTTACTGTTAATTAAATTAATGAATAAGTAACTTAATAAATGAACTTCATCTGAGAAAAGCAAAGCAATAATTCCTCTGAGACAGCTTACAGGGCAAGTGTTTCTGTAGCATTTTCTGGGTGGGGGTTATCACAGTAAGGTCACATCAAACTATTGCTCTCTGAACAAATAAAGTCCCACTAATTCTTCTGTTTACACAGCAGTGCTCAGGAATTCTTTCACTTCAAAAGTTCCCTTTAAGATTTTCCACTGGAATGCTCCCCTTTACTGAGATTTTTCTCCCTTCCATTCTGAGCAGAAAAGAAACTCAGTACACATCCATCAAAGCCTATAAGGGAATTACTGAGCTATGTTATTTCAAATAATTAGTTAACTTTTGAGTTTTTGTGGTCTGCAAGGGAATTCTCATGTGATTACATATCTCTAATAAAACAAGAAAATGAACCAGATGGACTAGCGCTCATAAACCTTCTCATTCTGCTGACCCAAGACTGTCATCGCAGCCCACTCACACGTCGTTGCACTGCACTTGCAGAGTGCATCTGTGACATGCTGGCAGGGCACATTTCCTCCCCGTGGAGGGTCCCACGCTGTGAATGTGCAAGAGTGCAGCAGGACGGGAGGTTCAAGCTTGGACTGGTCAACATGAACATCTGTGCTAATGACTAAACCATATGCCTCTGTCTGCACGGCCTTTCCAGGATGGTGGGGGAAAGGAAAGTGAGAGAAAGCAGGGAGCTGGGAATTGGTTTTATATTTGAAACTAAATAATCCTTAAAGCACTGTAAATTCCCTTAAAAGATTAGCATCCACTTGTTTAAAAAAAAAATCCTGGCATTAAACCTCATCAATTTTCAGAAAGTAAACGGAGAGGACTCCAGTACCCTTAGATGTATTGAGTGGTGGATACATTTGGAAATTAAAGGACATATACATAAGTAGGAGGCCAAATCAGTTTAGGGGGGTGTTGGACTTTAAGAGCAGGACTGTTAGAGGGTTTTTGCCTGCTTATCATTCTCTAGTTTTCCTCATGGCCCGTGTAGTACATCCTAGGGAGGGCCTACCAAAGTAATGTGAGTGAGGACAGAAAGGTGGGTTCGGAGAGGAGCCAAGTGGCCGAGGTCCTGAATTCTGGTGGAATGGGTTGCCAGGGACCTGTCCCTGTACTGAGCCAAGGGGGAAGAAAACAGCTGTGTGAGGAGCCCTGGCATTCAGTGTATCTTGTTATAAGGTTTTTAGGACCCAGAACATTCATCGAGAATTTCAGCCAACATTAGGGTTTGGGGAGGCGCCAAAGAGGCATCCTGCCCACAATTTAAAAAACAAGTCATAGTGCTCCTTCAAACTGTTGTTTTCAACATGTGAAGAATACAAAACAAAAATATTTAAAAGATGAAAATTGATAAATGGGGTTGAGATGTTGTAAAATGTAGGTAGGTCAGACTGCTGACCTATCTGAAAATTTGATATTCAGTTTGGAGATAATATCCATATTAGGTTATGAAATAATTCTCTGCTTTAGGAGGGTCATTCACATTTGGTGTAATGCGAAGTGGGTGATTGGAATTAGCTGCCACTCTGGCAAAATGTCCTGTTCCACAATGACAGAAAGGACTTTATCTTGGTGATAGTGTCTAATGCACAGGTAGACAATGAATTATGAGTTGCTTTTAATATTCTTTAGTTTTCGAAGTTCGTCTTTATGTTGTACTGTCAAATACAAACTTACCGGAGATCCCGAGAACCCCACTTCACCGGGGTTTCCATTTCTACCAGCTTCACCCTTCATGGAAAAAAAGCAAGGAGGCAAAGGGGGATTAAAATATTCTCTTCTGAGACTACATGACAAAGCAATTGCAGATTAAAAGTCTTCTTTAGAAAGCTTGTTTCCAATGCTCCAAACAGTGTAAAAACACTGAGCTCTATTTCTGATGGCAATCCCGTCTAGCAAGTCAGTTTGTGACGGTTTCATTAATTTATCCAGAAGAAGAAATGAATATAAATTAGACTGGTCTAACTTAGCTCACCATTTTATGCACATCAAAATTTACACATACATATATTTGCTATGAAATTCTATATTAACATATGGCACTGAATTAAATAGTGCTTCTTAAAACAGTGCTTGCCATCTTTTTTCTTGTCATAAGAAAATATTAAGCACTACCAGAGATATTTTCTTTATGGCCAAATTTAATGTATTTTGCTTAAAGAAATCACGGGACACACAAAGAGAAAATAGTTACTTAGTTCAGTACCACACAGAAATTGATGACCTACCCATGATTTTATCCTCAACTTTGGGACAACTAAGAAAAGAATCCAGAAAAGCAACTCTGTTGTAATACCCTCTTCTTTGATCACATGTTCTTAATGTTAAAATATGAAGTTGAGGCTTAACTTTAATTAAAAATCCAATTGAGGAAATGACTTTTTCAGCATTGGAGAGCAATATTGACACTGCCCTACGAATACATTTTGAAAATCCATTTAACAAAGGCCTCATAATGATGTTTTTCTATTAGAGTAATGTATTTTCCCTTAAGATCACTTCAGAGAGTCCAGCAGCAGAGGCTATAGCTATTGTGACAACAATTCTAGTGTCTTATGGAGAAATCATAATGGAAAACCTGAGGAAAGCAAGGAAAGAGACAGTACCTAGTAATATAATACCATTAAAATGTAGAACACTTCTAGATTTTGCAAAATTCCCTTTTGAGTTCTCCAGTTTTGATTGACTTTAATGGAAGCTCAAAGTGGGGAAACGAAATGGGAATTAATGAATAATATTCATGTTGACACTTCTTATTCATGTAGCTTCTTCTTAGCATGTTTCAAAATTTCAAAGGAAAGTGAAGAAAGGCAGCTTACATCTTCACCAGGTTTTCCAGGAGGGCCCTCTGGTCCACGTGCACCAATTGGACCCTAATAAAACAAACAAAATGAGAAAAAAAAAGAACACTTACCTACATTTACCTACATCTACCCATGGTTTAATAAAAAATATTGTTGAGACAAAAAAAAATTTGAGAAAACAGCTTTATTAATATTGTGAATTTTATGTGTATCACTCAGATTATGTGTTCAACAACAAAGAGTTTAATTTCACAAATGCAAATACCTCAGCACTGTCTGCTGACTATATGCAAATTCTCTGAATTTAAATATTCTGCCACCAGAAGCACAGTTTAAGCATAGCCCATACTACAGGGTCCCTGAACTGGACTGTAATTTCTTGCTACATTAGTCAAGAGCTGGTAAAATAAATCACTCAGGACACCATTATAATAGAGGACCCATATTTAACTGGGTCTACATGTTTACTTGACATTTACCATTGGTCCAGGGTCACCAGGTTCACCAGGAGGTCCTGCAGGGCCAACACCACCCTAAATTTGAGAACAAATTATATATATATATATACAAATTATATATACAAACCACAAGAAAACAGAATTCTAAATCCTAAACTCTCTGAAGTATAGTGGCGCTGTTCAAGCTGCTCGCTCCACCACCCTCCAGCTATGTGACTCTAGATGAGTTATTTACTCTATACTTCGGTTTCCCAGTCTGTAAAATGAGAGTAGTATTGTACCCACTTCATTAGGCTTTTATAGCTCTTTAGATAACGAACGCATATGAAGAACCTAGAATAGGACTGGCACAGAATGTTCAATCAATGGTAGTTATCCTGATCGTGTACTCTTCCTTTGCCTCCTGCTTCTTCTACAACAACTATACTTCCTATTCCTATCATTTAGTACTACATTCTTCTTAAAGATTCCATGAAATGATCACCTTGACTGTAATTTCAAATGATACCCCATAGTAATGGCCTTCTATGATCTGATTTCATAAACTCAGAGTTGGCACATAACCAATTATGGAAATTTTCATCATAACATGAGATAATGATCTGATATTTCAGAAGCAAAGGCACACAAAAATTCTGTGTATTAGAGGTCAGTCACATAAAGAAACCAGACAATAAAACTTTAGCCCCATGAAGAAACTCTGAGAAACATATTACATATATTTCTGAGTGAGTGAAAATTAATTGAATACAACCCATTCAAAGTGAAAATTACAATATGCAACTGAAAGACCAGTCAAAAGCAGTCATGTCACAGAGACGTTTCTATTTCTTTCTTTTTTGCTACAGTATGTAATTTAATTATAAAAGATTTACTTGCTGCCCTTGTAAACCTTGAGGTCCCCTTGGGCCAACAGGACCCTGAAAAGCAAAAGAGAAGAAAAGTTACGTAGTGTTCATGACAATTAGATCAAACATTTAAAAAATCTTGAATCAGCTTTAGAATCTGGAAAAGTGAAGCTCTGACAGTAGAAGATGATGACATTCTCCATCTGTACTCATCTGGAATGCAGCCAAATTCAAGAAGATTAAAGCTAGGACAACATTTGGGATGATTTTATACACACCCTCAATGTCACAAAGAGAAATAAAAATTATGGCTGCACATACCCAATGTTTTTGGGACAAGAACACTTGCATGCTGAAGGAATGGTTCTGTTAAGCCAGAACATCTAACAAAAGAATACTCTTGGCAGGGATACAGTACTTACCGAATTGTCTATTTAATTCTTCAGCTTCAGAGCTGATAATTCTTAGAACTTAAATGAGCAAGTTGAATTAAAGGCTTATGAAACCACCAATAATAATGACTGGATTATTTTAAATGTAAGTTTAAAATTATCTGGGGAACTGCATTTTACAGATTATTTCTTTCTTTCATAACATACACTTAAAGTATCCACACAGGCTTTCCTCATTTAAACATGAAAAGGTGAGACTGAGACACAACCAAAGAAAGAAAACGAAAATGCGCTTTAAAAAATTTGCTAACTTATATCTACACAATTTTTTAAATGTCACACTTTAAAAAGAGAAATCAATTAAATCAAAATCAGGTTTGTTCTTATGGCAAGAACTTAAATTTTTGTTTGGAATCGATCAGATTTTTAGAGCGTAAGAAAACAAAAGCTTCAGTAAGAAAATAAGGACATATGTAATTTGAACTTCAAATGAATGAAAACTCATATATTTCAGAAAACTACCCTGAGATAATGATCAAATAAGACCATATTGGTAGTGAATTAAAGATACATAAACAATGTTGAAGTGACTCATGATGCTGGCCTTGAGGCTTGGTGGAAGGGGTAGTTATCTATGCGGTCTGAGTTTACACTTCTTGTTGCCTGAAATTCCATTAATCTGGGATGCTTCTGAATTATGTGATGAACAAATATGTATGGGAGAGTTGATTTGAAAAGTGTTACTATATTCCGTGAGATTGTATTGCTCAAAACACCCAGGTTATAATACTTTCCCAGAAAAAAATGGGAAACTTTCTGGCTATTGAAGAAATTCAAAAGACGATGGGAAGAGTTAGGAGGCCCGTGAAGAACGTTAAAGTTGTTGGCATAGGCCGTCAGACAATATTAAGATAAGCAGAAAATGATGAACATAAAACTGGTAAAACTCGTCATTTCAAAATTTTGCCACATCACTATTTCTAACACCATGATAAACAGTCACTTTACTTAGCTAAAAAAAAGCACACTTTTTTTATGGGGTGCTGGTGGTTATATGTCTCAAAATTCTCTATTTTCTTTTAAAAAAAGTGAAATATTACAGATAGCCCTTTATTAACATCAACAAATACTTTGCACAGTTATGATTAGAGCACCACAGGGCTTGTAACTGGCAGGGTTTGAGAAATAAATTGAATGAATGAATGGATGGACATGTTTTAAAAGGCACATATTGCTTAACTAGCTAACTCCAATTTCTCTTTTTATAATTTTTTTTTCTACAGGTACTTCAATTATCAGTAATATTTGCACTTACCACAGAGCCAGGCATCAGTCCTACTTGACTTCCCAGGCCAGATTTTTCATCCAACCCGGCCATCTGGGCTGAAAACGGCTGTAAAAGCAATGTGTTGACATTATTTTCACAGTAAAAGGCATATATCAAAATACTTATTAAATTGAGAAATGTGTGCACATTCTCTGGGATTCTTTAGAATGATTCTTCTGAGAATCATTTTAACCTTTTGACTTTAAAGCAAGGAAAAAAATTCAAGTTGTTTTCCATTGTATGTGTTTTTGATTGAACAATCTTCCTTAGAGTATTTTACAACTATGCTGCTTCAGAATAACTATTGCAATGGGCCAAATATCTGATACTTGATAAAAGTATGGATCATTCTGTTAAGTACTTAACCAGTCTAATCAATTTCAGGTGTAAATCTCTGTAACTGATTTCTTCCCATGCTTAGAGCACGACAAACATCTGAACTTAGCCTAAGAGATGCTTTTAAAACATTTGTCCTAAAGATTCCAGATTCCATTTCGGATTCGTTTCCTTAGATTGTATTCTTCTTTCTTTGTTAATGGCCAGTAAGCTTTAAACTGTAGTTATGTTAAGTTAATAAAAATTTAATAATCTTTTTAATGGAACCCCTGAATGTTCCAAGAATTGGCAATAGTTTTACCTATTCTCTTTCACATCTAAAAAACTCTGGTGACCCATTGACCAAAATTGTCAATATACATTCCAGGATATTTATTAATTTCCAGATTTTTGTGGGAAAAGAATGTGCATATTGTTTAAAAAGACAAATTGGCGACTCTTTCTACGATCAGTTGAAAATTGTGTGAACTGTGATAAAAAATCGTATTTCAGGGCTCCATATTTTTCCCTTGTTATGCTATGCAGTCTATTCATAAATCCCTATTGTGCCCCTAAGAACTCAAAGAGGCAGGCATAGACATTTTGTTTTATTTTACTTCTAGTAGGAAACTAAAATTCGGGAAATAATCAGATAGCCATTTTAGTGTCAACTCAGTGGCCCTTTCACATTCACCATCGCAAATGTGTTATACCCTCTTGGCATGGAGGTCATAACTGAGATTTCAGCAGCATTCTGAACCTAGAGAACAGCAAAAGGATAGAGACACATCTCTCTTTGCATTTCATAGTGGGTACAATGATAGTGGCCCGTTAGAATCAACAGAAGGAACAAAGCTCACAGGGTCCAGAAATGACATTGAGAAATGCACATAATTTGAAGCATTTAAAAAAATTTTTTTTTAAATTCTGCTTTGAATTTTTCTACAATTCCATGTGGATTTCTTAATTTTATCATTGTCATAACAGCACAGCATTCACTTAGCTGCTCTTGGAGTCAAGGTTCAACGTCTGAACTAACACAATTGAAAATCATAGCAATAAATCAAAACCTTAATATATTATCTAACTATGACATTGAACAAAGCACAGCACTCACCCTGCTCATGCCATCAGGTCCTGGGTGAGACGGATGTCCGGGAGGCCCTGGGGGACCTGGCTGACCAGGAACCCCTGGTTCACCATCAATTCCCTGAGGACCACGAGGACCCTGGGAAAACAAGCCAGTGGAAATTAGAACCTGTTGCCAAATGCTTACTTAGTAAAAAGCTAAAAGCACAGACATCTTGATGGAAATGGTGTGTTCATTATTTTAAAAAATGAATAGCCATACTGTATGAGTCCAACTATGACATTTTGGAAAGGGCAAAAAAAACTATGGAGACAGTAAAAAAAAAAAAAATAGTGGTTGCCAGGGTTTGGGGTGAGGGTGGGAGGATGAATAAGCAAAGTAGAGGAAACTTTTAGGGCAGCGAAAATACCCTGCATGATACTATAATGGTAGACACATGTCATTATACCCTTGTGTCCAAACCCACAGAATGAATAACACCAACGTAAACTATGGACTCTGATGGGGGATGTTGATAACGGGGGAGGCTACATATGTAGGGAAGCAGAGGGGACAGGGAAACTCTCTGTACCTTCCTCTCACTTTTGATGTGAATCTAAAACCTCCCTTAAAAAATACAGTCTTAAAAAAAAACAGCAATCTAGCACCTATAAGTCATTCAGCACTGGTAACAGCCTCCACCATTGGGACATGACACATTCTGGTTAAGAATTTTACTCTTGATGTGTCAAATCCCCAGGAACCAGCCTTCCTGGAATAATTATAAAATCGTATTCAGTTCATCAGTATTCTAGAATAAGCTTCCTTATTTCCTTGAGTTTTGCTGTTCAAGATATTTAATCAACGATTTCTAAAATCACTGTCTTAGATTACAGCTAACTATGTAAGTGCCTGCTTAAACTCCTCCACCCCCAATAACAAAATGTGAAGGACCCTTGATGGTAGTTTGTGATTTTTTGCAGCTTTCTAATTTTTTAATGCTTCGCATAGCTCCTGGCACATAGCAGACACTCCATATATGTTAATTACATTTTCACATTTCAATCCCCATTACTCTAGTACTTGAAGTCTAGCACACTTTGTTTTCCTTACCACCTCCAAAGGTAGACCAGACCAATAGAAATAGAGGGAAAGGCACAGTGACCCAGCCAAGTCCAGTTCTCAGAGAAGTGAGCAATGATTTCAAGCTGCCAAATTCCACCCTCCTGACCTACATTCTGAAGACAGCTTGGGGAACAGCCACATCCTCGGCTCTGGAACTGCTTAGCTCCCCAACCTCATCATTTCCACAAGTCTTGTTAAGTATTTTCTGGCTTTTTAACCCTGAAGAATCTTACTACATTTTAAGAAGAAAGACAGGACCAAAGAACTCAAAAGCCAATATATTTTTTATAATTAGAAGCAGGGACTAAGAAAAATATGGTAAATGAATTGGAGTTTAACAATAAAAGAAACTCTCATACCTAAACATGAGAATATCTACTGGCCCACAATAAGCGATTGACATATGAGCTAATAAAGCAGAAAGAGTAAATATAGGAGACGCTGAAGTAGGAGAAGGCAGCTTGTATATGATGATTTTGAAGACAGTGGCATAATAGCTCTTCAGAAATTTAATTAATATATTTTAACATATTCAAACATTCATAGAGAATGTTTACTTCCTAGAGAAGTGGAATAAATAAGCAGCTGTGTCTATTCAAAAACAAGGAGATAATTTAGCCTGAAAAACTCACTGTTTGAAAACTAATTTCTCAGAAAATTATTTTCATCCTTTAGAAATCAAACCTTTTCTGACTTCTTTTCTGACCACTGAAAATTCACTGAACTCTTTTCATTATATATAATGGAGACTGATTTTAATTGCTACCTAGGATTCCTGGATCATATGCGTGTGGGCAACATGAACTGGAAATGTATACTGTCAATGGTTGTATAGACAAAATAGTCGTCTGACCTACTCAGAGAGCGCTGTGTGGAAAACTTCTAATGCGTTTTTGAAATGTGAAATTGCTAACTGAGAACCAGCTATTGTTATTTACAAAAAACTAACCCAAACATCATTTCTTCTTCCAAAGAGATTTCCAAAGACAAAACCAAAATCTACATGTGGCGCCAATGGGAATTTAGAGACATTTGGGTAATATAAATCCTCAAAAAATTGTGTCCTTTTTCTAGCCATCTGCGGTTAATAATTATGTTTCAAAGTCGGCTCTGAATACAACCCACTTTCTCATTGACTTCATGATGCATTCTGTGTATCCATGGCATCTCCTTTAAATAGTTTACATGATGTACTCTTATGCAGATTGAGACTAAAATTAATAAAACCTTGTGAAAGTTATAGAAAATTAGTGAATATGAAAAGCAACGTCGTGGGCCAGCCGAGTGGCGCGATGGTTAAGAGCTGGCTTGGGACGTCAGAGGGCCTCTGTTCAGATCCCACATATGAGGGCCAGTGACACTGCCCTCTACAACTAAGATGCTGAACAATAGCTCGACCTGGAGCTGGGCTGCCGTGAGTCGCTGGCGACAGCGCAGGCTGCAGCCCCTGTGGCACTGGGTTGCCATGGGCTACCATATGTAGCCATCAGCCGCAGTGAGCGGCCATCCAGAAGCTGGCGACTGATGTGCCTCACCCGGGAAGAGCGCAATGATGGTGCCAACTTGGGCCAGTGAAGCAACGCCCTCCACAACTAGACTGAAGAACAAAACGACAGCAACTTGTCTGTTCCCCTTCCCCCAATTCCCCAGCACTGTTCCCATCCCCCCAATTCCCCAATAAAAATATTTTTTAAAAAAGCAAGGTTGTAAGTGAAAAAATAAGAAAAATATTATAATACATGAGCATTTTTACTAATAAATATTGAAAACAAAAATTATAATTTGGGAAACCACTGAAAACATGTGTTTCCATATTTACAAGTGAGCTGAATCACATAAATTTTATATTAAACTTAATGTTCTGTTTATAATCATTCCCTCCCATCCCGCAGGGCACTCTAGTATCTCAGGAAGCCATCTACAATAAAAAGTATTCGCAGATTGCCACTAGGTGGCGACCTTTAAACATCCACAAGTAGAAGGAATAATAATCACCCAGAATCAAGAACTTTAGTCACTGCTGGTTGGTAGAATCACACACACACACACACACATTACAAAATGTTAGAGTTGGTGAGAACTGGCGTATTTCCCATTTTACAGATGAGAAAACAGACCTATAGAGGTTAAGTGTCATGTATAATTAGAACTCTGCACACCATTGGCGGTCCATCTTCTGACAGGCTGCTAGTTTGCCGTCACCGTGAAGTTGCCAGGATAACACACTTCAAATTAAGGATGTGTGATCAGAGGCAGTCACGATGATCATTGGCTAGTAAAGAAAGCCTCTTTAGAGTGTCTCTAGATCAGTAGTTCTCAACCCTGTACAATTTTGCACCCCACCCCCTAGGGACATTTGACAACGTCAAGAGACATTTCTAGTTATCAAAATTGTATGAGGGGTGGGGAACAGGTAGGTGTTGCCACTTGTATCCAGTGGGTAGAAACTGGGAATGCTGCTAAACATTCTACAATGCATAAGGAACTATCTGGCCCCAGATGGCAACAGTATTGAGATTAAGAAACTGCTCCACATTGCTCTACATAAACACATTACCATTGTGTTTGATGGTAACGGAAGTGGGGGAGGGGGGGCTGGTATTTACGATCACAGTACCTACCACCTTATAGTGTGCCAGCCATAGCTTTAGTCAAGTTAAGCAGCTCCTGCAAGTCTTGGGACCTGAGGCAAGAGATTCTACCTATGGGTACTTTGTGACATCACGCCAGAATCTTGAAATCAGCCATGGTGGGAGTATTTACACCAAGGAAATCAGCAAAAAGCAATGGGCGCATTTCTTTTGTTTGATGAGTCAGTTGTTAAACACTTACCATCACACCACTGCTTGCTAGGATTAAGAGAGGAGCAGATTTCCTACTTGGGTATCTGCTAGGATTGCCTTGCTTAATTCCAAATAAATAGCTACTACACACACACACACACACACACACACACACACACACACTCACACACACACCTCTCATTGAATGTTTCAGGCCTAATCAAGATAGGAAATGGAGCACATCATATACTAACTCAGAGGAGAGGGGAAGGGAGGAAAGGCGAGGGGAGAGAAGGTGAGGCAAGGCAAGGCAAGCAAAGTAAGGAGTAGATTCACTGAATCCTAACAAGGAATTCTGGACGTCCAACCACTATTTCCATAGCAACTTCCACCTAGACTAGGGACTCGGCATTACTAATTTTTCTGGGTGCAAGCACATGGATACACAATGTTGTTGGCATGACCACCTCCCCTCATCCCCTCCTCCACCTGTCTCTGTCATTCTAGACCCTGGGCAGACACCTGAAGAGCTGCCAACAGTGTTTAAGCTACCAACACTGGTGAGACAGCTCAGTAGAACAGCAATGAAGAATGGAGCACAGATCATCAGAACACAACCATGCTGCCCACTATGTAGCTATGCTCCACTTCCTTGGGGCACTGTTGTTTGCCTACATGCCTGCAAATACCATCCATAATTCCAGCTCCAGTATGGAAAAAGTACTGGTATCACACTAACTTGATGAAATGTGTACAAGCATAAAATAGCATCAGAGATGAAACAAATGGCAAGAGTTCCTAGAGACATGATCTAAAATGGTTTACCCTCATTTATATATTCAAAGTTGTTTGAGGCTTCCTTGCTCATCTATTGATCCCATTTAGATATGGATACATACATATTTAGAAGGTTAAAAATCCATAGAGAGCTAAAGTTTAGTAGATATCATTATACAGAAAAATTAAACAGCACCAAATTTTCTGTTTAAAACATAAAATAATGATAGTAATCCACAGTTTAATCCAGTTATTTAATGTATGAAAGATTCATTTTTGAGGGTGAGATATAAAAAAGAAAAACAATTGCTATCCTAGGAGTTGGTAGTAAGAGAAAACATTTGGCATATATTGTATAATATTCTCATATTTTATCTCAAGAGTTGATTATTTTAATTTAAAGGTGCTCCCTTTGTTCTGGTAACAGATTTCTTGATTTTTAAAGTTACTGCTTTGATAGTCTATCGCAGCTGTTCAATGAAAAAGGCAGAGTGTTACTTGGGGAATAAATGCATTATACAACCACTTGAATGAAAATTTTGTCCTCTAGTAATTTCTTTTCCCTCTGTCCAATTTGGTTATATTCTTGTAGCAACCACAGATCACAGAACTTGGGTGTTTTATCTCAACAGTACATTCTTGGCATTATTTACTCATGAGTTACAACTGAAAACAACATGAGGTATTCATTATGCTTCCTTAGATTCCACTTTATTTTAAGTTGACCTCATAAAGACAAAGAAATATCATTCATGTTATCTGAAAAGATAGATAATTATTAGCATGTGGCAATTTCTTCTGAATCAGGAGAGCTACACAAACACTTCATGTCCTGAATTTTCAGTCACATTTAATAGAGGTGAAAGAGGAACACTCATGGGCTCTTTGCTACATCCTGTAGACAGGCTTACTCACTCACTACCCAGTACGATTCACGAAAAGAGAACTCCACTCTCAACTTACAGGTTTTCCTTTTGGGCCTCTCTCTCCTCTTGGTCCTTGTGATCCTGGAGGTCCCTAAAACAGAAAACAATGGTTATGCCTGCAAAACGTGTACTTCAGATGTTTTTGTTTTAAAATTTGCTTGATGTAAAAAATTTGGGAAACAGATCACCCTTCTCTTTGAATTCAGTTCAGTTTAAGCCTATAGAATAAAAAGCCATATACATATAAAAGCTCTGTGTGCACAAAAGGCTGGTTGTGTCAGCAGTGAAGCTTAAAGGCCTGTAAAATGTTAAATGCTACATTACAGCATTGTGGAGCCCAATGAGCTGAACATATCAGTTTGAACAGTAAATGCATATTTGTAAAGATCATTTTTGCTGTCTTTTCCCAGACAAGATTTTGCCACTCGATTATGGCCACAAAAACATAAAGTTCAGATTTTGAGAATTACCTAGATGTGTGAACCTTCCCAAATTATCAATCATCTGAGAGAATTTATGAGTTTATATTGGTACAAGATACCCCCAAATTATTCATCACAGTTCAAGCTGTTGAAGAAAGCAATGGAAAGAAAAGCCTCTCATTCCACCACTGCTTTATAAGCCTTAAAGAATATTTTTTTCTACTTCATTTCAAATGTTGCATCATGTCCATTGTATATTTAAAACCCACTTAGAATTTTCCAAGTGGTAATTGCAGCTATTCCTCTCTTATAATAACAAATGATTATTGTATTTCAAAAGCGGCATCATTGTGCTAATATCTTAAATTAGTGGGTTTTTTTCCTAGAAAATTACAGTTGCCAGGAGAATTTTATTTCTCTTCAAAAGGGAGTTTCAGTTGAGTTATGAAAATAAGATGATATAATTTACTCAATCCAACATACAGCATTGTTTAAAAAGCAAATACTTCAGGGGACTAAAGCATATTTATTAAAGTATATTTATATTTTACTTATCTTGGTTTAATATGTTTTAAAATCTGCAGAAATTGTGTGTGTGTTTGTGTGTGTGTGTGTTATCCATCTAGTTACCTATGAATGCTACTGCTAAGCCAAATATGAAATCAGTAGTCTTGTATGCTAAACAGGAAATATGTTATTCTGATGTATAATTTCGCAAAGTCTACTGCTATATGATTTAATTTCATTAACCAATGAAATTAATATTTTGTTTCATTAAACCGATAAAAGTAATCCACCCTCAATCATTGTCAACAGACAAGTATGCCCTAATTTCAACAAGTAAGGTTAATCTAAAATTAGCAGTGTAACAATAGACAGCTTTGCCTTTCACATAACCAGCAGTAACACCAACACCTGAGGAATAATAGGGTTCATCAATTTCAGAATGAAATGACCCCCTATGTGTCATTTATTGCTGCAAAAGAATGCCTAAACTTGAACCTGTATCAAGACAAAATGCTTCAGGAAACCAAACATCAGTGTTTTACATTCAATGGTCTTTTCATGGGTATGATATCTGTAAGGATTTCCAGTATCTCAAAGAACTTAAGAGTACTACGAATGTTGGAGGAAACTACTTACTGACGGTCCTGGACGACCACGTATGCCTGTTACCTAAACAACAAACAAAATAGTCTGTGAAGATGACGTTCCTAACGAGTTTTAGAAAAGTCAATAGTCAAACAAATAGGGATAATAACAAAAGCCCCAGTGGATTTCTTTTTTTTTTTTTAAACAAATGGATGTTGCCAATTGATGCCTTTTTGCTTCTTGCCTTATAAGTTAAGACATTATCTAATTTAAACTCTAATATAGGAGACAGTCTTCATATAGTAACTAAGAGCACTGATGCTAGAGTCAAGAGGCCTGGGTTCAAGTCCTAACTCTGTCCCTTAACAGAACATTAAATCACACCTTTTTATTTGGGTTACATGCTATTTTTGCTATAAAAAATATACATCTTAACTATAATTTTGTATTCACATGCAATATATTTAATTTTAGAAAAGCCCAATTTTCACCTATAGTAATGAGACTATACAAATCAGGAATATTGTATTAAATTTGGTATTAAATAAATATTCTATTTTTGTTAATATTCAAAATTGTATTTAGTAAATATTACATATTATACTAACATACATATTGTATTTTTTTAAAATCTATTTTGGTTTGCTTATTTTATACTAAAAATGTGGTTTAAAATAACGAATTTCCTTTTTTTTGAGTGTGTGTGTGTATATATATATATATATATATATATATATATATATGAAATAATATATAACTATACTATAGCTAAGTTTATTAAAGGTACATAGAAACAATACATATATAAGTATACTTACAACAGGCACTAATCCTGGTTCTCCTTTTTGTCCCTATGAAGTAAAAAAAAGTTCAATTAGCAAAATATAATGGCTTGTTGTGCATGAACATATCACACTAAAATATTCTATATAAACACTAGGAATTTCTATGTGAGAAATATACAAAATTGAGAAAAAATGTAATCAGTTTTAGGATATTTAGTCAGATATTATTCATGAGAAAAAATACTACTCACTTGAAAGACATGAAAAGAAAAGAAATCCAATGTGTGGAATGTGTAAAGTTTTTTGCTTCAGTTTTTATAGCAATTAAACTCAAAGAGTATACTAGACCAAAAAATGTTTGTGATGAAAAGATATAAAGTCAATGCACCATAGTTAAAACTACCCAAAGACTAAAAACACAAAAGGAAATCCAGAAATGTGGATATATTTGAATTTTCACACTAATAATACATGCCACTTAGTTTTCAGTAACTTATCAGATGTCATGATAACACTAGTCACATAATTCTCAGTATCTGAGGAAGTCCTAGAAAAACATATTAATTGAACAGAAAAATAAAAGTAATAACAGATGTAGTACATACAACAAATGTAGATGGAATTTATTTTGATTCTTAGAACTTTAGATTCTCAAAAATTATATTCTCATAGCATGATGTCAGGTACATAGGTTAAATAATATTGAATAAATTGCACCTTTATATGTCCATTTTATCACATATTTACTTGTATTATTTATTTCAGAATTTGTCTTCCATCCAACAGATTTTGGTCCCCCCAAGGTCATGAGCATATCCACTTTACATCCTTGGTTGTGGCGAACAGAAGTTCTCAATAAATTCTTCTTGACTATGTTAATTTTCATTAATATATTATGAAACAATGCTTTTTATTAGGCAATTACAGAGGATAAATATATTAATAAAAATATCCAAAATGTAGAAAAAGCAAGAGTAATTTGTTCTATTTTATTTAATTTCTCCTTTAAAAATAACATTACAATGAATATCCTTGTTTATAAATGTTTGTGTGACATCTCTAATACCTTATGATATATCTCTAGAAGTTAAAGTTGTAGATTAAAGATCATACATATTTTTGATCACCAAATTATAATCCCAAAAGGCACAATCTGATTATATCTTTCCAACAGTATCTCACACCTAAAAATATTTTGCAAAGTGAAATTTTAAAATTATTTTACAATCTTGATAGTCAGTGATGGACTCAATGGCCAAGCAATACCGTGATCATACTTGCTGATTCTAATGTTAAGGTAGCTAATACTCTGGAAGTCAGGAGTAAATTGAGAATTCAGAAATGGAAGTGGTTCTACAGAAGCAGGAAGGAGCTCTATATGCGTAAGTTCGAGGTAGAACATGAGACTACAAGACAACCTACACAAGGACTAGTGGAATAAGGGATCAGCACACATGGGCAGCAAAGCAGAACCACATATGCTAACTTCTAGACTGGGTCTTTCCATTGTTAACATAATGTGAAAGTCACAAAAATTAACCCTTAAAGAGCTATAAGAGCTCTCTTTGAAACACTGAAAGAATTCGAATTGTTTAGAAATATGTGTCCAATAAATGAAGAACTTTAGGAGAATGATCCTGAAAAAAATGTTCCTTTCTGGGTCAAGTCTAGAAAAACAAGTTAAAAGGGAGGAGAAATTATTTCAGCCAAAATGAGAAAAACAGAATACTCTGATAAGAATGGTTGTGAAATTTCCATCCTAAGAGACCAACAACAACAAAAATGCATGCTTTTGCTCTTTGTATTTAGCAGATCTGCTGATGTCTTTCTTAGCTAAATTGTAGGCTTCGTGATATCTTATTATGAGCTATCTTTCCATAATATTTGATATGGGATTAAGTATTTCATTATCAGGTTCTGTAATAAATTTGTCTAATGGTTCTATGATACTTCTTATTTTGGAAATAAGCCACAGATGAAAATATTTGTCGACTTTGTTAATATGGGCTTTGAATACATTAATATATGTGGAAAGATGAGTAATCTAAAGTTTAACTCATCTTGATTTTCATATCCATTCAAGTACTCAGATTTAGATGAGAATTATAGTTTAATTCTACTTCTTGTCTGTTACTCATCATTTAATGCTATGTGGACATGCCTCATCACTTTTATAGGATGCCATTGCCATGGAGACAATCACATTGTTTTTCCCACCATTATGTCATCTGTACATTTGCCTCACATGGGTTATAATAAAAGCTCAGTAATTATTTGGGTCTTAACATGAATGAACAAATAAATTATAAATAAAAATCAATATTGATATAAACCAAGCAAAAATGTATTTTTATAGTATTACTCTGCTCTCATATTTCTGATGACACCTGATAATAAATGATAGAATCATGAAGGCAGTGGAACATAACTACAGTGTGCAAAATTGGCAAATGCTTTGAGTGTGTCCTCCTCCCAGCTGTCCCACACTGCCTTTGAAAACAAGGCAGTCAACTAAACAACATAGCCTAACAGTTGTTCTTCAGTAAGTTGGGTGACTATTAAATGAATTAAACTGATTATTTCAGGGCTGTTATCACTGTCAGTTCTTTTTTTATTTCATAGGTTATTTATCCTTCCTTCCCCTTCCTCTTCCTCCCTCCCTCCCTTCCTTCCTTCTTTCCTTCAATTAAATGTTTACTGCACTTCAAATATTTGTAAGGTTTATACTAAGCACTGTGATAAATGCAAGTAATTCAAAGGTAAATATGACAATCTTAATCCCTAAGGAATGCATAACCTTCTGGAAGAAATATCTATAAACAAAAATTAACAAAGTAAATAAAATAAAGACATCCCGTAACCTATAAGCAAAATAGCTGAATGATACTCATATATTTATATTTGCAGGGTACTCTGTAGTTCACAAAAGATTTTCAAACATTTCAAAGCATAGTCTTGTGTAGACAGTACTAGAATGAAAACGACATTTACAAAAATGAAACTTTTACTTACTAATAGAAAAGTAAAACTTACCTTTCTTCCTCTACCTATAAAAGGAAAAGAATAAATATGTTATTTTATGCAGAAAAAAATTTTTGAACCTTCTAAATATTTATTTTAATAATAGCATTTTTATGGAGTTAGAATATAACTTAAACAGATTGCCTAATCACCAGTAAGCAGAACTCAAACGTTGTTTTGGATCAATATTTCCAAAAGAGGCAAAATAATATACCACTTTGGAAAATTTTGACATTATCTGAATATTTTCCACATCATTTATATAGCATTTAAAGTTCATTAAATTATAAAAATAACAATTAAAATTATAAAGAATTATTTTCCATCAATACTGTCTATTTTTGTTTTTTATATTTTGTTGAGCAGGCAATTCATTCATATGGGTAATAAGTCAAAACATATTAAAAGTATGTAACTGTGCAATAAAAAAATAAAATCTTCTATCTTGTCTCCTTTTCCTTATTTCCCACATTTCACTCCCCCCATAGGAGGCCACTATTGATTTTCCTATGATTACTCTTCCTCAACAAGAACATAAGAGAAAATTCTATTTACTAAAGTCATTATTTGAGCTATTAGTGTTTTAAAGTTTTCTTCAGATAGATCTTGAACATTTCATATTAAGTTTATCCTCAGCCACTTTATCCTATCTGTTGCTATTATAAATGAGGTGTTTTTTTATTCCCATTATATAGTTTATGAGGTAATTGCATATAATAAATCTATTAATTTGTTTATTTTACACTGCAAGCTTACTAAAATCTTTCATTTCTGTAGTTTTTTTTTACTCTATTCCCTTAAGCTTTGTAAGTACCTGATTATATTTTCTGCAAATTGATGGTTTTACTTCCTCTTTCCTTATTTCTAAACTTTTAACTCATTTTTTCTAATTGTTTGTTCATTCAATAATGTTAAATTGTTGTTGTGTTAATGAATATCCCTGTTCTATCTCTGAGCTTAGAGAGAATGTTTCTACTTTTAAACATCCTTTTTCTCTGATTTTCACAAGATTCTTTTTCCTTAAAGTTTAATAACTTTACTAAGGTCTGTATTGACTCTTCCAAGTCAACTTTTTCAGACATTTGCTTTGCCTTTTTAATATTAAAATTAAAGTTAATGTTACTTCAGAAAAGTTTTCTTGTATTATATTATTATATGTATGACATATCATTATTTGTTCTACTCCATTGCATATATTTCTTCTCTGAAGATTCTTCTTCAGGGCCATCCTTTACCTGTCTTCTATATCCATCATTTCCTTTCAAATCTTTTTAAATCTTTTTTCTTTTCTCATTACTATTTTTTATAGCCCTCACTGTATCAATTCTCCTTGTGCTCCTTTCTATTTCATCTTAATTTTCCTATGATAATTTTGGTTTTCCTTCTACTTCTTTCCTCATCATTACCTTTTAGGTGTGTTTATGTATATTTTAAATTTATGGTCTTCTTTCTCAATAAAGTAAAGAGGCAATTACTTTATTATTTTATTTAGTTTCTGGTGAAATGGTTATCAGAATTTTTATCTGTTCTGTGGTAATATATTTGTCGGTGCATTCTTTATCATGTAAATTTAACTAAACTCTCCTACTTTTTTTATAGTATCTTATAGTATCTTTGTGTCAATATGTTGTCAACTCTTTTTTTTAACTATTTATCTGGGAATGAATTGGGGTTTCCAAAGTTAGTTATTTGCAGGAGGTTGTGATTTTGCTTTGTTTTCGGTTTTGTTTTGTTTTGTTTCGTCACCATGTCCTAACGTAGTATTTATTTACCCCTACATGTTTAATTTTACTTCATTCCTTGGGACTCCTTTGCAGATTGCATCTGATTCAGGTAGCCCTTAGGTGTCTTGTTTTTAATTCTTCCCATTATAGCTCCCATATAAACATTGCTAAAAATTGAATTCAGGTATTTATTCAAGACATGTTTTACTATTGAATGATATACAAGAGGAGAATTGGTAAATTACTATCTGAAGTTTCCATGACTATAATGTTGAATGCTTCATATATTTGCTATTATTTGCAATGGAATTTGGGGGACAAATAAAGCCTTGACACTGTCTTGATAATCGTGTATACAAGCCTCTCTTCATGACTGCTAATAACCTAAAAGTTTAATATTAACCTTACCTTGTTCATTAAAACACATAAACTTGTTTCTCATATATGTAAGTCTCTTTAACATATGTAATCAAATACATAGTCTGTATTAAACACAAAAACTTTTATTCAAAAAAGTTTTAAAAACTAATAATTTATATCGTTGTTTTCTCCAGGAAATCCATTTCCTTCTCTTTCTTAACCAACATTAAAAGCATTCTGCATTTATGAGCTAATGTATTAGAGGGTGCTGTGACATTAAATTACATTGGAAATAATTATTCCATTCCCAAAGGCAAAGTTGGCAGCAGGGAAGATCTATGTGTTTTCTAGATCTCCTTTTAGAACATTAATGAACTTCACAGAAAACCGTCAAAAATCTTGGTGGCAATCAGCATGGATAGGGTAACAAATGACCATCTTAAGTGGTACAAGGAATTCTCAAATTAGACATCACCACTCAAAAGCCAAAAATGTCCCTGGTTTTCAAAAACGAAAGAAATCACTCTCTCCTCACTAATTTTAGACAAAGTGAGCGAGCAAAATCATTAACCCCAAAGACCACTGAATAGTGGCCTAATTATTCTTTTGAATTGTTGAATTCTGAGAGCAAAAACCACTGCAACTGTAAAGATGAGTCACTGGATCAATTCTGAGTTGGCTCTAAGCATTCTTACCAAAATTGGTATTGCCACCTCCAGTTGTATGTGGACAGACAGGACAGCATTCCCCAGAGGGAGTAATAGGGTCGGCACATTCGAGCACATCCTGGCACTGTATCTTGTCACAAAGAATGGCTCCATTGTCACAGACACAGATTTGGCAAGGGGCAGGTTTCCAAATGTCTCTGTTTAAGTACATCTGACCATTCTGAGTGCAGGCTATTTCTTCACCATATCCTTCTAGAATAAAAAGAAAAAAGGAGAAAAAAAGAAAAGTTAGAAATCTTTTGAAATTTCAGAATCTGGAAAATATTTAAGAAGGTGAATCAACTTGTGGGTTCTAAAAAATTCTGGGCTAAGCAGTAACCACCCAAGGATGCAAAACACAGATGAAATTACTTAATTTAGTATTTACATACAAAGCAATATGTAATTCATGATAAAATGATTATGATACTTATGTCCTAGTATTATAGGGGAAGAAAAAAAAAAAGTGTTCCAAAGTAGGTATATCTAAACAGAGAAACTTTCCCCCAAATATTTCATTTTGGAAAGTGTAAATAACCAAACGTGGAAAAATCAGTAAAGAGAGATAAAAATAAACCATGTGAAAACGGAGAGAAGAATAATAGGTCTAAAAAGAATATATAACTTCAGTGTTTGGTAAATGCTTTGGTACTTTCAGCTCACTAGAAACTTTAGATTAGTAAATCCCACAACAACAGAAGACATTATGTATTCAAGTACCATGAAGAAAAATTTAAAAAGATGTGTGTAGATTTATTAAAATTAGTTTTAAACATAAGGCAAAAAAAGAATAATTATGTCCCATTTCATGGAATAGATTTACATTAGACATCCTAAACTAAAGATGCTTGCTAAACAGCAAAGGAAATGCGAAGCTACACAGGTAATGCATGAATTATCTTTGCATCAAAATTAAGGAAAGACATGACCAAAACAAATGGTAAGCTATAACATAATATCTGCCAAATACTTTTCTATATTAAGATAAAAATTTAATGCAGATTTAGGTGATATATACACACACAATAATAGCAATTCTATTATACATTTACTATAAAATAAACACATATATTTCATCTTTGTGATTTTTAAGAAACAAAACTATAGTATTTTAAAACATAATCTAGGGGGGAGGGGGATAGTTACTCTGTGAGGGTGAAGAGGATAACTACTGCATTGTTCTGTACACCTGAAACTAACAATAAAACAAACAAACAAACAAAAAAACATAATGTAGATCACATCATCCTTGCTTAATTCCTTTAGGAGCTCCCCAACAACTGAAATTCTAAACTCCTCTTTAAAGCCCAACAGCCCTCCCCTCCTAGTCCTTGCGCAACTTCATCCCTTTGTTGCTACCTCTTTCCCTGATCTCACGTTCCCATAGCTCACTATTATGGTTTATTTAATTGTGACCTGCCCCCACAACTCTCTGAGCACACTTAAACAAAAGTAGGCTTCCTTTACCCAATGGATACGCTTCCCAAAACTCTTTACAAAACTCATTTATTCATCTATCCAATTATTCATTTTTTATTATATGTAAGGTACTTAAACAGTTCCTAAAATGTGAAGAGATAGGCAAAAATCACTGCCCTCATAAAATTTATCACAATTAGTATCGATTTATTTTTGTCTGCTTATTTCCTTATCTCCTCTACCAGACAGTAAACTCCATGAAAGTAAGGACTAGTGTGTCTTGTTCATCATGGTATTTCTCAGGCTTGACTCCATACTTTGCACAGAGCCAACATTCAACAGATACTTGTTCAATGGATGGATATGAATCAATGAATAAATGAACCTAAATTATGGTTCACTAACTTAATTGCACTAGCGTTAACATTGTACTTTACAAAAATTAAACTAAAAAATAAAAGATGCAAGATGCATTTGAAATTGGTTTATAAAAAAAATTATCATTTGTCAATAAACATACTCAAATCACAATACAGAACTACAGATGAAAATGATTTCAGTTTAGAATAAAGGCATTAACCCAAATATCCATCTTCCTAGCTTTAGAAAGTTTTACTTGGATAATACTCTTCTCACTGCTCTATGGAATACTTTGTTGCACATATTTAGTCTTTCATCACAGATATTTGGCAAATGGGAAATTGTTTTCAGAGCATGACACCACATCCTGGGTTCTGTGCTATTCATAAGAAGAGCACAAAATTTTTAATCTGTTTCATTTTCATTAAAATGATGTTTATCACATAATACATAACTACTCAATAAAACAACATTGGCTGTGTATACTATATACAGCTCTTTAAAATGCTATTATAGGCATTTTAAATCAAGAAGAAAATGGAATCTCCTGCTCTAATATGCTTTCTTGCAGGGTTGTTTTGAAAAACAAAATAGAAATTTGTATGTCAAATAAGCAGTGTTACTTTTAGATGAAAAATCACTTTGAAACAATGTCGTTCCATGATGAACATTTCTACAAAACACAACCTATATGGAAATGGACTTACATCCATAGTCCATTGAACAATTCCATTAAGTAAATAAATTAAAAATAGCCTTGTTCATTAAGTTTTATGATTGAGAAAGAAATATCCAATCACAAGCACTAAATACCATTGGCTGAAAATGAGATATGTCATAAATCCAATTAGATTTCTTCCACCTTCCCACACCCTGGAGGACAAAAGTGTTCACCCGTATTTACTAAGTATTAAGTGAGTATGTGCCCAGCACTGCATATGCAAAATATTGAAAGTATATGTGTTCTGTTCTCAAAAATATGTATTATCTTTGTGAAGAAGATTTCAACTGCACCAATAAAACAATTAGATATGTGGAAATAGAGAATATGAACAGCAATCAAATAATAAATAAGATGACATGCAATAGTTATCAATTAAATATCATTTAAATGTGTGAGAGACTCTTCAAGGGCAAGTTATCTCACTCTCTGCAGCTGCTTCAGGGCTGGATACATTCTCTCAGTCCTGTGTAAACTCACAGAAGGTCAGTTTCTCCCTGAAAGTCTAAGGCAGCATGACCTCAATCCAAGGAGCAAAGAAGCAGGCCACTGTATTACTTTCTTTAAATGACAGTGTTAAAAGTTAGTTTTATACTCTGAGTCATCACAGGTCCTTTTCCCTTGAGAATTTATAATTAAATTTAAGATGATGTGGCAAGTGAGCTGGAATGCTTTTAAATGGCAAGGAGATGAAAAACCACATTCGCTGCTAACCCCCGCCTTCTCTTCCCCAGCAGAAGAATTCGTGCACATCACAGAGGGCTCGAAAACCCAGTGAACTCTTATTGTTCATGTCTGAATGAAAGACGTGCACAAAGAAACACTGGGTAGAAAATACAGGGTGTCCTGCTACTGTCAGGTTTGTACATGGTAATTGTGCACCTTATGATTAGGTTGTCCCTGCTGTTTTCTTCCTAGATGTTTATTTAAAGGAAAAGAAAAGTAAAATAGAAAGCACAGTTGCAACCAATTTGCAGCAAAGTTGTTGTGACATAATTGTTTTATGAAGGACATGTTATAAAAAATAACTAAATAAGAATTTTCATACGACATTGAGAGATTCAATACCACCCTTCTGATTCCTCTGCCCAAATCATTAAACTAATGCAATCTGACACTAACACTTATCGAAGGCCTAAAACTTAAAAAAAAAATTATTGGTCTTCAAATGCGTGGGTAAACAAATATTTTGATAAAAACCTGAAAAAGAATTGTGAAACTACAATATTGTGAGACTTGTATTTTTGCCAGTTATGTTTCTTTAACTTTCCTAAAATTGAGGAGGACTGGTATATATCTGATAGTATTGCCCTTAATTTGTAATCTTCCATGGTGTGATAACTTCCAAAATGTTATCTTCCAAGCTATAGGATTCTTTTACCCTTACCAAATGTTCTAGCAAATTGAACCAATCCATTGTGAAGTCACTGTAAAACGTCTTGGCACCAATATCTTAGAGAGAAGAGATGTATTTTTATTTGACCACATTTTATTTGACAGTAACTCAATCGTCCTGTGTTTCTCAAACATCCTTATAGATTTGTTTTTCATCAAGCTTATGCGCTTTTACATTTAGTTCTGAGAATTCAATTCATAATCACTAGATGGCAGACCAAATCCATCATCTTAGAATAACAGACAATCAGAAACCCAATCCTCAAAACAGCTGCTTGACAATGATGGATCCTAGGTCTATGTTTCTTTATATCATTACACTCGTGCAAAAAAAGCCTGCATAGAAATGACCATATTGAAACCCTTTTCAAGAGATATGATTCTATTTGTATATTACATCATGGGGGGGTCTATCTAAGGAAGTTGAAAAATATATTAAATAAAAGTCCTTAAGTCTAAGTTGGACATTCCCTAGACATTAACTGAAGTTCTTCCTTGCAGACAATGAGGGCTCATTGTCACAACAATTTTAAGTTTCCTATTCAGACAACTGTTTGTTCAGATCATTTTTCCCCACTGGACTGTGAACACCTTGGGAACCAGACATGAGTTCATCTCAGTAACCTTTACACTCAGTGTCATAAATATATTTGCTGCATGGATGAATATGTGAGTAATGAGGGAAGGAAGAAACTGGTTCACTGATGCACTTATTTAAAAAATAGCACATGAGGGCCGGCCGAGTGGCTGAGTTGGTTAAGAGCTCGCTCAAGAGTGCAAGCTCTGAGCAACTGCAGTTCAATTCCCAGTCTGAGCTGAGCTGCCACTAAGCTGCCAACAGGTGGCAGGATGGCTCAGCTAAAATAAATAAATACATAAGTACATAAATACATAAATACATAAATAAAAAATAAAAATAAATAGCACATGAAGCTCTCTTTCTTCCTTCCCTAAACTTCCCAGAGGAGGTGTGCACTTAGGACACCTGATTTAAATGAAGGGAAACGGGTCACTTGCTGGTTCCTGCCAAGTATGTCCCTGACATCTAGGCCTCTGTATGGCCAGAAAGGAAGATACGTCCATCACAGCAGCTCCTATCTTGGAACATTTTCAGCAACTTAAGGCAGACCTTCAGCCTTCCTGACCCAGCTGGCCCCGGTCACTTCTGGGACTGTGAAGGTCCGGGCTAACGTTATTTAAAATTTTTCTAACTAAAAGTCTTGGAAGGGCTAGACTCGTGGCACTGTCAGCTGGCATCCTCCCAAAGTGAGCAGAGAATGCCTATGGGACAAGGGAGGCAGCGCAGAGCAGCCCCACGTGTCCCTCTGGACCAAACCACAGATGCTGCCTTTACCAAAGCACAGCATAACCCCAGGTGCTGGATTCAGGTCCACAGAATCTTCCAAGGAAACCCCTCCCTTCCTTCTGTTTATCACCATAAGAGAGAGACAAGGAAGTCAGAGTATTCATTTCTTCTTTTAGAGCCTTTGGTGTAACTGCCAACAATTCCACAGTCATCATTTCTCTTTCCGTATCTAACCCCCAACATTGAAAAAATGAGGTACATATGAAGTCACCAGGATAGCTGAATGGAATCTGTTATGTACTCTGACAGTATTTTTCCACCTCAGCCTCCAGGTCTGTAAGAGGGTGGGTAGGGAGGTGAGGACGGATCAGGCCTATAGAATTTTGCATCTTTTACTCTTCAGTTCACCTATAGACTTTCACTTTCCAGTAAGCCCTCCAAATCCTTTTGTACGATGGTTACCCAGATCAATTACTTTTCTGGTGCCCTCCTACTGTCTTGTATTGCACCAACTGAACAAGAGTAGGCATTCAACAATTATTTGAGCTGAGTTTAATTTCTATTGTACTAAGGACAATCACAGTTTACATTCTAAAGCAATATAATAATTACTTTTGAAAACTTATCTTGAAATCCGAGAAGGTAAAAAAAAAAAGACAACTCATACCCAGTATTTCAGTGGAGCACACACATAAAATGAGATTAGACGAACTGTGTAGAAGGTGGTTAGTTTCTTCAATGCAGCCATTAAACATTTCTCAATCCACACACAAAGGCATTTCAGTTAACTAGCAGAACTGCTGTTTTTGCTTTACTTAAAATGGAAAAATTAGAAAGGAAAATCTCTCATATTAGGTACTACTTAAATTTCTTTCCATGTATCATTGGGAAATCTAAATGATTGTGGCCAAAATGTGAAACTAAAATGACACATAATGCACATGCAATGCTCATCTACAGTTTTGTCTGGAAAATCCACTTTCAGCCTGCTAATGCATTTGACATAGATTTTTTTTTTCTCCAAACGCATGTCTCAAACTATTGAATAGCTGTAAAAGCACCACAAAGAGAGTCAGGGCTGTCTTATATTGAACATTGCAAATCCTAGTCTATTCTCAAATGTGTTAATCCTCAGTGAGTAAGTTAAGTAGAACCTGTGCTATGCCACATGTGCCTGCCTACCTACATGCAGGTTTTGAACTGTTTTGGATGAAGTTGCTCTACTTAATCTCTCCCCAGTGTGATACTGCCTGAAACAAAGAGGAGAGCCAAAAATCTACCCAGCTATTTCCCTTTCAAATGGGTGGGTGATACCATGGCTTTTATGTGGTCTGAAGATAGATTAAGTAAGTAACATAGTCTGAGCAATATATAGAACCCAAGTTCCAGATTTCCTTCATCTACTTTAAGTAAGTCTTAGCTCAAATGTCACCTTCTCCATGAAGCCTACTCTGACCACCTCGAAAAACTGAAAATTACCAAATACACTTACACAAACCCCTGTCAGTTTCAGTCAACCAATTCCTGCTGTTTTGTTTCTTTAATGTAGTACTTGCCACTTTAAAGCCCATTATTGTATTTATTATGTCTATTGTCTCCCCATGATTGAATTAAAGCATTATAAGGACAGATATAATTTATTCTGGGTTGTTCACTGATATATGTATCGTGATATCTTTGAGTAGTGTCAGGATCATCGTAGATGCCCAATAAATATTTGTTGAATTAATTTTTTCAATATTAGTTGTTTGCGTTAGGAGCTTTAGTTGGTGGAGTTGTTTTATAGTACTCTATAGTATATAAAAAAGGAACCAATTATAAGAGTGCCAAGGAAGAGTTCTAGACTGTAAATGGAAAATTATTTGCTTTGATCCTACAGTTATTATATAACTTTGAGAATAAGCCAATTTTTTTGCTGCTATTCAAATATGGGCCATAGTTATATAGATTTAAAATACCTGGCATTGTGTCTCACAAAGTATTAATGTTATTTATTCCAGATAGTATATCCCGAAAAGAATATATATTTTTATTCATTCTATTAAATGAGTTATTTTTTATATTATAAAACAACATTCAGTATGGAATACTCAGATGGGTATAAAATTAAATATTTACTATGATAAGACTTTTTTAAAATCAATTCAACTTCATATCTTATGATTTCTTTGCAGCTTCATTTTGCTTTCTTTTTCTATCTTCCCTGATACAAAAGAATATTTAGGCCTCTAGGGAAAATACTGACATTGTAGTCAGTTTAATTCTACTAATTCTTTATTGACTTATTCTTTATTCACTGCCCTGGCCCTGACCAAGTTGAAATTTATTTTACAATTAACTAAACACCCCAAAGTCCACAATGGCTCTTTGTTCCCATTCATTAACTACCAAAGATTCTAAAATATTTTGAAGTATCTAAAGGGGACTTGAAGGGGTTGAACTATGAGTATTACCTGTGGAGCCCACTTCTGGAGGCAAGTGGGCATTACATCCTGAAGGCATAATTTCTAAGTTTAACCACCTGGATATATTTAGAGGCTTGAACTAATACCCACAACACCTGATTTTGTCCTGATCTACCTCGATTTAATTTATGTCTATTTTGTAACTATTATAAATTAGAAGGTGATTTCACTGAAGAAGAAAATGAAAATGCATGTGACCCTTCTTTCTGGCATTCCCTACTAAATCACTTCCAGGGCAGGTAATAAGACTAAACGCCATTGTTTCAGAATTGAAAACCATTTCTTTATCTTCATGTTCAGCTTATCTTTCTTTTATAATACACATTATTCATGATTGTATAAAAGTCACCTTATTCATTGCCATTTTAGGATCAAGCCTCAAAATGCACAGGATCTCAACACCAGACAAAGCCACAATTATATGCAGGAAGAGAAAGAAGCTGTTGCCTTTACTGGGAAGTTATATTAACAACTTTCTAGATGCATAGAAAAGCTATTCATTGGGAAATTTCTGTGCTTGTAGGGAGAACAGTAGAGAAGAAAAGGCAAAGATAGAAGCAGGAGGAAGATGAGGAGGGGAAACGCGGGAAAAAAGAAAGAGGAAGGATGGGAAGCTGAGAAGGCCAACAACCAAGACAATCATTTTTATCTTCTGTACACCTTTACTGCATCGAGAAGGAAGGTTTGCTACTTTTTTTAGCAAACTACAGAACTAAACTAGGGGTATTTCATTATCCTGTGAATAGGTAAGAAAAATACAAAAATTAAATCTAAGATTTTTAACCTGTAAATTCTTGTGCTTCTGAGAAATTTTCCTTAATAAGTAAATGAATGGCAATCAAATTAAAAAACCTTTACAATATTTCTTAGAGGGCCAGATGGACTCATGTCCTGTTGGGGAGACCACTTCATAGTCGGTGTAGAGGCCTGACCATCACACTGTATTTCTGAAGCTGATGTTGAATAAGATTGTATGTCAACTACAATTATATATACATGTAGTCTAGGGACGTGGAGTACAGAGGGGGAATGGAATCAATGGAATTGTAGTAGATAAGCATGATATCAGGGGTGGGAGGGCAATACATGGGGGGAGGAGGGTTGTTACTTTGTGAGGGTGAAAAGGATAACTATTGATTGTTCTGTACACCTGAAACTAACAATAAAAAAACAAAAAACCCTTACATAGAGGAAATATGAATATAGACAAGCTTTACTGGAATTTCAAAAGCTCTAAATTATTAATAATTATTTAATATTATTCCTTTTTGTTTTGTTTAAATTCTAAATTTTTTCATTACTGTTTAATTTATATTTTAATTTCTTAAAACATGGTGATTATGAAGAAAATACCTATAAAGGAAAAGAACACTCATTATTTTCTTAAGGTATCCATGGGAAAGTTTAGAGTTTTCAAAAATTTCAAATTACTTGTCCAATCCCAAGTAGGTATGGAACACTTATTTTGTGCTAGACACAATGGTTAGCAGGTGTTGAGATCAGAGGAGACAAATGTAGAATATTCTTTGCTAAACTGTGGAGTATAAAATTTAGGTTGGATGAAAAACAGATTAACTGGGTTTTTTGCTTTGGTAAAGGAAAAGTGTGCCTCAGTTTCTCTACTTATTAACATATATAAAAAAATATGGGCCTTTACTTCCAGGTAAAATGAAATATTCTAGGATACCACAAATAAATTTTCCTTAAATTGCTGCTGAAAGTTAATCCAAATAAATTAGCCAACCTGGCAAAAGGACTGGAGGCATTATTTAATCCATTTAGTCAATATTTATTTACCCAGCAAATTTTATTGAATAGTTGTCTAGTACAAGAGCATATTTTGGATCATGGAACGAGATGTTTGGAGTCCAGCTTCCTTGCCAAAAACAATCAAAATATACAGAAGCTGCAGCAGGTAGTGAAAATTTCTTGTGGGAGAAAAAATAAGTTTGCACATATATGTACTTCATTCTGAAAAATTTGCGTACCCATTGAAATTTTATAAACTCAATTGTATTTTCTCATTAACCTATAGAGTCCTGGGCCCTTTTGAATTGTTGGTACTTATCCTGGAAATCTTCTTCTGTTTTGAGAGGTCATTGCCTAACACTATTTATTTTAATTAACTAAAATGAAGTCTCAGGAACATCAACTTGAGGGTTTTCTAGAATCTCACACAAAAACAACCTTCAATCATCGTGGAGGCGGCGGGAAGTTATGTTTATAAAAGCAACTTTAAATAAGCTAGGCGTAAAAGAAATACAGAATTCCGATGGCATTAAATCAAAAGTAGACCGATCACCTATTTGACTGTCCTTCAGTGAACTATTTGGTAATAAAACGTATTTCAGACACTAGGGCAGTCTGACCGCATATCAGTGGGAAAGTAGAAAGCCGCAGGCACACACCATCCAGTGAGCCCCCACAGTATAGCCGCCATACAGCTAATGAATGCCATAGTTTCAAGATCCCTGCATGGGTTTCAGGATTCCTTGGATGTTTCCTTCCAATATCTTTGTCATTAAGAATGGTTTCAAATTATAAAGTAAATGCACTTACTTTTGAAGCAAACATCAAAATAACACAATGTATGCTTTTTAATAATATAGTTTATTTCACTACTATTTTCTGTTACCTTGGGAATACGGAGGTAAGGTAATGAATTCCTCCCCATCCTTAAGAAGTTCACAGACTTGTGAAAGAACCAATCTAGCAACAGACTAATAGAACACAGTTTTTTAAGTATAAAACTAGAGGCAAACCAGGTTGTTGGGGGATTACTTAAGAAGTGCACTTCGCCTAGGCTGGAGAAGTTTATGTAAAAGTCAAAAAAGTTCTGTGATTCAAGTTCTGTAATTTCCTTATTTCCTTTTCTTTATTTTAATACTTTTTTAGTTTCTTTTATGTGAAAAAAACTAAGATCCAAAGTGGTTTCTTCCAAAAACTCACTTCCAAGCTGTATAATATTGTCACTCCTGGCTCAACGCTGGTAATTGGCAATGGACTCCTTCTTTCTGCCAACTGGCCAGAATGGATCTGAAGGAGCATGGGCACTTCCTCTCACTCATTACTTCCTATTTTCCTTTCTTTGCCATCTTTTCTCTGGCCTGAGCATGAAACAACAACACTCTTGTTTCTAAATCTCCTGGTGCTTCCACAGGTAGGTGCCTTAGAGGGGAGGAGGGGTGCCAACCAACAGCACAGAAGCCAGGACACTGGCGCACAGCAACATGGGAGGAATCAGTTGCCTCCAATGACTAAGTCTGGCAACATTGTGATGAATTATAAATGAGTTTTTCCAGGTCCAATTCCACAGCCATTTGGAAATTTAGCAAAGTCAAATTTAAATACCATTTTTCAAATTTAGATACACAATTCCAGATCATACTGCCTTGACATTTTGGGAAGTCAAAAATAGTTGTATTGTATAATGTCTAGTTTGAAAGACAATGAGTTTTGTCTAGGGATGCTACTTCATAATTTAGAACACAGTGTGAAATAAGGTATCAAATACTTGTGCTAGAGTTCACTTATTTAATACTTAGCAAATCCATTCATTTTTATTTTCACAGACTATTGAAGTATTTATCAAGGGTCTATTCTTTGTTTGACTACATCCTATGCCAGGGAAATACAAAAGTAAAAGACAAACAAGCTACTCCAGAAGAGCTTTTAATTGAGGAAATAAGACTATAAGTTTACAAAATCATGCTTTTAACAAATATTTACTAAGGACTATCTAAATATAAAGTATCTTCTATCTAGTGATTTCTCCAATGACCACAATTAGTCAAGGCAGCAAATGGTTTAAGTAAGATGCTATGTTTGAGGAATTATACATGCAAAATCAGAACAGATGGGATCACTATGAGCTGAACTTATCTGAGGAGAGGTGAATAGAAGGGGGTTCTAAAGCAGGCCTTGAAAAATGCAAGATATTTGAGATGGTGGAGGCATGGAAGGCTGACTGAGAAGGGGGTTGGGGGGGGAACCACCTAAAAGAGGCAATGGAGAGAAGGGCAAACATGTCCTATCAGGAGAGAACAGTTCAATTTATTACAGAAAAGAAGGTGATGTGAATTCTTGGTAAGAGTGATGCCTCTTCCTCTAGCAGGATTTCCTGACTTGCCCCTTTCCCATATATCATTTGGTCACTCTTTTCACTGTGCTCTGATCTCACCTTGTCCATTCACCTAGCAAAATACCTGCAATAGTTTATAAAACTTCCTTGTTTGTTTACTTGTCAACGCTACCAGGCTACACATTTCGCGAGGGTGAAAAACATTTAATTTCTCTCTGTGTTGTGATTGGAGAATAGTACCTGACATGTAGAAACTGTCCAATAAATGCTTGTTGGGTCAATGAACAAATAGGAGAATGTAGAAGTAGCTTTCAGGAATATTAATCTAACAACAGAACTGAAAATGAATTGGAAGCAGATGAGACTTAAAGCCACTAGTTAAAAATGTTCCACTGTAGTTAGGAGAAATAGTTGTTCTAAGGATGAAGAAAGGGGAGTAAATCCATGAGACACCAGATAGAAAATAGGCAGGGTTTGATTAACTGTGGAAGGGATAAGATTTAGCAAAATTAAAAAACAACTTCCAAGGTTCAGGAATGAATGGAGAAAGTAATGTTTATTAATGTGGTTCGGGGTTTGGATTGTGTCCCCCCCAAAAGATATGTTGACCTTATTTGGAAATAAGTCCTCTGAAGATGTAATTACCTAAGATGAGGTCATACTAGAGTAGGGTGGACCTTAATCCAATATGACTGGTGTCCTTTTAAGGGGAAGAGAAGACACGAAGAGACATAGACACGTGTGATGGAGGCAGAGACTGAAGTGCTACAGCTGCAAACCAAGGAAAGTCGAGGGCTGCTGGCGACCACCAGAAGCTAGGAAGAGGCCAGGAAGGATTCTCTCTCTACAGCTTCAGAGAGCAGGGCCCTGCCAACAACTTGATTTTCGACTTCTAGTCTCCAGAATTGGGAGACAATACCTTTCTATTGTTTTAAGCCACTCAGTTTGTCATACTTTGTGAAACAGCAGCCCGGGGTAACTAATACAGATATCTACAGCATAGGAGAAAGGTCTAGACACTGTGTGAAACATAAGTCTGAAGAGAGAAATAAATAAATTTGATTGAAAAAATTCTAAATCCTATTTAAGGCATATTGGGATGAATAGTAAGGATGAACAACCCAGTATAAACATTAATAGCTACCATGTATTGTGTTGCAAGAGCTATGTTAAGTGCCTTATGAAAATTTTATACTTAATCCTTACAGCCAACCTGGTAGAGGCTTACAGTCAATGAAGACCACAAAGTTATTGAGTGGCAGAGCCAATATTTTAACAACCACACATTCTTAACTACTACATTCTAAGTTAGATAATTGGATTGCTACTTTAGAAAGAGAATAAAGACAATTTGTATAAATAAAATTCTAAATTCACACTCTACATGTAAATTTTGAATAGAGACTAATAAACACACAGCCCATATAGGAAAGATGAAAAGTAACAGGAGTTACTTTTAAGGATTAACTTAAATGGATTAACTTAAAAGGATAAAAAAAGAGTAAAGCATGTTGTAGTTTAGAGGTAAGAAACAGGGAGATTACGATGGATTTTTGAAAAAATGAATTTGTTATCAAAGGGAAGCAAGTGAAAAATACTAAGAATGTGAACTCCATTCTTTCTTTCTATTCTGCTCCCAACTGTAAATGGTCAGTATTTCATTTCCTGATGCTATGCCTGTGTCGCCACCAAATGTTACCATCCTAATATCCTGTGAAATTTCCCCTCGCTTTTCTGAGGCTTCACAGGATATTGATGGAGAAAAACTATCTTCACGACACCAATAAGCCTTTAGGAATTTTGATGAGTAAGGATAGCAAATGATTGCATACCAGCTATTATTCAGTTCTTTTTTGGATTGGTTTATAGAGCACAGGAAATGAAATTTTTCTGCAGAAAATTCTGCTTACATTATATAAATGTGCAAACAATATGCTGTATTCTATCTATTTAAACTAAAGAGGTGATGCTGGAAAAGCCATTAGAGTAAAAGTCAATAAAACTCAGCATTGAAAAATACTACTTAAAGGTAACTATCAACCACTTTCTTTTTAAATTACCTCTTATTCAGGTCTTCATTTCCTTTCATTTTTCTGAAGTCCGAACTAGTCTTTACGAAAGCTCTTAACTGTTGTGTTTTTTTTTAAATTTAATCTTCTGTTAAGAGTTTTGAAAATAAAAACTTCCTCCAAGGACCAAGTTACAACTTCAATTTTTTCCTGTTTGGTTACCATTGGCACTGTTTGGTTCAGTGCCAATCGATTTGACTGGCAATAACCATTAGAAATAAAAAGAAATAATAGAATGAATGTGATTGCTCATTTTGTTTTATAATAATAAAAGAGGGCATATGATCTAATAAAAAAACTTAAACCTGACCCATCTGCATATTTATTTAATGAAAGATAATTGGGTGGATTTACATATTCTTATGATGTTAATGGAAAATAGTCATTAAGAGTTATTTAATGGAACACTGTTGACTAAATATTAAGTATAAAGGCTGATGGGATTTATCGTGAGCTCAGCCAGACTTTTCATGACTGAAATATATTAGCAAGTGAGATGATCAGGTGGCCTGGATACAAAACAGAAACTTAAAATATATGTCTCCACCAGTACAAATTCCCCTGGAGTTGAACAGGTTCAGCCATAGGGGGACAAAGCCATGCATAGCATCTGAGTTGCTAAACAGAACAGTAGATTTAGAGGCATTATTTTATGCCCATCTACATTTACCAATGACTTCTCTGGGAGTTAGGAATTCTAAAGCATAGACAAAATCATTCTCAATATCTACATAAAATTGCATATATAGCATTCATATATTCAATATTATTCTACTTCATCTCATAAAATTAGGGGAAGTTTTTGTTTTGGTTTTTTTTATTCCTTACAACTCACCAGGTTTTGGATTCCTTTAACTGTCTATAGAGTGAGTGAAGAGTTTACCCAGAACTTATAGGACTATGAAATATGCATTAATAGCCTTCTCTCAGCCATGACTTTGTGCCACTTTATGCCAACCCATATATGATGAATTATAAACTCCACTACTTAGAGTGTTGCAAAGATGTCAGAAACTTAAAAAAAATGATTCTTAAATGGGAACTAGATTATACTTAACATTATTTGGGATTAATTTAGTGTTATAATCATTCAGTTTGTCGATCTTAAGAGTTAAATAATTTAAAACATTAGTAAAGGAAAAAAAGACAATAAGGCAGCAACAAGTGTCTTATCTGAAGTCGGTGGATGTGGATTCTTTACAATGGGAATATTTTGTGAGATGGAAAGGGACTATGGCAAGTTTCCTTCAATTGTGATTACTAACATTTAATTAATACTTCCTATTTTTGAAGTATGTTAATATTTAAGTGTTTTATTATCAAAAGAAAGTATTTCTCTTTCCCAATAGGTAAAAAAGGATTTATAAAGTTTTATTTCTTTTTATGTTATTAAACAAGGTGAATTTTAAAAAAAGTGATATGCACTTAGAGTACAGTAAGTGGAACATTCTGCAGAATTTCTTAGGAGGAAAAGGAAATCAGCTCTTAGGCAATTATACTAAAATGTCAAAAAGCCCTAGAGCTCAGGAAGAATAAGTTAGTTTCTTAGTAAAACATGCAAATAAAATGCAGACACTTCTCGACTTAGGATGGGTTATGTCCCCAGAAACCCATCGTAAGTTGGAATTGTCTTAAGTCAAAAATGTATTTAACACACTTAACCTACTGAACATCATAGCTTAGTGTGGTGTACCTTAAATATGTTCAAGACACAATAAACAGGTCCAAAATGCACTGGCAAGACAACAAGTTAGTGGAGAATGTTGTTTATTTTCCATGATGATTGCATGGCTGACTGGGAGCTGTGGCTTGCCCTGCTGCCCAGCATCATGAGAGAGTATCACGCTGCATATCACTAGCATGGGAAAAGATCAATACATATCCCTTTCATAAAATGGTAAGGTTGAAGAACCGTAAATCGAACCATGTAAGTCAGGGACTGTTCATCATGTAAATCGAATCTAAATTCCCCTACAGATGTAGCATTGTAATAATAATTTTTAAAAAAGCATTCTAAACCAAAAACCTAACAACAACAATAACAAAAATGACCATATTTTATATATATATATATATATATATATATATATATATATATATATATGTGTGCTATGTAGGGGCCTTGAAAAGGTCTTGGCAGGGTTAAGGAACAATTTGGGGTCTCTAAAGAAATATCCACAGAAATACTCCAAGAAACAC
>NW_017732726.1:117665-205287 GCF_001890085.2 Hipposideros armiger
CGACAGCAACTTGTCTGTTCCCCTTCCCCCAATTCCCCAGCACTGTTCCCATCCCCCCAATTACCCAATAAAAATCTTTAAAAAAAAAAAAAAGACACCATTCTAATGTCAAGTAGCTATAGCCCAATGAGGAAGATAATCAAGTAACTGAAGTACATGATGATAAGTACCTTGTATGGAAGGACACACAAGCATTGCTGAAGGCATTGTGTAGGACGAATCTATTAGTCTTTCTGGTGGAAGAGGTACGTCAGCTTGGAATTGAGAAAGAAGCAGAATTTATCCAGGAGCTATATATAATTTACTATGGTTAGGAGAGAGGGAAAGAAAAGAGAAAGAAGAGGAAAGAGAAATTGAGTAGTGGAGTAAAGGGACAGAGGTGGAAGAAATGGCAGCATCAGGGGTCTGGAGCCCAGATTTATTTCTGATGTACTCCAGGCCTTCTTCTGGGGCCCCACCTTCAGGGTTAGGTAGGGCTCTGCCAACTCAAATCAAGAGAACCCCTAGAGGGCAAAGTGATGCACGGGGAATGGAAAGGGAGGAATGGGGGGCCCTGGCTTTTTGTTTTATTTTGCTTTTTATTAACTCTGGCACTGAAAATTACTTGTTATGGAGCCTTTGGCAAATAACAACTTTTTTGATCCTCAAATTTTTTCATCTGAAAAATAGGGAAATACACTGCCCCCACACAAAGTTGTTTTGAGAATCAAATAGATGTGAAAGTGCTTTGAAACATGTATTATTTAAACAAAATGGTTGATTATTATTTAGCACAAAAGTTCCCAGACTTCTCTTGTCCACCTTAACCCCATTTCCACATCTATTAAACTCAAATTCATGTTCAGGAGCTCTCTCCCCCTCATGGGGACCTATGAGAATCTGGAGCAGGGTGAGGGAGGAGAGATGAATCATGCATTAAATTATATTGGCAGAAACCCATTTGTAATAGGGCGATGATCACAGTGGAGGCATCCTGTTTCTCCCACAAAACACCCTGAGGTCAAGTATTTAACATTCAGGCTTCTGACCTGTCCACATAAATAACATCACAAAATAGGAGTACACTCGGATTTCAAGAACAATGCTGATAAGACATAGAGAAAAAGGGGAAAGGTGACTTTTGTAGGACAAGAGGAATTTTTCCGAGTTATCCCACAATACTAGACAAAGCCATTGGAGCAATTAGTTGGGTCTGTTAATGTCATAATACCTGAGCTACCTGCCCACAGCGATACACCTGTGTTTAATATAATCACAGTCCACAGTCGGAAGTTTTTGAGGATAATTATATGGCACCTTTTTAAGCCCTGGCAGAATATGACTATATTCTATAATCTTTCAGCTCTTCCTTCATTCAGAGATTTCACCTAAAATCAGTCCCATAAAAATTGTGTGTGTTGTGACATTAATTACTGTGCCTCTCTCAAATTGAAGGGTTACCTTTTAATTTTTTTTCAGCTTTGATTTTGTTTAAAGTTGGTTCTTCTCAAATTTCATTTTGTATCATAATCACTCAAAGAATTTTTTTTTAAATATCAACTCCTAGATCCTACCTTTTGTCATTCTGATTTTATTTTGCAACTGGAAATCTGTATTTTTTAAAAGCTTCTCTAGTATGATAATGCCATATTCAGGAATAATTACTGTAGTCATCACAGTAGCACTTCTGATGATGCACTACTTTCTTTAAATGGAAGAAACAAAAAACTATTGTTCCTTAGTGTGATCATGCCCATTTGTTGCCTTTCCTTCCTTATGTCCAGTTGTCAGAGAAGAATATATTTTTTGTTCCTTCCTCATAACAACACAGATTTAAGTTAAATGGTATTCTCCCCTCCATAGAAAAATTTACCACTAAGTACTACCATTCAAACCTGAAATCTCACTAAACAGTCATCTTTTTAAAGGTGTAAACATCCTTAAATTAAAATAATTTTAATCATTTTGACCCTTCAGTATTGTAGTAATAAATCGCCCTGGAAAAGTGTCTAATTTAGATCAGCACAGTAAGATTCTGGTATGAATATAAGGAGTTGCAAACCTCCCCCATTTGTGGCTTTATGGTCCACTAATGAGTTGTATCACTGGGTAGAATTCACAGGCCAAAAAGAAAAATATTTCACAGGGAGAATTTAACAAGAAACAACAACTACCTTATAGAAAACAGATGGTTAGTGTTTCTAAAGCTGGGGGGTTATCAGCTTGTTATTTATGCTTTTACAAATTGACAAGAAAAATCCCTTACATTTTACCTACAGGGGCCAAGCCCATAGATAATTTGCTTAAAAATCTGAAAATTCATATTTTGAATATGAAATATATAAAATAATTAAAGAATGGCTTTTTAGTTCCTTTTATTTTGAGAGACGATTCTGAAACATTCCTTAAATACTCAACAAAAAGAGAAACCTTCCTTCTCTCTTTTACATGAAAAAACTACTAGGTTATGTTAACTTTCAGAAATTACCTATTTAATCTCAAAATCGACAAATTATAGTATGTGGCCTAGGTAATTATTTTCAAGTTAGGAATCAAAGAATGATCTAACTGTATTATATGCATTCATTCAAACTTCATTTATGCTAAGGCTTAAGGGAAGAGGTTGAATTATAATTTAGCCATTTATTAAATAAACACATTATGTAGCTATAGTATAGAAGATAGCATGCTGGGAGGTTTATAGTAAAGTTCATGCCCCTATATAGCATGAAGGAGTTAGTTGTTTTAAATTGTGCTCTTTTAGTGATTCTGTCTATAGCAGTTATGAATTTTATGACCATAACTGACCTTGAAGCAAAGAAAAATAAAAGAAATGAGCAGTTAACTAAAATAAGATGTCTGTATTGTGATATTCCAGAGATCTTTTGGCCACAGAATTAAAAAATACTTTTCCCGCTTTCTATTCCTTCAGTTCAATTTGACAAAAATGCATTTTCTTTCTTCTTTGTGCCAGACACTTCTCTGGACACTGGTGATAGAATGATAGACAACACATTCCTGAATACTTTTACTTATGAAAAAAAGTCTCACCTGGTTTTGCATAAGAATTTTCCTAGTTACTCACTGGAAGATGGAGTATTTTGTAGAATCTATGTGTGGGCTTTTGGATAATTTACACCAAATTCTGTTAATCACAGAGATATTGTGACAAGAGACTTTATGAAAAAATGTTTGACTTTTTCACTTACAAAAATAAATTTAAAAAATTAAATTCTGATTTAGAATTTCTTTAAAAATTCATTTACTCATTTATTTAATAACTATTTATTGAGCCCCTAATGTGTGCTCAATTTTGAAAGGGTGTTTATTTCTATAAAAAGTTGATCACATCCATCTGTAATTTTTGCTTTACTACCTCCTAGACTATAGTCTCCACTGAGGCAGGGAATCTCTGTCATGTTCAGAGCTGTATCCTTGACATCTAGCAGGAGACCTGAGACGTAGTGGGCATTTACTGTTCCTGCACGGACTAAAAGGGAAGGAAAGAAATCAAAATCAAAGGATCACTACCACATTTAAATCGCCACTTTGGCTCTGAAAAGATTTCACACATTCCTATCACCTCTTCTGCAGAGATTAGTGTTCATTTCATTTTATAGTTAAAGAAATATTCAGTAGATAAACCAGCCTATAATCCTATCTTTTGCACAAGTAACTGAGCTATGAGTCTAGTTTTTAAATCCCAAGTCACATCAAAAAGTTCAATATATTTCTTTTTCATTCATTCAATATGTATATATATGTTGAATACCTACTATACATTAGGCAACAGACCAGTGTTAGGAATGTAAGTGTGAACAGAGCACAAAAGTTTATTCCTCAAGGAGCTTATGCACTAGTGGAGGAACACAGAAAATAACAAGATAAATACATAATCATATAATATGTCTTATAGTGACAAGTGTTACAAAGAGAACTGCAACAAGGTAAAGATAGAGAGTGCTAGGAGAGAAGTGAATTGAGTGGAGAGGGGAGACGGAGGTTACTTTAAATAATCAGAGATGATCTCACAGATAAAATAGAATAAGCGGAGATCTGAGAAAATATAGGATTTTAAAATGGCCATTCTTAACAGGAGAAATGTCATCCTTAAGTACTGTCATCATTAAACAGAAATTTCAAGTTCTTTCTTAAGTTATGGGAAATGTTTTTGGCAGTTAAGTGCATTGTAAAGTTCATATAATGGGACACTTCACCAATGTGACTGAACAGCAAATAAAACACAAAGCATCAAAAAATATTCCTTTCTGCTTTTCAACTGTTTGTGCTGTTTCAAACATTTCATGAAAACATGACAATCAGTCAATGAGAAAATTTAACTTTTGCTTAAAGCGTTTTCAGCGGCGAAAAAAAAGTTTAATGAATTAGATTGTCCTAAGACACCAACATACATTGTCTTAAGACATTTTATTGGACAGAGTTGTACTTTAAAAGTTCAAGGTTGGCTTTGGGCCACTGTTGGATACTGAGGACAGCTGTGAGCTCTCTACTTGATTCATGGAGAAACGTGTGTGTCACAAGAAGGTGGATTTCTGTTGAGCAGAAACAATAGGCATCTAGGCTTAGAGCTCACTAATCAGACAGTCTGTCTAGACCTGGGGGAAGCAAAATACATGATGAATCTCCGTGCAATATGGCTTCAAGAGAACACACTGACTGATGATACCCTCTTTTGTCTGCAAAGGTAAAAATCCAGAAACTCCAGTGAAATGTGAATTTAAGAACTAAATTGTTGACGAGAATAAATACTCAACTATGATTTAATTCGTTATACAGCCCCGCCAACAGAATTTCATCATATAACTTTTAACTAAATTTACCTCTTATACTTGGTGAAAAGGAATTAAAGGAGAAAGGGAGAGATTTTATATGTTAATCAATAATTACATATTTCTCATAATAATATTTGAATGTTTTGAACAAAAAATTCTATTTAATTTAATTGATAAAATATAAATATTGAATCTGTGCTTAACTCAGAGGAAAATAAATTTTGATTATTAGGTATTTATTAATTCATCCACTGAAGTTTGTATTTTAATTGTCTTTATTAAAATGTCTGTTATTTGAAAAATTAAGTCATTGAGATGTATGGATGGACATGTGATTAAACATGCTCATGGCATGCTGTCTGACCTCAAGTGGCCAGAATAGCCACGTTTTACATCTATTTTTATGATATGTAATCATGGCCTACTTTTTAGAGACATAAGTAGAAGTTTCCTACCACATCAACATTCCAGAATAACAGTATCATTTTGTTACAGGCAACTTCAGAAAATCAGAGAAAAAAGAGAACTTATTTTAAGAAAGTTTACAAACCTACTGTATATTAAAAAAAATTATTTAACCTTTTGTTAACCAGATAAAATGAATTTTGTGTGCTTAAGGGAGTTGTATAAATAACTTTATTAGCCCTGGTTTCAAATATTAAGTAAAAACTATTTTAATTTTCTAATCATTTGACTGCACTTAAACCAAATACCATGAATCATTTTTAGAAAAGCATAATAGAATTGAAAAACAATGAATGAGATTCAAATAACAAAACCATAATATACAGGAATAAAAGATGTGTAATTTTAACAGTCTTGCCTAATTTATTATCAAAAATCAATAAAGTAATATTAATATCACTGCCTGTGAATGCCTGGCTAGGAGCTTCAGCAATAACAACTGGGGAGATACTTAAGCAATTTTTCAGAGATAGAAAGTTGAAGGTAGGAAGTGCTTGGGGGGCATTCTAGAATTTGGTTTGCCTGATATTGAGTATTCTATCTGCAGAATAAGTAGAAGAAATGCAAGTGTCAGTTGCGTCCAATCATAGAAATACCGAACACTAACTAACAGGGTTGTATTTAACTTGGTTGGTGATATGATAGCATTGAAGTCTTTTCCTTCCTTGAGCAGCAAAATGAAAAGAGGAAGATCGAACCTCCTGAGATTGTAGAGTAAACTGGGAGAATCACAGGGGAGAGAAAGAGTCCTTCCATGCAGCAACACAGGAAGGTGGTCATTACCATGGTCCAGTATGAACTGAGGAGGGTTCAACCTAAGGACAGAGGGGGAAAAAAGAAGAGAGAAGCTAGAGAGGCCATGGAAAGCCAAATGTTGGTGACAGTGTCAGAGGAGTTCAGGAGTTATGTTTCTTACAAGAGAAAGATTTTTTTGGAGCGTTTATCCTGCCTTGAATAGTGAAAAGACTAACTTTTTTGGTTTTCTTTCAGGTATTTTTATCTCAGCAAGGGACCGGGGAGCAAAACAGGAAATCACTGCCTCACCTTCACAGACCTTACAGTCTAGTGAACATACAGTCCTTACAAGTTGGTTCTCCATTCCTGAAAGCTCTTCTCCAAAAAAAAAAAAAAAAAAAAANAAGAAAGAAAGAAAGAAAGAAAGAAAGAAAGAAAGAAAGAAAGAAAGAAAGAAAGAAAGAAAGAAAGAAAAAAAAATGATCTGCTAATCAATATTCTTCGGCATCAAGACAGATTCCTAGATTCAACATTATTTTCATGCCACTCTGAGATTTATTATTAGTACCTCTCGCTCTCTGTTCTCTTCCAAAGTCAGTTGTTTAACAACTTACTGCCTCTCACCAGCCAGGAAGACTGTACAGAGTTGATAGTAATTATAACCTGATCTTGAAAATTATTCTATATAGGTAGTTGACAACATAAACATAACAATCACTTAGCAATTTCTAGACTGTATTGTAGTGAACCATTTTCAACAGTTTTGTATAAAGTAAATTCAAATTTGATGAACTATAGAGTGAAAAACAAAACCTATATGAAAACACCCTTGTGAAATTAGCAAACATCAAAAAATGAAGAGCAAAATACAGAAAAATTAGGCAAATTATATCAAAAATGGCAATGCAAAAAGTTCCATTCAGCTCTCTTAAGCCTGGCTAAACAGAGGGAGATAGAGTGGATAATCAGCTTTACAAAATGAAATCCTGCTAGTCCCAATTTTCCACCATTAATGAAAACTCTAGCTCCTAATGCCTTATTAATCACATGAAATTAGTACAACTTGAAAAGTTATAAGGGGCATTCGTTTCAGAGACTTGGAAAAAAATCATCTTGCCCTTAAGAACAATATCCATATCTCCAGCTCCACAACCTAGGATAAGCTGGAATATATATAAAGTATATAATAAATTTTCAAGTTAAATCATAATTTTTCTTCTTGCTACATTTCTATTTTCCATTTCAGTTTACACTTATAGCTAAATTCCAATAATAAAGTAATAGCTTAATTTAAAAACATATAATCTCTCATTCAAACCAACAGCAAAAACAGATGTAGCCACAGATGATCATGGATTTCTAGACAATTACTCAACCCCTTTAGCAACGTTTTTATTTCCCAACCTGGGTAATAAAATGTAATATATAATTTATGATGGAGATATTTTATGACAAAATATTGCCACACAAGCAACTGGCAGTATTATTAGTAACATAAGCGTAAGTGCTTTCAATAGTCCATGAAACTGCAAGGTACCCACCTGGTGAGAGAAACACTACCTACTCCTAAGCTTGCAAATGAGGTACTGTGATGATTTCTAACAAATCCTATTCCTATGTGTCATAAATACTGCTTACAAACAGTGAACTGGGAAACAAAAGCTAGTGCAGTCAGCCCCCGCCCTACACCCGCCCCCCCCAGCCCGCCCTGTATCCACCAGTTCTGCATCTGTAGATTCAACCAACCATGGATCAAATATATTCAGGAAAAAACTGTTACCTTGTTGCTAACACGTACTATGTATTTAAGTCTAAGATGGTTGTATGAGTACTGAAGATGCACAGCCTTTTCTCTTGTTATTACTAAATAATACAGTTTAACAACTATTTATACAGCATTTACATTGTATTTGGTATTATAAGTATCCAGAGATGATTTAAAGTATACAGGAGGATATGTGTAGGTTTTATGCAAATACTACCCCGTTTTATATAAGGGAACCAAGCATTTGCAGATTTTGGTATCTGCAGGGGGTCCTGGAACCAGTCCCTCGCAGATACCTAGGGGCAACTGTACCCCGCTTGACAGTTTCTTGTTAGTAATAATTTTCAGGCTAGCATGTTTCAATTGTTTCAGCTTCATACAGTTATAAACACTATGGTCATATCAACATGCTTAAAAAATCTCCAGATTAATGACAATGAACTGGTGATTCATTTGATTTTATGAGAGTTATTAAAATAAAAGACAATTCAGTTTAAAAGGACTTCATTTACATTAATAGCAGTCATAGTAATAGTAGCAGAAGTAGCAACAGAAACTTATATTTACTGAATACATAATATGTGTTAAGTAATGTACAGACTATGTTATATCCTTTATCTCATTTAATCCTCAACATAGTATAATCCCCTCGAGGTAACTGACAGTAGCTCACAGTGATTAAACAACTCGCCCTGGGGCAAAGATTCCCACACCTTAGAAATGACAGGTCCTGGATTTGAAACCAGACTGTATTATTTCGGGTGTAAACTTTTTCATCAGAAATAAAGGTTAGCAGATAAATAAATCTTTATTAATCATGCATTCTTCATCAATCACATTCATCCCCTGGATGGGCAGTGATCAGGTAGGTGATAGAATATAACGATTAGTATCATGGAAGGTAGAGTCTTGAATCAAGCCTGATTTGTCCGCACTGAAAGTCCAGAACCTTAATGATTACTCAAGCTGTACTCATCACACTTACTTTTGTAAATGCTACTTTTTGTGGCATACATTCAAGAGAAATTCACTTGTATACAAAAAAACAACATATTGTTTTACAGACCAGAGGATTCCATTGAGTTCTTCAGGATCTTCTAATAGAAATATTAGTGTTATGTATGTAAAAATATTTTGTAAAAAACTCTACAACATATATATACATACATACATATATATACACATACAAATATACATATATATGAAATATAGTTTCATATGGGTATATTGTGCTTGTAGATATTTTCTTTTATATAAATGGTTATACACATATTAGGCAGCTGCAGATGTTTTTATTTAAATACATATATACATAAAATGTTATACATGTATAACCATGGTGAAATCTCATTTATATATTTATATATACATACAGCTAGACATGTGTAAACATGGTAAAATCTTATAATGCTGACAATTGTGGAATGATATTTGGGGGGGCAAGGTGGTGGTAAAATTGCTAAACCTGAATTATTTCTTATATTTTATATTATATTTATTTTATACTTAAAATTTGATCCAAACTCACCTTTATTCTGATAATTACAATCCTTTTTCCTTTTTGTCTTAAGTCCATTGTCTTGCCAAATATTTTTAACTTGGTTGAGTCAGAAAACAAAAAAAATGGCAAGCTGCAAGCTTGTTTTGTTTTCATTTTAACTGTTGATGGCTCAAACTTTTTATTTTCACATAATGTTCATCATTTTGAAAAGGGAAATGTCAAATAAGATGAATCCATATTCTATAGCTTTAGCACACTGGAAATTTGTATTGTACAATTAATAAAATTTTTCTTCATTCACATCCCTTCTGAATAAAAATAATGGGACTGATCTCTGTAAGCAAAAATACAAATATAGTGCTTTAAATTTAACAATAAAATATAGTTTATAGATCTTGAATAAATTATTTATCTATGGCCTTTTACACAAAATAACGTGATCCAAGACTTATAAAAATTGTCATAGAAAATGAAGAAAAAGACACAGAGATGTCTTCTAAAGATTTACTACTAGGCCATATAATAATGTTATATACATCAAAGTTGCACCAAAATCCAAGCTCTACATTGGATCATATTACTTTATGAAGTCATTTTATAGAAGTGGTAGGAAGGAAGGCTTACATCCTGTTCCCCACTGGAGAACCAAGGATTAGGGCAGAGGTCCAAATTTAATGGGCAGAGTTCATCTTGCACTGGAATTTTAAGTAGTATTATTTAGATGCAGTCTGACTTTGCATAGTAAGCAAATTAAGCATATTTCCCACTTGCACAGAGAAATATGCTATCTTGCATTGTACTTAAAAAAAAACCAAAACATGTGTTATAGACTATCTTTCATTTTCCCAATGTGTTACCTATGGATTCAAGAAATATTTTCCTCTCCTCCTCACTCTGGGAAAAACAACAGTGCGTGTGGGATGGAAACTGGGCTGGCTCCTAGGGTCCAGGAGACCATGAGGTGTGGGTATGCGTGTGGGTGGGTAAATGGGTTTAGAGCAGACAGGAGCTTGTGTGGTCTTTACCACCTTTCAATGCAAAATTATTAGTACATAATAATGTGGGTCCAGGGTTTCAGACTTGATAAAATATAAAAAGAATCAAGAAATCAATATTTGTATTTGACATCTCTTGATATTTTAATGTTAGTTATGTAATCCAAATAGTTTTAAAAAGCACTGTGTGGGCCAAACAAAATATATGAGAAGGTCTATTTATCCTGTGAACTCCAGGTAAGGAGCTCTGGCTTAGGATATATTTATAAGATAGTGTTTCCAGCCTTTGCCTAGCTCTCTCTACCCTTATGGTATTCAATAATATGTCCTAATTTGCCTGTTGCATGCTCTCCCACACATGGAAAGTTTGGGAAGAAATGCTATAATAACAAGACTATCCTATTTCAATGCTGTCCTTGAACCCAAAATATTCATAAAAATAATTCATTAAAATATATATAGGTATGTGTATATATACTTGTTTATATACACACATATATTTCCTTGCTCTGTCAACTGAAAAGGTGCAAAAAGAATGACTCCCCAGTAGAAATGAACACACCTACATCCCAGATTGTGGTTTCTATTACCATACTCCAATAAAATGAGGCTCTTTGGAGAAATGACTGATTCTACCATTGGGACAGGAAATACACAAGATAAGCGTGGAACACCTTATAATGCTAGAAAGTAAGGAAGTAGTAAAAAAAAAAAAAAGAAAGAAAAGAAAAAGAAAAAACAGAAAGAAAGACAGTATATCAAAGGGATACCATGAGGGCCAACAGAAAGAACTCCCAATGGCCAAAGCTGGAACAAATAACCAACAAAATAAATAAACAGTGTAACACTGAATTGTTATCCAAAGTTTAAAACAAATATCTGAGTTCATACTGACATAAATGCAGGTAAAGAAATGATAGGTAATTAATTAATTAATTAATTAATTAATTAATTAATTAATTAAACAAATCTCTGTGTAGAATTCCAAATATTTTATGTATATACAGACACTCAAGGAGATGGACCATAACTCCCACTCACTTACATGTGGGCTGTACATAGTGACTTTCTTCCAAAGAGTACCATGTGGAAAAGGAGAAAAATAGTAAATTTATAGTGGAGACACCTGATAAACACTGCCCCAGCCAGGGAATAAAGTTTAACATTAATAGTGATGTCACATTGGTAGTTAAGAACGGCACTTTACCTCTGAGGTCATCCTCCCAAAAATCCACAACCCTAGTCTAATCATAAAAAAAAATAATCAGATGTCTCAATTGAGGGACATGCTGTAAAACACCTGACCAGTACTCCTCAAAACTGTCAAGGTTATGAAAATCAAGACAAGTCTGGAAAACTCTGACGGCTAAGAAAAGCATAAGAAGACATGATGACTAAATGTATTGTAATATGGTATCCTGGATGGAATCATGAAACAAAAAGAGGTCATTAGGTCAAACCCTAAGAAATATGAATAAAGTATAGACTTTACTTAATAATGAAGTGTCAATATTGGTTCATTAGTTGTTAATGTAAGATACTAAGAAGGGGGAAAAGTATATATTTACAATTTTTCTGTAAACCTAAAACTTCTAAAATAATGTAAAGACATTTTAGAAAATGACCAGAAGTTAAAGCTTGTCAAAATACAATTGCTTGCATTTTTATAATTATCTGGTTATAAAAAGCAAGAATAAAAATAAGCAAAGTTAAAAGATAATTCATTTACACTAACATAGTGAACTCACTTTAACATACATACATACTCCATACAATACAATATAGAGCAAAGAACCAAACAAAAATTTCCCACTACATTAAAACACAAAAACATGCCCATGGTCTCAAGATGAACAGAGCCCTCTAACTCCCACTCCAGAGCTCTTTCCTGGGGGCGCAAGATGCCTACTTTCCTTTATTCTGTTTTAAACAGATTAGAGAACTGTTCTCAACATCAATACATTTTAAGCCTGGAGGCACATTTGGCACTTTCTGATGGAACAAAGAATGTTTATAGGACAGAAAGCTAAACACAGAGATACCATTGTGCATCAACAAACTAATGATAAGGGTACAGAAAACTATGTATATGTGAGTATATGTACATATATACAGAAAGGAAGAGAGAATGAGAAAGTTTATCTTTGTTCAAAATGTATAATGCTATATAGTCAAAGTTTTAAATCTCCATATTCCTTTCCTTTTAGGGTATTATCCTTACCCTTTCCCCTTGGTTTTAGTAAGTTTTATTTCTCACTGTAGAAGTTTAACAAATACTAGGAAAAACAGTTTCTGGCATCAGAAGTCCAGCATTTAGTAATTATTAGCAGGATCGTCTTGAGTACGTGATTTTTATAAGCTCAATTCTTTCAATTCAAAAAATAAGTTTAATAATTCTCACCTCAAATCAAATGAGATAATTTACATGAACAAAGCATTGTAAAGTATTAAGCACTACACAAATATTCCTTGTAAGTTGCTATAGATTCAAATATTCTATGCTATTATATAGTTTAAAAAGTAATATCTTCCCCGTTTGAGATTTAAAAATATTTTTACTAAATCATCATTCTTTTATTGAAAGGAACTATAAAATAGCCAGCCAGATATATTCCTTTTGATAGAGACGTGCTGAAAGTGAGGTATTCTGGGAATTAAAGCAAGATGGACAGGCCAGAGATGGGAGATGAGTAACATGAGCTAAGGATTCCACATGGTTTCATGTAGAGGCTAAGTTGGAAATAAGCTGGAAAAATAGTATGCAACAGGCCCATGAAGACATCGGCTAATTAATATGCTTAAGGTTAACAATAAGAACTATTTATTAAGTGCTTACTTTACACAAGTCATTTTTCAGATGTTACCTGATAAATGCTCATGACTATTTGAGGTAGGAATTATTTTCCTATTTCCCCATTTTACAAATAAAGGGACTGGAGCTCACAGAGACACACAATTGCCCCAAAGTAGTGAAGACAGTTTTCAAAGCCTCATTTATTTATGTGACTGCAGAGGTGTGTTCTTTCTATTACTTTACTCAATAACTATGTCATTGATATATAGTGGAGTGTCCATCTGACTAGGATGATTTATTTTTGGCTCTGGTTGAAGATCTTCTCTCACCCAATAAATAAAATAAGTCTACATAGTCACATGAGTCCCATGGTTAAAGCAACCTTTAAAGTGAACATACTCTCATATCCCAACTTCCTCCTGAATTCTTAAAATTTACTAGTGCTGCAACTCAAGAGTAAAATGCACTGTTCTTTCCTCTAGAGTCTTAAGGTGTATTCTGAAATAAATAAAGTTAACTGCCCAGTTAATTGCATCAAAGAGATTATAGAGTTTAGTAGTGAAGCTATGTTTTTTAAATTTGAAGAAATTCAGTTGTGCAATATATTTCACTTGCTTAATTTCATAATAAAGTTTATGTCAAGGATCAAAGACCAAAAGTTAAGTTAATTTTTTTTTACTAATTTTCTTTCAAAACATATTTGAAATGTTTTATGGATGGTCATTTTATAGATACTGTCAAACTCTTTTCTGTAATTCCTAATTTCTTACGCTGAGATAATATAAATTTGACATAATTAAGAGCTAAAACTTCCTCTGATCTATGTCAATATCGGAAACTTGGCAGAGATTTGACAGTATAATTGAAATAGATATAGAGTATTCTAAGATTTACATTAAAACTTTTTTGATATTATATTGAAAAGAATTTTAAATAAAAAAATATTAATGTACCATTAGAGACTAATGTCCTATGCTTAGGAAAACATCCCCATAGATGATGGAATTTTAGAGTAAGTAATTTTTAAAGTTAGCATATGTCATAAAAATCATAAGTAGATTATAAATTAAGGAAAACAAAGGATCTATAATAAAAAAGAAAACTTTAAACCTACTGAGGAGATATATTTTAATGCCACCTCAACACTATATAGTTGCTTTATTTTTTATAAGAATGCACTGTACAAAGGCTTAATAATTAATAGAACATATTAGAAACTCAATAACGTGTACCTTCAAAATGATAATAATTAAATTCATGAATAGCTATGAAAGAACCGTAATTTAAATCATTATTACCCATTCTACATCCTTAATTTTCAGAGCACACATCCTGAGATTTTACACCCACATAGAGTCAACTGGAAATTTCTCTCCATACTTCACCTTAATCAATCCCCTTTCTTTCAACTTTCAGTACCACAGACATCCTGCAGATTTCTTTCTACTATCACTACCTTGCAATCTATTTTAAATGTAGTGACTAAAATTATCTTCTTAAATGGCCCTTCAACCATGTCACCTTTCTCAAACCTCAGATACTGCCCTCAGTTGCACTCTGCCCCAATAACAAATTTGTCCACGCCTTCAGAATTGTGTCCTTTTCTTCATTCTGACCATTGCTCACACCTTACAAACCTTATCTAGTACTTCCTTACCCCCCTGCCCATTCTCTGGCCTATTCATTCTTTTAAATATTATTTTTGTATGATAATTAGAAACCTAGATTCTTAAACAAATCTTTTTCACATTAGCCATAACTACTCACTTCTCTCTCCCAATGTATAACACATACGTAAAATTCCCTAGGCTCTTAGCTTCTAGCTTCACACCATACAGAGTATGCCATACAGAGTATGTACTTCCAAAACTACCAAGCTTCGTTTACTCACATGTGTCAACTGTCCCACTCTTTGGAGGGCTGCAGTATATTGTTTGCTGTTTGTATACTTCACAAAGGCTCTGATCAAGGTGACCAGTGGAAGCTGACATTCATTCCCAGGTCCCCTTTTCATGTTATGAGCCCTAGCTTGAGGCTGCACATACTGGAGGAGGAAAGGCCTTTTTGTTTGCAAAGGTAATGTCCGCTTTCCTAAGGTTACCCAGATGTGATGCCTTCTCTAATTCACATAAAAATTATGTAGAGGCTAGACCTGGCACTGTAATTAAGGTTAATATTTCACTTATAAAATTGTTTCCTAACTTAACCCCATGCTAATACAGTGTCTCCCACAATCTGTATTCGAATGATTCTTCTTCAACAGCATTAATGTAGTATCCATTCCACAACTAGGTCCTGAATATCCACTGTGTCCCTTATACTGCCCCTTATACTTTACAAACTAAAACAAAAAGAATCTTGTTATCAAACAATTAACACTCTGATTGGGGAACTGAAGCACACCTGTGAAACATTTAAGCTAACATATGCCTTGATTTGGTGTGAAGACAAGTGCTCCAGATAATGAAAGAGATATATGCATGAAGGTTACATTAATTAGGAAAGACTTTATCGAGAAAGTACTCGTAGGTCTTAAACTAGCCTTTGAAAAAAGGAGTAAGATGTGGCTAGGCTATAGGAAAGAATGAAGGCATTACAGCACAATAGAAAATGTCTTACAAGTGGAATGGCATAGGTATTGTGTGCTCAGTCTTTAAAAAATATATGTGGATAATTGAATTCTTGAAGAATTTGACATGGTAATGAAGATTAATACGTTAGGGATCACCAGTGTAGAATTTTAGGTCAATCTGTTTCCCAGAACTTCAGGGGAAAAAAAAAAAAAAAAGAAACAGTGCTTGTCTTTATCATCTGCAAACCAGATGGCTATGGAAAGGGGTGTGGGCTCTCAAAGACATTCTTCCCCTGTAAGAAACATGTTGCTATGATGCAAGACTCTTGAGCCTCTAAAAACAGTGAACTCAAAAGTACTTGAAGGTTTTCTGAACAATTTAAGAAATCAAAAGATAGATAAATAAAAGAAACATGCAGAACAGGAATCTCAGTTTCAATAAGTTGTCCATGGTTGGGAATTTGCTTAGTTTTACCTCATTAGAAGCGCCAAAGTTTTATTTTTGAGCAAGAGTTTTCTCAAGGGAGAGGGAGGAAAAACAAATAAATAATCAGTGTTTGTTTATTGTAAATGTTGAATTAGAACATTTAATTGTGCTGGATTGTGCTTTTTACACATACATCTTTACTTTTATAAGAACTCAGTAGGCTGCAATGGCCTTGTTCTAACTGAACAGATTAGGACCAAACAAACATATGTGTACATAATAGATGGTATGTGATACTTTTTCAAATAATTTGACAGAATGAATTCCGTAAGTCATCTTGTTAAAATTTTAAAATATATACATTTTATCAGAGATTTTGTTTGTTTGTTTGTTTTTTAATCCTAACGAATTTGGGACATGGTAGATATAATTCCAATTTATAATTCCAATTTATAATCCCAATAAATAATGTGAAACATTTGGTGTACTAACTAGTCTGTGTGAGTAGAGTATCCTGAGCAGTAAACATAGTTAATACTGAGCAGTCCTGACTTACTGATGTGGATGAAGAATTCTCCATTTGGTTCTGAGTGGGAACAGATGCTTCATTTTCTTTTAGAAAGGAAATTACGTTTTACATAAGAGGAACTCAGTACTGCCAAATTAATAAGATAAGCAATTTCATCATCTCCTGGAATACATTAGCACACAATTTCCCTCCTATTACAGTGATTCTTGCTGAACTAGCCCTACTTTGAGTTTGGAGCCTCATGGCAAGCCAAGTTAACCTAGTCCACAACCAGCACTGCCTTCAGAGCATTGCAGAATTATTTCTAAATCCCTATGGTATGGAACAATGAAAGCCACAAGTATTTCCATGTTCTCATAAAGGTTTTCTTACCCCAGACTCTGAAATAAGTGGGATAGGAGAGGATATAAGGACTCCAGCATCTAGAAAGGCTTAGAAATGCTATCTTGGAACTATTAATCCAAAAGAATCTTACTTAAATGAGTAAAATAATGTGATAAATCATTTATGTCAGGAATTCAGTATAATTTAATCCTCAACTATCTTTTTCTTGTGTAATATTTTTACATAGGTTCAAGGTAGTGTTCATTGAATTCCCTATTTATTAGTAAAAATACAGTAATGCAAATATGCTATAGTTCACTAAAGTAATTCAACTAAGCTTAAAATTTAAGATTCATTCACACACCCAAATATTTATTGAATACCTACTAGAGTAGAGCATACTATGTGCAGGTGCTATACTTAACTCCAAGGACATAAAGTAAAATAAGACATCATCTTCTCCTTTGAGAGTTTACAGATTAACAGAATAGACCAACCCACAAAAAATTCAATTATAATCATATATGGTTATATGTAGGAATAGGAGTATGTACTGGATGCTATGGTAGCCATAGGAACAGCATCCAAATCAAACTGTGGATCCAAATCAAGTAATTCTGTAATTATACATTGTTGTTTGGATAACACACTAAATGAGAAACTCTGTGATGGCAAAAACCTAATCTGCACTTTCACCACTACATAATCAGTGACTACTAGGTTGTGCAGATCATTGTGGGAATTTTAAAAATGACTGCCAGGTCATGAGCGAAAGAAGATTTTATTTAGTTGTATTTCCATAGAGAAGTTACAATATTTTAATGGAAAGTATATATTTGCTAAGTTTCTTAAAGTATAGGAGAAAACCTGTATGGAAGGTGAGGTCAGACAACAAAAATGTATGAGCTAAGGAAAGATTATGTTTTCTCTGAGAAGGATGGTAAGGAAGGAAAAAAAGATAGGGATAGAAAGAGAGAGATAGAGGTAGACAGAAATAGAGATAGAAATAGGGCCAGAAACAGAGATAGATGAGGGAGGGAGGAAGGGAAGTTCAGGCAAAAAAAGAGAAAGGTGTGAGGAAGAAGGATGGGTACAGAAAGTAACTGAGATTTTAGTCTTTAATAATGTGACTCTTCCTTAGAACCTTAAATCTTTAATTAAATGATTAAATTCTCAATAAACTTGGCATGAATGGCCTACATTGTATATATGAGTGAGGTGCTGACTCTCACATCTAGACTCTCATCAGGCATGACCTTAGAATTATTACACATTGAAGGCAAAGGATCATGGATTTAGAGTAAGTTACAAGTAATTTAACTGGAAAGTGGCCTGCAGTTAACATTTTGATTACAGTGAAGACATCTTGATTACATTTCAATAAATGGACAATGAAGAAGATAAAGAAAGGTATTCAGGAAGATGGAGAAAGTACAGTTGCGAAATATGCTGTTTAGGAAGAACTATACTAGGAAAGAAAAGAAAAAATTCATGTGGGAAGCAAAAGAAGATAGGTTAATTACAAACCAAATTATTAAAGGCCTTGGTTGTTAAACTAAAGAATATGAAACTTATTGTGCATGCTATGGGGAACCATTTTAAGGAAAATAATCAGAACAGTATACAATAATTAAGAAAGTTAAAATCTTTGATAATGTAATAACCATGTGGGTTTATATTGTCACTCTCTCCCAGGCAGATAGAATGCACATTGGAAAGAAAGGACACAGGAGATGATAGACATCTGCTTGCTAAAACTGAATTTTTAGTGTCTAGACAGATTTGAGCAGGAATTGATGCAGGCTGTATCATGGGTACCCATTTCTGTTGACTCATTATTTACAACAATTAGTTCCAGCATTTCAGAAAAGAAGGAATGCCATATAAAATAATTGAATTTTAGGAAAAGGAGCTTAGGAAAATGTGGCCATTATTAAAAAAAAAAGTAAAAAGGAATAGTTTAAAATAAAATAAACCACAGAAAGTCTGGAGACTATTTTAAAATACACCATTAGAAGCCCAAGATGAATTTTTTGTCATGAATCATAAAAACAAGCCAGATGCAAAAAAAAAAAATGCTTTCATAGAAAACTGTTACAGTAAAAGCTGACTTTACAGACAATAATAGGCATAAAATGTAAAGATGTACAAATCAAAAGAAACAATGGGAGTCTCCAAAATGTGACAGATCAGATACAGCTAGAAATTAGGCAGATCAGAAAAATATTTGTGAAACTCTCTTAAAGGAACTTCAAAGCCAATAATGAAAAGTATCATTATAAACATCAAGGAGAAGGAATCCAACTGCAGAATCCAAAAGAATCCTAAATATAAAATGGTAAAACGGTAAAGTGAGGAACAATAAAAAAATGGTTAATTATTTTCTGTTTTGGTATCTCCCCTTGAAGATTTCAACACTTTAACTCTATATTGAGGTAGGCATGTCAGAGGTACTAGATTCAAATTGCCAAAAATACCGTAAGTGTTTTATTCATTAGCAAATCTGTCACAGATAAATATCCATGACACTATGGCATCTACACAAAAATTATGAAAGAATTTAAGAGTAAAATATTGAAAAGTGAGCCAAGACAGGTGACCTGTCAATAACAAATCACACCAAGCCAATAAAGGTAAATTGCCAGTAATGACCCCAATTCATAAATACAGAATTCAATGAAGACTTTGGAAATCCAAGACTATTTTCACCCAGGCAATCTTGCGGAAACTTCTATAAATTGGGGAATAACTGTACTTAATACAACAGATCTCACAAAGGAACCATGGTTCTGGAAGGGGATGTGATGCTTGACTAACCTATTAGAATTGTAAAGCTAAGTAAGCCTTTGGACAGGAGAGAACTGGTGGAGGTAGTTTATTTATAGTTTCAAAAGGTTTCTGACAATGTTCAGACCAAGACTACTTGCATATTGAGTCACCATGAGATTTAGAAAGATGTCTTGACATGCATAAAGTGCTGGCTTAGAGTCAGGAAACCATAAGTAGGGCCAAATAAGTATTTCTTCAGGTAAAGAAGTTCAAACGTTGGGGCCATCCAAGGACTGGAGTGCCATAATCTCTCTAGACCAAGCAGTGCTTAGCAAACTCTCTAGGCTTATAGATAGTATCAGTGATTATTACCTTCAAATCTGTTTACAAGTATTCCCCAATATTTCAATGCTCCCAGCACAAGTCCCATGGGTAAGGAGATGGGGGAGGGGGAAGGGAAAGAGGAGGAGGAAGAAGAAATTGAGAAAAAGAAGTTTCATCTTCTCTCTGATGTTTTCTGGGCCTTTACCAAATGAGCTGGTGGGAATTTTCTTGAGCATTTTATCCCAAATCCTTAGAATTGCTACTGGACCATCCTAAACCCTTCTGGGGATTAAAAAACAAATTGTGAGTGATTATCACTAAAAAGTTCTGTGATGCTCTTAGTAGATAGATAAAGCACTAATGAACCCTTCCTTGTGGAAAATACATTTACATTCCCAGAAAAATTAATTTATCTTTATTGGTGGAAGGGGGGTCCAAATTTCCCTTAGATAACAAGCTACATTATGATGGAAATACTCAGAAAAATAACCTGAGTTTTTGCACAGTTCTCCCTGAAGATAGTCTAGCAAGACCCTACTTCAAAATGCCAAGATATTTGTGAAGAGAAAATAAGTACACAAAGTATTGAGTTGTCAGAAAAGTCATGACGTATTTTTTCTGTTTTTTGTTGCAAAAATGCATCATGACTTTTCTGACAACCCAATAATAGCTGACATTTAAACAAAACCATAATATAGCTGGGCCTGGAATATGTCGTGTGGCTTATGTTGCCACATCTAAGGAAAGATACATAAAGGTAGAGGGAATCAAAGAGCAAACACAGACCCACAGGAAGTAAAGACTCTGGATAAATCCACACAGAAGACAAGGAGCTTCCAGGCTGAGAAGATGAAGCCAAGAAGAGTGTGACAGGCCAGCGAAGTCTACTGTCACAAGGGTGGACATTGAGACTTGAAAGATGTAAAAAAAAATTTTTTTTAATGTAAATAAAGGATTACAAAGAAAAGAACATTGTAAACTTGGTAATAAACATAAAATCCATATTGCCCTCCAATATGGAGTTAGAAAATTATGCAATAATGCAACAATCAAGATTTAGCTCAACCTAGGAAGGCTAGACAAGGTATAAAGATATTTGGAGTATGTTTAAAAGTCCTTTATCCCACGTATTTTAGAATCATAGATTTAGCTGAATCTTCATTTTTCTGCAAAGAATCTTCATTGCACAAACTTGATCCCATATACAGATTACTAATTTATGTACACCATGGCCTTAACTAAAGATGGAATTTCTAAAATATTTGAGTAGTTATTAAGCTCATTATAATATGGTGTTTTGTAAGAAATGCTGATTGCATGCCAATAAAAGTTTGAAAAATAGAAAATGTTATTCCTCCATCATGGCCATTTCACTTTCTTCTTATCAAAAAACAACTTGATTTGTGAATTTTAGGTGAAATTTTTCTCACCATTATATCTCATATACTGGGGTGCCACAAAAATGCATATACACAGGACTTGTATTTCATCTTTTATTATCGGTATATATTAAATATTACAATTTTAATACAGTTTTTCCCTTTCTTAAAATGTGTATACATTTTTTTGTATACATGTGTATATGTTTCAGAAACTAGAGGTGAAGACAACTAGAAATAAATTTCTACAAACTTCAAACAAGGTTGTTTTAGAAAGTGAAATAAAGACAGTAGCACTTGCTGATTAATAACCTTGAAATATTAATATCTGATTACTAAGATTTTTGGCATTTCATATCTAAAATAAATTATTTATAAATATATTTAATATTGGATCTAAATTCCATTTAATTCTGAAAGTCTATGATTCTTTTAATAGTCACATGGAATGCAATTTCACTTGCAGAAGTCTAATAGAATAAAAACTAATATGATGCTTTACATTAAAACAATAATTTACCACACTATTAGCCAAAAAAAAACATAATAAAGGTTAATTATGAAATAAAATTGGACTTAGCTAACTATCAGCATATTCTGATAATGTAGAAAATAAAGAAACAGTAAGTGCATTAAAAATGGCTGATTTTTCCAGTAGGGTAAAATCTAAATTCTACATTTTCCTTTTCCTTTGTCAGTATTTAGTGGTTTCAAGACAAGTTTGGAAGGCTAGCATTAGAAATTTCTATCAAGTCATTAACCTCCGAATAAAAATGTGGCTCTGTATACTGACATTCTTCTTTCATAGCCAAGTTTTTCTAGAGAAAAACTTCATGATAACACATTAAAATACAACGTTTTACTTAGTGTTCATTGTAAAGTCTTAATTGAAAGTTAAACATGCACTTTTCAAAAATGATATATGTAGTATATGGCTATATAATTTCAAGCTTAGTGCAGTGCAAGGGCTTTAAAATCTCTCTGGAAGTGTATTTTATAGGTACCCTTAGTTGTTATGGTTTGCTTTAATTTATGTAATTATGTATGAGGTCAATATGGAAAACTAGCCCTCACTCATTCCTGGCAAACATTCCTGAACAATGCGTATCCCTTCAGGAACCAAACTAACAGCCTCACAGTCCATACCAAGGTCAAATGAAAGCTACCAATTGTTCGGCCACTAAACAGCTGTGATTGTTTCCTACATTACAACTGCACTTTGGAGATGGCTTAATAGGCAATGAATTATATCCAAAATGCTTATCAAATGACAAGCAAGAGCATGGGAATTGAATAAAGTTAATGCTAATTGTCACTTATCAGGGCATAAACACAAACCTCATTCTATTATGTCAGTATAAAACTCCTCGAGACACAGCGCATAGAAGGGATTTCTATTTGCAATTCCATCAACGAGAATTCTTTGCTAGTCTTGGATTTCATCACCTCAACTAAAAAAAATCCTCGAAAGAGGTTTGTGTATATAATAAATGTTCCCTTACATTCATTTACACAGAGCAACAGAAGAGAACAAGAGCTAGTGAGCTCAATTTCTTAGGAATTCCTTCAACAGCATCCCTAAGTGACTGTAAAGCCTCTGCTAGGTGACTTCCAGAAACGGAGAATTCACCACCTTAGTGGGGGCCCATTATATTTTCAGTTAGGTCAAATCGCTCAAAAGATCTTCCATAGGGAATCCCACATGGCATTTTAGGGTGTTTCTATGCATAAATACAGAGCAGAGCAGTCTTTTATGCAATTCAACGAACATATCATAGATTACCTGGCAGCCAAAATTGATCTACCTATGCTTTACACCATATAGAGCTACCATGGTCTGTTAAAGTCATGAAAAAGAAATCTAAGTCATTTCCACACAAATGTTCCTTTCAAATATTTAAGACTCACTAACAAGGCCTCCACCTTGTTATGCTCCCTTATCTTCTCTGATAAGAAAATCAAAGCACACTTTGTATTATAATAGAATTATCATATTCCCCCTGACATACTTCCAAAGCGTACCATCTTTAAACTAAAACAATCTCTGGCAAATGGTATTATAGTTGACCCCCAAATGGGCTTATGGTTTATATTTAATAAAGGCATAAGAACAAATGAAGCCATTTTCAGAGTGAAAATACTCATAAGATAGCAGGTCCTCTCAAGAAAAGCAATAGTGAAAATAATTGGGCTTCGACTGTCTTATTTTCTATGTATCCATGACTGAAGACATGAAAACACATGGTAAATGTTTTAAGTTATGGTCTACATAATTTGCATATTAAATAAACACCTGATATTTAACTATTGCTTTCATAAGATTCCATTTCAATTAGCTTATCCTCCTTCCACCAGGAGCTGTAAAGAAGTATTTAAATTAAAATCTACACAAGACCATAAAAACATATATTCTTCTGTCACTCTTTTCTTAGCTTCTTAACTTCAAAAAAACACTAGAATACCTTCTTTAATTTTACTCTCTATAATTATTTTCAAAGTTCTGCTGTAATTGAGCTTCTTTAACTTGACTGTACACACTTCACATAGTTCTCGATAGCTTTGGTAAAATTATACCCTTGTAACAAATGATAAATAAAAGCCATTTTCATTTTGAAAAAAGCCACTGTGCTTTAAAAAAAAAAATCACACAACTATGAAGTTCACCTGAAAATTGTATTGTTGGGTCTTTGATCCTAGTGTTTATACTACAAAGAGCACTGTGCTATTTCTTTGTTTACATACTCATAAGAGGCTTAAAAGATAATGCCGTATATAATTCAAGGCTTAAAATTGTTTCCAAACGTTTAGGAAAAAAAGCATCATCATCTAATGTAGAAGAAAATTTGTATTAGGTAAAGGAAAACCCATTGGAGACATTTTTTTAAAAATTATTGAGTATCTATAATAAAAATAAAAGTTAAGGGATTTTGTAAGCTTAACCCATAGTACATATTGTATTAAATGCTATAGGCGTGTTCTCTTGTTCAATAAATAAATTGGGCAAGTAATGACTTTCATCCCATTTTAAAGATGAAGTGACTGAGTCTTAGTGAGGTTAATTATTCTGCTCAAAATCACAGGAAACAAGGTAGCTTGAGATTTGGATTTGTTGCAGCATGACTTCGGAGGCACCACTCCGAAGAATGTTCTATATACCTCTCCTGCACCAAGCAAGCGCTAGGTACCAGGGCTGAGACAAATGCACAGAAATAAAAATGATCTCTATCCTTTAGTCACTAAGGAGAGAGAGCCAAAGAATTACCATACAGTGTGAACAGAATTACTCAGTCTCAGTGGAGACCTGAGAACAGAGTCATCAGCTCTGATTTAAGGACTTCGACACACATTCAATCCTCACACAGTGCAAGGCAGTCAGAGCAAGCACTCTTACCTTCTGCATTTTATAGATGTAGAACCTTAGGCTTATGTGTATGATTTAGAATAGATCATGCAGCTAGTAGATGGAGAAGCTAGGAATTATGCCAAAGGTTTCTAATGCCAAGTATCCTAATAGGTACCATCAGCACCCTATGACTTCCAGGCCACACAAAATCATGACACCAATAAACTTTGACTTGTGTCCCTGTGATGTTTCATCAGAGAAAGTGGGGCGTGGGTGGTAATGTGCTGAGTTGAGGTGGCAGGATGATCAACACAGTGTAGCTCAGCTGAACACACAGACTTCAAAGCTTCCCCAGCAAATTCCCAGGGGAACACAGTGGCCAGGTGTGGTGTGAGCCCGTTCCCCCGAGATCTCGTTTTGTTATCCTGGCTCCCACTACTCCACCCCTTGGGAAAATAGCTGGAGTATGAATTAGGTTTTTAGGTTCCAAATCCTGCAGAGGCTGGCCTTTTGGAAAAGGGTGGCGTTTTCTGGCCAGAACCAGATTTACCACAGACATTGGGGAAATAATAATAAATAAAAAAAATCTCTACTTCAGAAAAAGACCTAGGACAGAGAGTGTTGTAGAGACAAGGGGGAAAGTCAAAATGATTTAGGCATGAAAATCCAAGATCCCACAAAGTTATGGAACAGATGGGAAATTTTATTTACCTTGAAATCCCTAGTACTAGTTGACTAGTTTAGGATGGCAATCAACAGTCTGCATTTTGAAAATAGTACATAGGTTTAAAAAATGTTGGCGTAAAAGAAGCACCATGGATATTCAGTGTGTAAAAGGACATATTCCATCGAGGATGGATTTTAATTTTCAGATTTTTCTCCACCTTCTAGGAAACAATCTCAAGAGGGTATCTGATATGTAGACAGAAGTTGCCTACATAATTCTATTACAAGAGCTCAAAAAAAGTCACCCTGGCTAAATATATCCAATCTGTAAGTCTGTCAACATTACATTCAATTCTAAGATATCTTCTGAGAATATGTTTTTCCTAACAGGACAAAAATATCATTTAATTCTGGAGGTGGGATGGAGGGGGCAGATGGGAGAAGAAATTCATCCATGTTTGCATTTCACATATATTATTTTATTTGATTCTCATTAACAGGCCCTTGGCAATGATATTATAAACTCTATTCTCCAGATAAAGAATCTGGACTGTTTAGAGGTTAAGCAACTTAATCAAGGCCAGTCTGATAGTAAATAATGAACCCAGGATTTGAAGACAAATCCGTTTAACTCCAGACATGCATGTTTTACTAAGTCCATAAGATCTAACAAACATACTAGTCAGGAAGAGTTTCCCTGATTAACATTTTGACATGAATAGTCACAGGAAAGATAATGAAGGTACAGGAAGGGGTAAGGAGGATGCACAGCAGTGATAAGCTTGTGTGTGCATCCCAGTACAGAGGCAGACATGCTTTCACTATAGGCAATAATGAGAGCTCAAAATTTTGCTCTCTTGGCTCAACTCTTCTTCCCTGTATCTATGCTCTCTGAGTTCTGCTTGCCTGGCTTGCCATGTGCCTGATCCCTCTTACATCAGTACTCCACATCCCTTCTGGTTGTTCTGGCAAGACATGTTTCAGTTTTCTGTAGCAGTTGCCAAAACAAGCATTCCAACATCTGGAAATCATCCTCCATCACTTTCACCGGTAAGATGCATTTGCCTTAAAAGGTAGTTCCCATATAGACCCCCTGAGATTCCACATTACCTTTGAGTAACAGCTTTCCAATACTCCCTGGCTATGGAAAATTGCAACCCACTGACTGCAAACTCTGGCACTTTCTATCACGTTAATAATGATATATTTTATGAGTCAATGTTATAGCATCTGAAGTAAATTAGTTTAAAGGAAAAGAATTAAAACAAATGATCAAGCAAACAAAAAACTCTCTCACTCTCTCTCTGTCTCGATTCCTTAAGGAGACAACCATACCAGAAACTCTATTTTTTATTCTATAAGACATGATAGTAGAAGTCAATATCACTAATATAAACTGCAAGAAAACAGTGAAATGAATATATAACAAAAACAGCAGACATACCCTTTCAAGATAAAGTTCTGAGTCAAGACATAGTAGAAGGACTTAACAAAGTTTACTAAAGATGAGCCTCATTTGCTAGGGGAGGCATAATTCATGACTTCTTCTTCCCTTGATGTGATTTGTGTTTTTGCCATGGGGAATCATTTCCACCCGATGACAAGGCCAATGTTTTCGATACTGGACAAGTGGTGGGCAGTACCCAGTACAGCAGAATCTTGACAGTTTGCCTCTGCCCTCGCCCTCCCTAGCACAACGCACAACTGAAGTTTAACTCTCCACTACTGAATCAATGGCTTTCCAAAGCTATCAAAATGAACCATAGTTTTTAAAAGAAAAATTCACCAGAATGCGAGTTCTATGAGTTCAGTATCTCTGTCATATTTACTTTTGTTTATATTTTACCTTGCATAAAACCTCACACAAAACTAGGGCTGTCAGTAAATGTTTAGTGAATGACTGACTGAATGAATGAATGAATGGTTCTTCATGGGTACTTTAAAATGAAATGTAATCATGTCTCTAAAGCACACTGAGAGGTTTTTAAATGTGCTATACCACATCTCTGTTTTATTTAAAGCATTCATCCCTCTGCATTTTGCTCCTTCTTCCTGGAATGCCTTTCTCATGGCATTTCACATACCTGATTCTATCTTCTCATTCAGCTCTTCATACAAACTGAACCCATTTTATGTAAAATGCTGCCACTCTCCAGAACAGCATTGCCCAAGACAACTTACTGTGATGATGAAAACATCCTATTATCTGCACTGTCCAATACAATAGTCACTAGCCATACTAGCAGCTCTTAGATTTTAATTGTTAAATTTAAATTTAAATAATGATAAGTGGTTAGTGGATATTATACAGGGGCCACACAGCTTTAGAATCCTACTCTGTTTTGATTCTTTTATGCCACTGATTATCAGAAATTATCTATTTTTACAAGAAATACTTTGTTCATATATTGTCTTATCCCACAGTATTTTCAATAACTGCTTTAAGAATCAACCACAGACTTGGTGGTTTTACAACAACACCAGTTTGCTACCATGTAGTTCAAAAGGTCAGGAGTCCCAAATGAGTCTCACTGGCTAAAATCAAGGTGTTGGCATTCGCTCTGGAGGCTCTAGTGGAGAATTCAGCCCATTGCCTTTCCAAGCGTAAAGAGGCTGCCTTGGCTCGTGGTTCCATTGAATCTTCCAAGCCAGCAATAGCAGGGTAGTCCATTTCACACAGAAATCTCACTGGTTCTTTCTCCCAATTCCCTCTTCCACCTTTATATTGTTGTATTAAGTTTCTTACTGCTACTGTAACAAATTACTACCAATTTTCTGGCTTAATAACATATTTATTATCTTACCATCTGGAGGTCAGAAGTCTGAAATAGCATTCATTGGGCTAAAGTCAAGGTGTCGACAGGGCTGCACCCCCTCTAGAGGCCCTAGAAGAGAATCCACTTCTTTGTCTTCTCCAGCTTCTAGGGCACTCCCTTGATGCATGGAACCTTCCTCAATTTTCATAACCAACAGAGCAGCATCTTCAGATCTCTCACCCTGACCCTAAGTCTGCTCTGTTGTCATAATTCTTCCTTGACTGCATCTCTTCTGTCTCTTATAAAGACCCTTGAGATTACATTGGGCCCACCCAGTTTATCCAAGTTAATCTCCCTCTTTTAAATTCAGCTGACTAGCATTCATAATACCATCTATAAACTTAATTCTCCTTTGCCCTGTGAGGCAACTTATGCACAAGTTACAAGGACTGAAGCATGTGTATTTTTGGAAGGGCCACTTTTCACCAGCCACACCCTGTTGTAGAATTCTAGTTCCACGTGATCAGAGGCCTGCTCATTGCTGTATTCCGAGAGCCACGGATTGTGTCTGCCACATCACACTCAATAAATATTTGTTAAATAAATGCATTTAAAATTTTCATTTTTAGGGAAATAGTTTTTTACTATGTATGTTGAAGATTGTAGAATTGAAAAATAAAGGAATAAAAGACACCATAAAATTATAATTCCTATTACATTTGAAAACAAACCAATGTGTTATTTCTTCTTTTCAACATATTTTTTTCCTCTTCTAAGGACTTGTCAAGACTTGGAAGTTTCAAATATGTTCCATTTTCTGATATATACTGTTAGCCTTGCCCTCATATATTAATTTTTAAAAGATTCTGGTTATCCTGCCTTGTTGGGTAGATTGCCCCAATGAGACATATGCATTAATTAAGCAGAATATTATCACACATTGATTGATGCATTAATAAAAAATTAATGTTATTTTTGCATATCCCAAACATATAGATGTGTCTCAACCATATTTTGTGCCAGATATTTGAATTTGCTATCTAAGAATAAATCCCATTAAACTGACAGTGCAAAATCACATTATCTTCTGAAGCATCCAAAAAAGGTAGTTCAAAATCAGTATTAAGTCACACTGCAAAATATAATAAGCATATGGTCTCCTAAGTTACTCTAAAATTTGCAATAAAATAGTGGAAATATGATTGAGGATTAGTTGCCATGGTAACTGAAAAATAACATCTCATCAACAAAATGGAAAATTCAACCTAGCCAACTACAAATATGACTATGTAATAGCTCTGATTACCTTCCATATTTTTCACCCATCTTCCCAGTAGACAGCACTCAGCACTCAGACTGCAATGAAGCAGCTAAGCATTCTGTACAGTTTAATGAAAATTCAATAGATAGAGGATAGATAGATAGATAGATAGATAGATGATAGATAGATAAAACAGAGTACAACACAATGTTCTAAATGAGCTTTGTGAGATATATGAAAATCTGAATACAAATAATGCTAATACCATTAGATCACATTAAAAATGACAGTTGTACAAATGAGCTTTCTTTTTAATTTGTTTCTTCCATGTTTGTTAAAGCATATACAAATAATAACACATCTGGAAGCTTAACCCTAAAATAAGGAAAAAACAAAACAGTGGTACAGAAGGATTTAAAATATTCATTGAGTTAACAGGGCATGTTAAAGAAATTTTAATAAAAAGTCCATAAAGAACAGGAATATAATCTCCTAATTTATTTTGCACAATAATCACAAACACAGGATTCTGTTAACTTCTTATGTTAGATGAAGTGATATTTGCACCACTTGACCAACCTGACTAGACAGAGTGGACAGCATGGAATCCCAACCCAGACAATTCTCTATTTCAAAGTGTATTTCACACAAGCCAGTAACAAGAAGCTTGGAATGTAATGTGCTTTGAATGACAAAAATAAAATGTGGGCTAATTTTTCAGTGGAACAAAATGTCTTGTGGTATTCTTGTTTGAAATAAAATTTTGCCAAGAGTTTGGTCAAAATGCCCTACTCTCTCTGGTATGTGCTGGTTTGGAGAAACAACATTGTTACCATCAATGAAATCACTGAAATAATAAACTATTTTTATCTGATATTAGATATATGACTATTTTCTGATTTAAATGGGAAAAATAATTTATTCATGGCAACTAAATACTTATGATATTCCCATTCTATATACTTGTTTTTCCCTCTCTCTCCAGATGGACTGTGAGTTCAATGAGGGCAGGCACTGTGGTATTCCTACAGCTTCGCACAATATCTGGAACACAGTACATGTCAATAAATATTTGTTGAATTTTACTTAGAAAGTGAAAGTTTTTTGGTAATCATACCAGTAATTAATAGAAGAGTCTCTGAGAATCAGCAGAATAATATACATGCAATGACTAACTCCATAGTAATGACTTTATTGAGTAATTTATGGGAATTTGTGTTATTTTTTTATGGTAACAAGTATTCTTATCACATGTAGATTGCATATCATCAAGCCAAGGAGGATTTTATGGGATTCTCTTTTTTTTCTGTAATGTGTTTTCACATTTGTTTTATGTACTATAAGTAATTATCACAATATCCTTGATTTTATTACCATTCAATACTTAGTGCCAGAGGCTAATTTGAATTCAGATCCAACGGTCTACCCATGTGACAAAAAAACTCTCCACCTTTGGTGATGTGGATGAAAGTGTTGTTTCTGCTCTGCAAAAAATAGCACTTGGGAAAGCTTCATAGGTCAGAATGTATCATTTTTCATACCATCAAAGAACCTCAACTGGGATAATGAGTGCCTGTTGTTCATGTTACATATATAGAGTATATTTACAGGAATATAGAGTATATTTCTGACAACTGGTGTAGAAACACTTGAAGTCTGGAATTTTTACTTGCAACAAAAATGGAAAATTTAAAATTAAGCCTAGCCTTGGTAGTGGTTACAGGGGTGTTTTCAATTTGTGATAAGTCATTGAGCTGTACATTTATGATTTTTACATTTTTCTATGTGTATGTGATACTTCAATTTTCCAAAAGTTTATTTGTTTAAAAGACTACTAAAAAAGTTATTGTAGGAAAAACAGGATAAGTTCGCATAAGTTACGCAAGCCACACAACCACATCTGATTCTTTCTGCTTTATCTTTTAATCTAGCAATTTCACTTGTAGGAATTCTCCTTGAAGATGCACAACCACGTATCTGGAGCCATTCAGGAGCCAAAAAAGACTCACAATTCTCTTATCTAATCCACTGACCAGAGTCCTCTACTTTTGTACAATACCTTACCAGCACCACAAATATTTCCTAGCACTAAAAATATTAACACAGTGGAAGCCCCAACAGATTGTATCCATTATTTCATTAAAAATATTGAATAGGTTCTTAGATTAGAAAGCAATATGGAACTAAAATTAGCTGAGCAAAATTTTAGTTAAATATATGACCTTAATAGCTACTATATGAAATTATCTCAGAAATCAATATTGTTATTTACCACATAACAATATTTCAATCAACAACAGACAGCATATATGACAGTGATCCCATAATATTATAATGGGGCAGAAAAACTCCTATCACTTAGTGATGTCATAACGTCATTATAATGTCATACCACAGTGTTTGTGGTGATGCTGGTATAAACAAACCTACTGTGCTAAAAGTATAGCATGGACAATTATGTACAGTACATTATATTTGATAATGATAATAAATGACTATATTAGTTGTTTATGTATTTACTATACTATATTTTTAACCCTTATTTTAGAGAGCACTCTTTCTATTTATAAAAAAATGTTTGCTATAAAACAGTAGGTCCTGTTACGCTGGCAGCAGTCTCATACATCAAGTGTTTCCATATCTCTTGATTGCATCCTTTTCTCTTGTGCTTGATTTAACCTTGTGTTGTCTTGTACAGTAACATGCTATACAGGTTTGTAGCCTAGGAGCAACAGGCTTTTCCATATAGCCCAGGTGTGTAGTAGGCTATACCATGTAGGTTTGTGTAAGTACAACTCTATGATGTTTGCAAAATGACAAAACTGCATAACAACATATTTCTTAGAACATATCCCATCACTAAGTGAGCGGTGCATGGCTGTATTAGCATGTGTAAGAAGTCTAACCTCCAGAAATTTCGCTTTGGTTCTTAACTGTTTGGACAACTACTCTCTCACAGATCATGAGAAACCTCCACACTCTCAGATCCAGCGCCCTTCCTTTGGATTTCTGTGATACAAGTACAGAGATACAAGTGATCTCTTCTAGGAACCCTTCTGATGGCTTCCACAACACTACATTCTCCCGTCTGCTTCGTTTCTGAAACCATCACTCGTTTTCTTAAATTCCAGCAGACTTTCCCCTTTCCTAAACTTACTCCAGGCTTAGTCTCAAAAGTTCAATGTATTCTTTTGTTCAGTGCTTATATATCCTATTTCTTAGCCTAATTATTTCAAGTATCTACTTTGCAACTAAATTAGAAGCTTCCAAAGGTTAGGAAGCAAGGATTCTACTAAATTTATTAATAAATATATAGATTGATTTCACCATAGCACTTGGCTTGGGACACAGAGTCAGGCAAATATTTGTTATTGGCAAATTGATTATCAATGTGCAGCATACACACAAATTAGTAAAACATTTCTGTAGGTAATTAAATTTTAACTCATTTGTAACCTTCATGGAAACTCGAACAAATGTTTTGATAAAATAATGTCACTACAGCAGGAAGTATTTTCATTTTCTTAGCAAATAAGCATTTGCATTGTTGATCCTCATGTTGAATATGGTTCAGATGCCTGGTCTTTATGGCTTTTAACTAATTTATAGAACAGCTTACGCTCATCTACACACATGCTGTTACTCACATATCCAAATATCTATAGCTAGTTGTATTTCTCATATTGGGACTCTTTAAGTATGAATATCATTTTTTATTTCTCTTTCTACTTTCAGTGTTTAACACGGCACTTAGAATCCAGGGATGGAGGAAGCACTCAGTAATATTTGGTCAATAACTGTTTCATTAGTTTTACAATCAGTGGAGGTATATAAAAGCCAGGATAGAAAGCTTAATAATTAGAGGTGTTTCACTAATTGCTAAACCAGCATTATTTATTTTCTTTGCAAAAGTCATTTTTGGCTCTTGTACTGTGATTAATTACATTTGTTTTCATCTTTATGTAGATTCTCACTTACAAGGTTTCCTATTTCATCGAAGGTAAAGTTTTTAGTTGGGTAAATTAAAAGTTGGGTGGTTATTTCCTCCTCATGACAATTCTTCATGATAATCCACAAATTCTGGGTCTGGAAAAAAAATCTTTTAAAAAAACAACTAAGCTTCCACAAGATTGAATTATACTTTCCTTAATTATTGCCTACCACAGGCTTAATCTCACTGAGGTCTCTAAGAATGCGGCACTGAGCAAAAATGATTTTCATGTTGCTTTTCTTGGTGACTGAAACTGCCTTCCTCCTGTCCTTTTCTACTCTCTATCAGGTACAATTGAAAGAGCTATGGATTGGGAGCCAGAAAACCTAGGTTCTTTATTTCTGGTCAACGTCCACTGAATTATTTATCTCTTGTGAGTCTCCGTTTACTCATCTGTAAATGGAGGCTCTTAGGTTTTATGTGTGCATCAAATGAGTGAATGTGCTTTGTGAACTGTACAACCCTTCTTAGATATAGCGTGTTATTATTACTTACCGAGGCAGAGAACTACACATAAATGTCAATTGAATATAGACCACTGGCAAGCACAGAAAACCTTAGTCTTGCCTCTGAGAAAGTGGATCTCTTTTTATTTAGTGATTTGGTAACACCTGGTGGGGGGAGGGGTGTGAATGAATAGGCCATTGGAAACTGATGGAAGGTGGAAGCTGACTATCAAAAAAAACAGCACATTGCACAGTCGGAAAAAGAAACATTATGTATCATGATGCAAGAGCATTTTGAACAACTGTTTGATATTTAACTGTCATTCCCAATAAAAACAAATGATTTACTGATAACTTCATCTTCATATCATGTTCGCACAAACAGAGCAATGGGTAGAACAGTTGGTCTCAAATGACATCCCAGAATATGGAATTTAACTGATTAAAATAAATTGATTAAAGTTTGTATTTAATTAAGATTGATGCATTAAAATAATGGAGACATTAAAATAATTGAGGCAATAAACATAGTTGATGTATTGAAGCATGAACTAGCACAACCACCCACTGTCACCCCTTGTACCCTAAACATTATCACTTTAACCTGAAGCTATAGCTGCATCTTTGCCTCCTTTCATCTAGTGTCAAAGACACAACATCCAGTTTCTTCTTTGAGGCTAACCCCTCTACTTCTACACCCCACGTGGTGACTTTCTATATCCTGGTCAATCGTTATTGCTCTTTCTGTATCTTCAATATCTTCCTCTCCATGGGACACTTTCTCTCAGCCTATAAACATCCCATCCTGTCACCTGAAAACAAACTAAAACAAAATGCCTCACTTCTTATCCCAACTATGTTCCTATATCGCCTCTTCCCTTCACAACTCAGCTTTTTAATAGATAGGAAAAGAAAAAAAATAGACCATATCTGCTACCTCTACTAATGTTAAATATAAATAATCAATCAATAAATTGTTCGGAAAAATCAAGTTTCTGATAATGAATAAGATCATCCTACCTTCCATTCTATGCTCCAAGACATTAAAGTAGTTGTAGTTTTCTGCAAAACACTGCTGACCTATATTTCTGAGAATTTCTTCATGTATGTTTTTCCTATCTAGATGCTATCTTCTTGCTCCTTTCTTGTCTCCTTTCTGTTAGTTACAACATATCTATCATTTATGTTTTTAGTCTGTCTCCTCTAAGAAACCAACACTTTCTCTCACAAGTGAATTGGATACGCCTATACAATTATTTTCCAATCATATTTATTATATTGCGTTTTAGTTATTTGTTCATAGTCCCCTCATTATGGGTGCCCCTTAAATACAGGATAATGTGTTAATCCTCTTTGTGTCCCTATAGCCTAATTAAAGTCACTATAAATAAAATAGGTAAATTAAAAAATTAGCTTTTGTTTCTATTAAAGTTTTCTGCCATGTGTATAAAAATATAGGCAAGATTAAGTGATGTCATTAGGCAACAATCTGATAATTAACATAGAGAGGGCACTCGATTTTGAACTATCAAGAGAAATAGATTTTGCTTAAATTATTCATCACATTTACTGAGTACCTCCTATATGTATTGCGCTGGATCTGTACCTGACTTTCTTGGTTTTAAGAGACGGTCTTTATTCTCAAGGTGTATACGATATAACTAAGAGATAAATTACATGTATTATTGAGTGAAACTAAAACAATACACAATGCAAAAAAAGATTCAATTAAGTGCTAAATGTGTCATAGAAAGGAAATGTAGACAAAAAAAGCAAAGATGTCAGGGATAATCAAAAAAGTTTCAAAGAGGATGCACATCAGACTTAATTATGATGTGAAGGAATTGGATGTGGGAGGGAGAGGCTGGAACACAGATAAAGGAAATAATGGCGTGAATGCAAGGAAATGATGGCTAAGACCTTCCCTCACCTCTCTTCGCAGCCCTCCACCTCTCAGGGAGTACATGGTAAGGATGTGTTCTAGGGCTCCCTTCAGATCCCCTAGTGCCTCCATCACAGCACAGGCCACATGGTATTGTCCTTGATTTTCTTTTTTCCCATTAAACAAGCTCTTTGGGGACAATGATTAAATATTAATTTCTGTATCTTGCAGTAAAGAGCCAGGTAAACATTGGACATATAGTAAATGTTTACTAAATTCATGAATAATGAAGAAGTGAAAGTAAATGTCCCATAGGTTGCATGGTGGGCTTATCCTCTATAGAGAAGGAAGCAAGTTGAAATCACCATCACTTGAGATTAGACTATTATTTCTTTTAATAAAAAGTCAAATTTTCAGAATCATCTAAAGCAAATTCTAACACCACTAACACTTTTATAATGGCTTTTCAAGATAGAATGAGATTTATATTTTCCAAAGAAGTAAATTCTTGTCAAGTGCTTTAAAATGGCCAAGTATATCTCATTTATTGAAGAGTACATTAATCTAGAACCTGACAGTTTTCATGCACTGGCATCTCTGATTTGAACATGGATGTGAGTAGTTTTTTGTTTGTTTGTTTTTTGGTTTTGTTTTTTTTTTCTCTTGTCAGGTTTTATATCTGAATTTTTTATGTACCTGGATTAGACACACACATTTGTAAAGACATTTTTAAAAAAGAAAAGAAAAGAAAGCTGTTTTCTGCCCAGAATGCCTGGGAGTGAATTTCTAGTAGGATTTAGGGGTATAAATGTTTAGAAGACTCAGTCAGTATTAGAAATATCAATGGAACAAATCAAACCTTCTAAATATTCAGATAAATACATACATATTTCCCAACAAACATTAATGCAAATAATAATAATAATAATAATAACAATAATAATAATAATAATAATAATAATAATAGTACAGACTCAAGAACAAGTATGACATCCCATGATCTATTCCTCAGGTAAAAACCCATAACCCTTCAATTCTTCTTTTCTTTTTTCTTTCTTTTTTTCGAAGGCTGGATAGAATAGCAGTTTAGTGAGTTTAGTAGGTTGTCAGGAAAAATAAGCAGCGTCTCCACTGCAAAGGCAAATCTATCAGCTATAAGGGCAACAAACAGTCTAGGACACTGCTAAATTCTGACTATTCAAAGGAACAGCAAAAAGTATTTAGAGAACACTGAGTCTTATGGTTGTAATAGTGTAAAACAACACCTTACATTTACATATTTCTCTCTAATTGAAAAGTTTAAAATTAATCTGAAATGTACAAAATCTGCTGCCAAATTATTGTGAATTCTTTTTTCACAATCTCCTTTCACAATAGTGCCTGGAAACATTGTTTAAAGCCATTGGCTGAAAAGCAGGTCATTTTACAAAGTTATAAATTGGGAGTTGTGTTCCTTAAATAAATCATAGGTAAATAACTAGACACTGGTATCAGAACTTCAAATCCTAGTTTTAAAAAGTACAGATACATATTACCTTTAGAGATTATGCATGATGCCTCTACCTACCAAAATATGTACATGAAATTCTTCACAGTAATATAGCACAAATCTGACCTACGTGAAGTAAGTTCACGCAAACCTTCTATAGTCACAGATTTTCAGAGTAGGAAGTGGCCCTGGATAATATATCACAGGTTCTACAAAGGCGGAAACTGAGGCCAGAGAATTTATGTCACTTCCACAAAATCACCAAGTTAGTTCTTGATAGAGGGGCAATTAGAATGCAGAGTTCCTGTGTGTTGGTCCAGTTTTAATTTAGAAGCTTTTCTTTAAAATTATTTCAACAATTCATTCATGAAAGAAAGTAACAGTCTATTTAGTTGAGGCCCTAATCTCTTTAACTGCATGTTTCTCCCAGTACAAGTAGAGAGTCTTAAAATATACCAGAAAGTAGACAGGCCTGAGGGATGATGGAACCTTTGTCTAAACACTTGGCTCAGATTGCTGTGGATATTTGTCACCAGTTTAAATTTCTAGCTCGAAGTCACCTTCTGACCCAGGGAAAAGGGATACCACGCTACAAACAGGCCCTTAGAGCTTAACTTTGATTTTAAGACAGGCTTCCTGATGAGAGATGAATAGGGAAAAAGTAATAATAATAATAGTGGGCTCAGTCTTCTGCCAGGAAGCTACAGTTTTGCTTGTAGAGAGACTATAGTCCAGTTGTATTAGAAAAATCACTTTTTGTTTTTCCATCTGTTCTGTTTACCCTCAAGCCAAAGCTTCTATTCTTATTTTTTTTCTATTTAATTCCTATTTGGGGGCTTTGGGAGGTTTCTAAATAGTTATATAAGCAGGGTATTTTGTTTTTCTCAATCCAAGGTTAAAAAAAACCAAGCAACTTTCTTTCATTGTTATAAAGAGTCTTACAGTCCTTTGAATTATTAACATTATCATTTACTTAAAAGAAAACATTTAATTCACATTCAGCCAGATATTTATCACAGGAAAGGCATGCCAAGTGCATAACACCACCTTTACAGAGGCCTTTAGAGCTGACGCAGAATTTCCACAGATATTATAAATTCCTTATTTTGAAACTGTGAGATAGCAAAATAAAAAGTATCTGTTTTTATAAATGAGAAAATTAAGGCTACAACACATTATATTTATAAGAAATTTATGAGGAAAGAGTCAGGACTTTATTCCAGTCATCTGACTCAGGGTCAGTGCTCTCTGGTCCCCGCCGCCATGTTGAGCTAGAAGAAGCTGAGTAGCCTCACACAGCTCCTGAGTCTTCCTCATGGACACCCAGGTGTAGCCCATGCCATCCTTCACAAAAGCATTGCTCAGGGTTCAAGTAAGTCTGTCTTGACACAAGTAAAATATCAAGAAAGTAAACAAATGTTTTATGTACTGAGCACAGTTTTACTTTTCTTGAACAACTGTGCCTTAACCCAATGGGCAACCAACTGCCAAACTTGTAATGTTACAAAAAAAGAATAAAATTAAATGAGAATATATATATATATATATATATATATATATATATATATATATATACTGCCAAGTTTGTGAAATGCATCCTAATACCAAAGTATAGCTTTCTGGGTTTTTGCCAGTTTGCTTTCACAGAATTGCTTGGTGAATAATCAAGAGTTGAGCACAGCCCTGGCCCAAGGGAACAACATATGCTAAATAAAAATTTACTATTGCCATTTCAAACCTTCCAATTATACCTCTCCCTGCCACTCCTCTGTTCTTCCCCACTGCTCCCCATCCTTCCTCTTATCAAACCTAATCACTGCACATGATCTGTTGAAAATTATTTCTGTTATGGAGAAAATAATCTATAATGGCCCAATCAGAGAATCCATCCTAAAAATACTAATACTATCTACTTTTATTCAGGGCCTATAAAGTGCCAAGAATTTTAATCTAATTCCTCAATATGCAGATGAGAAAGCTGAATCTCGAAAATCAGTAACTTGCCCAAGGTCACAAGGTTGCAGGTGGCAAAGTCAGGACTCAAATGTTGGACTCCAAAGACCCACACCTATTAGCTGCTTATTGAAAGCAAAGGAAAAGGAGAAGCTCTATACATAGACATTGCCAACTGCTAAAGGCTCTAAGTATAAAAAAATGGTAATAGTTGGGAGCTGAGGGAGTTTCCCAGAATCAAAAAAAAAATCTCACTGTGAGACCATGCCCTGTTCCTACTGACTGTAGGCCTAACTGACAGCACATGTGTGTGTGTAGTACCAAAAAATGTATACACATTTTAAGAAAGGAAAACTGTATTAAAATTGTAATAGTCAATATATACTGATAACAAAAGATTAATACAAGTCACATTTGACTTCTGCAATTATAAAAGGTGCTCAAAGTGGTTACCATCAGTGTCCAGACACTTCTGATTACAGCGAACTACTGCTTGAGCAACACTGACCAACATTGTATACATTTTTTTTGGCACCTCCAGTATATATGCTGTTAGCTGAAAAGAATAGAGATATAATATTGTGGTAGGGCTAATTTATTTATTTAACTCTAAAATGACTATGTTTTAGGAATATAGGGCTAAAAATGATTAGAGGAATCAAAGAACAAAAATTAAGACATATTATAAACTTCCCCAGCCCCTTTAAAATTCTCTAAATAAATCCCACAACATGATGTAGGCATGTGTCATCATGAGCCTTAGCTTGGAGCCTTACATTTTAGTGCATTTCAATGAGGCTATCTGAGCCACCTGTTAATTGGAATCCTTGCATACCTACAGAGAATGCATGTCCCCATGCTCGTATGCCTTCCATATGATGGATAATCATAGGGTTCTATCCTGAAGAGACTCAAAAGTCCTCTTCAGAAACAGTGGGAATCTAGTAGGCAAATTTCTACTTAGGCAACATTCAGTTTCTATTAGAATGGATTTGAAGTGATTCTAATATCTTCTTGATTGTGGAACCCACCATGGACAAGGACAGAATGTCCAGACAATTGTGTTTCATCTACCTATAGCCACAGACTCCATACGATACAGGGGTTTTCACCCAGAGCAATGATGTCAGCTGATTCCAATGGCAAGAAAATATTGAAGAAAAGGTCATAAAAGGCAAATTACCATATAATGAGCTCAAATTACAAGGGAGTTTTTAAAACTGTGCATTAGAATAATAACTAGAAGGGTGTGTGCTTTGTATAAGTTGTCTATGGAATAAGGAAGAAGAAGACATCAACAAGTAAGTTTTGATAGGAAGTCAGGCAAGAAGAAAAAGCCTGTAATTTAAAGCAAAACTTGGGAAGGCAACATCCAAATGGAGCTGCGGTGTGAGGCCCTGATTCCCAGACAGAATACTGAATGTCTTTCCTTAAGATAGAAAGAAAGTTTAAAGAATATTTTGAAATAAGTATTTTATTTCTAAAATAAAATAAAGTTATATATTTTGAAACTGTTTTCCTAGAACTGGGTCTGTTCATCCACCTAAGACCTTAGCACCATTTCATCCACAGTACAGATATAGAAGGGACACAGGGTAGCTCAGGTGAGTGTATCTTTGGCAAGTTGATGAAACATATTTATATGCTAAATATGCCAAAATATCATTAAAATACTAATTTAATTATAATTTAAAACTATGAATTTGATTTTATTACATCATCCTACGTGTACTCACACACTGCTAATGCAACTTTGTATTCACTGGTTTATCTCTATGGAACTAATTCTGTTTCAATTTTGTCTCATTCTCTACATAAAGGAACCCCCTCACTTTTTAAAATAAATAAATAAATAAAACAAATAGAGTCTAAGTACACTGAAGTCTTCTCAGGCTAATGAGAACTCCATTAGTTCAGAAATTTATTAGTTGTTTCTCAGCAAAATTCAGTTCAGTGTTACTATGCATAAGGGAGAAAAAATAAAAGCACAAAGAAACACATGCCTAATCTAACCAGTACAGATGAGGATTCAAGTGGAAAAGGAAAAGATTGGAGAAAGAAGTGAGATTTTTTTATGACCACTCAGAACACATAACACTTAGAGCACCCTGAGGCTTGAACACAAGCTCCCTCAGACCCTAAGAGAATTCAGCTGTTCCTCTTCATGAGCCCCAAGTCTCTTCTTTTTTTTTCCCTAATACAAACTCATGTAAAAGAAAATTCTTGTATCAGAATCACTCATTTGCTTTGGAATGGCCGTGCCCTTCTGCCCTCTCAAAAGGAAGTACAAGCCTTCTTTATCAAACTTCAGAGGTTTTGTGTTTGTAGCCAAAGACCAGAAAACTGGGAACTTATTTTTTTTTGCAGTTTATCTTCTCATAATAACCAGTTAAACTCACTGTCCATCAGTCTATCCTACCAGATATTCTAGCTAAGCATTTAGCACTAACATGAGAAACATGATGTCCTGAATTCAACTGTAATTTAATCATTTCTTTAATATAAAGCCCTGCAAAACATTGACTAAGAAAAGGTTCAAAAGTACTTTCAAACTTGCACAAATGAACCTGATAGGTTCCTCTACTCAGGAGTAAATATTAAGTGTATAAATGCTATTTAAGATCAATGAAAATATTTAATTTCTACAAATACATTGTATTTGCTATGGGAACCATCCACATTTTTTAAAATTTCACAATAAAACCCAAAGCTGATGGCCACAGAACAACCATATTAAATGGCAAAGATTTAATTCAAGGAGTTCATAGCTACAAATTATCTGGTAAAATCCCATGTGCACACCTCCTTCCAAGTGAAACCTATCATTTTGTTGAAGTTTGAAAGACTAAGAAGAAAGAAAAGTGCAGTAAAGTAAGGAAAGTCTGAGTATGAATCATGTGTCTACATCCTACATCAGTTTCTGCTTTCTGGAGTCAATTTCACAAAACTCTCCTGGGAGTGAGTAAAGGGAGTGAAGAAACCAGCAGCCTTTGGAAAAATGAAGACTTACTGCAAAGTCTGGGAAAAGATGGTCACCCCTCCTACTGTATCCAAATAGTACTGAGGGCTGCCTTGTAAATCCCTGTGCAGTGAAGCAATTCTTCTCATTCCAAATGCAACCCAGAGCAAAGCAGTGTGGAAAATAAGCTTCCAATTTTTATTAGAGACTTTTATGACTATCATATTTTCAGAAAGTAAACTCTGAGACAGAGCTGGTAGACAGGCATGTGGTAACACTGGGGCATGGAGTAGATCGTGCTTGGCTTGCTCACATACTGGGAAAAATTGCAGAGAAGGAAATGTGTGTGGGGGTGTGAAACAGGAGAAGGTGGAGTGATGTTTCAAATCACATGGCCATTAGAAAGTCTGCAATGGAAAGACGTTTTAGTTTCTTTTGTCTTTTCCAGTAGTAAATCTACACAAGGAGACAATACAATAAATCTCTTCTATTTGAATAATAAACTTTTTAAATAGGCTTAAAATATAGCCCATTTCATATTCAATAAAAATATTGATGTATAGTCAAAATGATCAGAACGTAGATAAAATTTGCATTTTAAGTTTTACACTATACTTTAATATCTTTGAAAGCAAATAATTTTAATTTTTTTCCATAACAGCTAACAATTTGGTTCTCATAATCACCTTATACGCATTTATTATTATTGCCATATTATTAAATAGTAATGGAGTTATAGTACAACAATAGTTTGATGATGTCCTACTGTTTGTTGGGAGCCATACTAATATATAGGTGATTTATATATATGATAGTCTTCATGGTAATTATTTAAGGTAGATATTATTATTTCATTTTTATAGTTGAAGAAGGAAAAAAAATGAGAAAATTGCCCAAGATTATGCAAATATAATTTGCAAAACCTGAATTTGATATCAATTCACTCATACTTGAATGAATAAATGATGGAAATATTTTTAAAAATAATATTCATTTGGCATATATGCATGGAATAACTATTATGTACCTAATACATAAAATAAATTCATGACATGGAGTGAAACCTGGAAACTAGAGGTACAAAAAAGGAAATGTGTGTGTGTGTGTGTGTGTGTGTGTGTGTGTGTGGTGGGAGGTGGGAACTACAAGTAATTCCTTATTTTAAGGTAAAGAATGACGGCTGATGTGACTGAAATTCTAGAAATGGGCCAGATCATGGAAGGTCTTGTATGCCATGCTCAGGAGCTTGAACATCATTTTTTCTTCAAGTTATGGGAGTCAATCAAGGTTTTAAGGAAGGTATGACATGATCAGATTTTAGTTATATATCACAATGACAACAGAGGGCATCTATATGAGCATGCGTACAGGTGGGAAGTGGACAGCTGGAAGGCAAGGAGATGAATTTAGATGTTATTGCAACAATCTAGGGATTACTGCAATAATGATGATGACAGCCAGAACTTCAGTATTTGTGGTAGGAAAGGAAAAGTATATTTGAAAAATATTTAATAGGTAAAATGTAGAATTTTGTGACTAATTGGGATTTTGCTTGAATGATCAGGTATGGTGGCGTTGCCATTAACTGATATAAGGACTACATAAAAAAGGTGACCGTGTCTTGGAGGAAAGATGAGTTGAGTTTTTGGATACACTTAATTTGAAGTGGTTATGGCCCATCCAGTGGGAAGCTGGGTATTCTAAAGTTCATGGGGAAGGTCGGGGTTGGAGAGAGAGATGTGAGTTATCAGCATTTAGCTGAAGAGGAAAACCTGGGGAGCGAGTATGATTCCCAGATGATCTAGGAAGAGAATATACAGAGAGGACCATTGAACTAAATCCTATGAGGAAACAAAGTGCTAAGGGATATAGGAGGAGAAAGAGCCCGTGAAGCTGAGAGGGAAAGGTCAGGTAGGTAGAGGGAGAACCTTCGGAGAATAGCCTTTCAGGAAAGCTGAAGTGGTGAATGATATCACATAAAAGAAGAAGGCCTAATAAGAGATGAAAGGACCCCACTGGAACCTCTCACATGTCCGTCCTCATCTTACTAGACCACCTCAAATAGAATGGAGGGGCAAAAATCAGAGTGCAGTGGGGTAAGTGAGGACATGGAGACAGAAATAAAACTGTACTGCTCCTTTAAAGCAAATGGGCTAAGAAGAAAGAGAGGGTGGGAGCCAGAAAGGCCCTGAGAGAGAGCTGAGCTTGTTTACGGGCTAAGGGGAAAGAGCCCACAGAAAGGAAGTAGTTGAAGTTATGGAAAAGAGAGCATGATTGTGGAGCAGTTCCCTTAGGGTATGGAGAATGGACAAAATACAGAAGAACCAATCCAGAAGGTCCCTCAAAACAAATTCAAAGATTTGGTGAAAGTGAAAAATAGGCCACTAAGGTTTGTAATCTGTGATGACTGAAATCGGATTGTAATATCACTTTCTGTGTCTCATTTAAGTGCTTTAAAATTACCTTCAGGTAATGTTCCCAAATGATCCTCCTATGGGTCTCATCAGATTGGCAGGGCTGTGTACAATTTCCCCAATTTTAGAGGAGGACCCAAAGGTTCAGCAAGGTTAAAGGGCTCTCTCTTCAGGTTGCAAAACTGCTAACTAGCAGAGATGGACCAGAATCCAGGTGTTCTCCCAGTGATGGCTGGACTGAGCTTAATTCACTTACTGAAGATTGTGTACTACAACAAGGCTATGATGCTTATGTTCAAGCAATGTTTCCACCGAGAATACAGCCTGTTGTCATCTTGAAACTAAATTTATAACTCTGATTGAGCAGACACAAAAATTAATGGAAAAGAAAATAATGAATAGTGACTGTCCTTACTCCTTCCTAGACCTAAACTTTAAAAAAAGAGCATATGAACATTTTTGAGTTTGAACATTATACAAGAAAGCTGTAGAAACAAATTTCCATTAATATATTAATATTAATGTATTAATATTGTTAACATTACTACCTTCTCTGTAGAAGATAACATGTGGGTAAAGAAAAACTTGTGCTATTATAATTTCCATAATATAGTGTTCCTTAGAGAATATATTCAGTACAAGGTGAAACCACCTTGATTTCTTTCAAAGGGTTAAGCTTTAAACATAAAAACACTAAGGCTGCCAATATGGTCACAACTTTAAGGGAAAATTTTCCATAGGGCACACTTACCCCTTTGTCCCCCATGCAAATGCCAAGAGTATATACTCTTCTAAATACTGAATATAATAGCTCAACAGTCTTACATGAAATTGAGATGAAATATACATGAAATTTACACAAAAAGAAAATTAAGAGGAAAACTCACTTGTCAATATTTTCCTAACAATTCCATTCTTATATAAACTTGTGCTTGCCTAAATTTATATAATAGATCACTTAATAATGAACAATTTCAGGGGTTGTTTTTTTTTTACCTTAACATTACTATATCTCTCATATGTAAATCTAAACTTTTCAATGTTGTGATCCAAGGCAAATGACACTAGGTCACTGATCCATTTTTAAACATTTTCTGAATGCCATATAAGGCCAAGTGATGATGCATGAATTATCCTTGAGGTAGGAGCAAACTGTTGATTAAAAAAAGATTTCATTCCGTGGTCACAGATTAACATGACTCCAATCTTCTAAGTCCCAGGTCCTCAAAATAAAACTTTCTGTTTTTACCTCACATGCTTAACTATGTGCATTTCTAGAATGATCAACACAATGAATTTCAGAGCTACAGTGATAGTGCTAAAAGTGTGAACAGCAGGAAGTAGAAGCGAGAAGAGAAAATGAAAACTATATATTCACCTAGAAATAAGTTTTTATAACTTTTGTCCTTTGTATGGAATGATTTACCTACCCCACCAAGAGGAGAAATTGCACCTTGATTTTTCCAAAAATGATGGTGAATTTGCAATCGTTTATCGACAAACTTTAATTAGGTAGCCTTACAAGTGTAAGGAATAACTAGAAAAGCAAATTATTATCAAAGTCACAGTATATAGCCTTGGAACAAGAGGCCTACTGGTCCACATCAAGATCAAAAGCATGTTAGGCAGAGATTTAATACAGTGGTTCACCAATATAAATCAGTATCACCTAGAAAGCTTCCCAAATCCCATTCAAACCTACTAAATCAGGATATTTGGAAAGAAAGGAGCCTAGAATCTATATTAGTAACAAGCTCTGCAAGTGGTTCTTTATACAGGCAACTTAATACTTATTTGTGGATTGCTTACCATCTAACCTAAAGAATTATGGTCAAAACATTACACATTGTGCTTGTCAATACAAAGCATTCACTATATCCATCAGTCTACAAATATACTATATATATATATATATATATATATATATATATATATATATGTATGTATGTATATATACTCTTCAAAATAAAATCTCACTTTAGTTTGGATAAGAATTGTAATTACTCCTAAATTTATCTGAAAAGAATAAGGAAACAAAGAATTGCTAACTAATATTTGAGAGCCATTCAGTGTTCTTGGCTTTGTAGTCTACTCAGAAGTGAACAATAACCAGGGTAGATCTGGTCACTCAACAATATTTTTTGTCCACTAAAACCAGAAGATCTATTCCACTGAAAATGGCTGACACTTATGCTAGTTGTGGTCAGGACTATAGTTGCCCCCTGATAGTTATTGTCCCTTTTACAGCCGTCATAACATACATAACCCAATAGAGAACATTGCCAGGGCCACCCAGCTAAAAGACCCCATTTCCTAGTTGCCTTTGTAAGTTTGTGTGACCATATGACTAAATCATGGCCAGCTGCGAGTAAGTCAAAATGGTATAAAGATTAAACAATCTCCATTAACCACAGCCTTTCTTTTCTGTTCTCTATACAGATGCCTGGAAAGTAAAGGTAATGGCTGGAACTTCAGCAGTCATCTAGTACCATAGTATCAGCATTTTACCCTGGGATATGAGAGTAGAGAGCTATGAGAGACTAAATCCCTGATGACTTTGTGGAGCCAACATACCAGTCTTTCACTACCCAACTAAAAGCTTCTTTCATAGAAGAAAAAACAACAACACCTTTTTCTTTGTTTGTTTAAACTACTGCATTCTGCTATGTGCAGCTGAACCTAGATTAAAATACCTACTATAAAAGTTTGCATGTACTACATGATCCAAAAGTATCTTATCATTTTTCAATATTAATGAGTTTAAAATAATTTATGAGTGGACAAGTATCCTAAACTATGTATTCCCATTCTCTACCTCTTTTAAAATGATCCCATCCAAGTATTGCTGAGTGTTAAGCATCCATTTCTTCACCTTTGTATTTTAATGATGGCAGACATAGTATATAATATAAATGTAGGAGACCATGATATAGAAAGGATTGTAGAGCCTCTCATCTCTTAGTAATGAGAAGTTGGTTTGGGTCCAGGATATCAGTGTAGGGCTGCAACAAGAGGGTTGCTAATTTACAATCCATGAGCCAGACTTGGCACTCAGATATATTGTATTTGGCTTATGCAGTGCTTTCTGAAAATGTGAGTTTCAAATGCCTGAAAGTGGGCATGCATCTTCAGTTCTCCACAGGTCCATCAGTACGTGTTGATGCATTAACACTCTCTTGCTTTGCTTGTTTATGTTACCTGTCTGGCTTCTGAAAAGCATTGACATTTACAGTCTCTGGAAATAAAATGGTACATTTCTGCACCTTCCTTCCTCTCCATTGCTCCTGTTATTGAATCCATGATTGACAACAAAGACTATTTTCTAATGTTAAGTATGTCCACTTCTAATAACAATAACGTATATAACTCATTAGGTGTTAGACCTTTATTTAGGAATATAAAAATTACTATAAATGGTCTAGTATTTTCTCCTACAAAAAAACAAATGGAGCCTTTCAAAGCACCCCCTACCTCAAACACACACACACACACAAAACTCATGAAAAGCGATTTTGTCATCAATGCTGATTTTTGTTACTTAACAGTTTCATCTAAAGTTAGCCCAACTCCCAAACTTTCTCCTTTCAGTTCCTACAAATTTAAACAATCAATTCAGTTCTTAAAATGTACTGAGAAGTAGTAACGATTTTGGAGTAAAAGGCCTAAAACTTTATTTACTTCCTTTAATCTCATTATTCATAAGTATTTATATCAGGCAAGCACTATACTTATGTTTTGCATTCCCAGTAAATAACCACAGTCAAATAGAGAGAAAAAAATACCTTGAAGTCTTAAAAAGAAAAAAGAAAACTTTGTAAATATGTACTTACATGTGATAACAGGCCTCTACATTTTCAAGAGGACATATTTGTACACAAAGTCAATATTGTCTGACTTAGTTATAGCTAAAGTTGGTGGCGGGGGGGCGGGGGGGAGTACTTGTTTTGCAAGTATGCCTTAGATACCTCTTTACTTTAAAGCATCTACCTAACTTTACTCTTCCTCAAACCTAAAATCACATGGAACTCAAAATCCTGACACTGTTATTATTAAGTTCTGACAAGACTGAACAGGGAAATAAAGTATTGACAAGTATCCATATACTATAAATTAAACCAAACTATGTATGATCAGTGCACTACAAGTTATGTAGCTCTAGATTCTGAAATTCTTTCCTGGATTACCTTTAATTAGGGGCATAGCTACTTTTTTTTGCTATTGAAATTTATCACATGTATTCTTAGTTTTATTGAGTAAATAGAGGAATTTATTTTTTGCAATATGTGTGCAAGCAACTGCTCTTTTTCTGTAAAATATGATATTTGGAGTTCCAGTTTCTGTGCTGGTTAGTTACATTGAGGGAAGAGGGCTTGATATGGAGTCGGGGACATTTTTGCACCAAGCATCACATTCCTAACATTTATGTAAATTAGTACTGAGAAAAATTAAGCTCTGCCCATTTTTCAGGAACACCTACAGAATAATTACAACTATTGAAGACAATCTTTTAACATATAGCCTATTCCATAACCTTATGAAACATACCTTTAGTTTAGTCAAATGTTCAAGTATTTTCATACTTTATAAAAATTATTTATTTTAAAATATATTAACAAGGAAAGTTGTATTAAGTTTTAAATTAAAGTTGGTTATTTGGTGGGGGAGGGGAGTCAACTGTTCCTTTTATAATCAGAATTTCTATTTGTGTAGTAATTTTCTGTATTTCCCCCCTTCCCTGACTTCTTCTTCCTATTCAGTTATCTTCCCCACCCTTCCAAACAATGAATGTTTTTCTCACCATTACAAGGAAACTCGATAGTTTTAACTTTTATAAATTGCTTGATTTTTAAAACAAAAAGTAACATAAAGAGTTCCAAGATTTTAGAAAGTGCCCCCTCTATGGGACTCTGGACAGACTGTTGGGTATTCATCCAAATTTTTATTTTCACTCTTTAAATGTGTTTTAGAACTTGTGGTCTCTATGTTAATTTTATAAACATCATCAGAGCAAAACTACAGAGAAGCAGGTATTAAAACACACACACACACACACACACACACACACACACACAAATATGTTAAAACAGTAACAGAAAAGTTTAATAAATGTGCTAAGTTTTAAAAGCTCAAGCTTGATGTTAAATAGTTATGAAAATCTATAATGACCTATTATAAAAGAGTATGTTTTTTAACTACCAGCCCTGGAGAGGAAAAATTTAATAATCAGTGGAATCAATTTAAATGTTTTCTTATATTCTATTAACAGCCATGCATTTTTGCTTAATCATACAGTATCGCCCAACCCTAACATATGCAAATTGCAAAGGAAAAAAAAAATTGGTAACCAGGCAGATTTGTCTTAAATGAAAAGAAACTTGCATCTAAAGGATAATGTCCATACATATACTCAGTGATAAATAAATTACATATAAGGCACGCCGATTTCCTGCCTTCACCATCCAACAGGCAACCATCACTGTCCTGATAATCAAGTCAGTAGGGTGGGAAAATACCACTGTTTAAGAAATCTGGCTCCAATCAGCCTCTGTCCATGGAGAAATAAAGGAGGCTGTCTCTCAGGAAGCAAAAGCGATTTTAAGATCACAAATGCAAATGGGAAAGAAGTGAAAGTCTGTAAAGAAAAAAGAATTAAGGAGCCAAAGACAAAGAAAAATCAGTTATCAGGCTGGCTACAGAGGTTTTTCTAAACAAAGAATTTTATGAAGCAGCTGAAGTTCCGTACAAAAAAAAAAAAAGACTCCACCCTTCCCAGCTTCTGCTGCGACTTTTCCTCGCTCTGAAAAACCAGCCCACAGAACAGAACTCCTCTAACTGAAAGCGCCTTTAAGGGCTCCGTTTTAAGCATTCTTCTTGTCTTTTAAACGTCCCACTCTCCACACTCAGGCAAAAGGACTTGTCCTAGGTTTTCCCAGAAATACTCCGTAGTGTACTCTTCCCAAGGCAGATCGAGGAGAAGCTGCGGACTCACAAACATCCCTATTGTCTTCCAAGCCGTTTCCAGGTGCTGTCAGCCCCCTTCTCAACTTCAAACCAGAACCTCCTCTTCACGCTCTTCCTGCGGCTTAACATTCCACCTATTCCCCAAACCTAGTGATAAACACCACAGGCAAAGCAAACGGCAAACTCACCATTCTCGTCTTCTTCCTGGGCTTTTATTGAGACAAATTGCACTAATAAAACAGTAAGAATGAGGAGAGGTCTTGCTTCCACCCAGTTTGCCATCATGTCTAAATATTAGACATGTGGGTCCTCTTGGGAGTGAAAAGTAGATTCTAAGGTTATTGTAGCACCATGAAGTCAACTGCGGGCTCTTTCAGCACCAGCCCCAGGGCAGCCTCTGCAAACCCCCTTTTTCAGCACCAGCTCCAGCACAGACTGCGAAAACTTTTTTCAAGCGATGCAGCTTTAAATAGGAAGAATGCTGCCTCCACTTCTTTTCCTGCCCCTTTTCAGCTTGTTCAGGCTCATAACCATCCAGTGTCTGCCAAGCAACGGTCTGATTGATGGTAAACAACCAAATCAGAACACACGCCTCTGTGCCTTCAACTGTCCCTGTTTCATTTATGTTTTAAACATAAATGGAGCTTCATCACAGAAACAAACATTTATTGCTCTTTTTTTATTTCATTTCAAAAGCCTGTGAGAGGGAGTCTTTATTCTCCCCGCCCTAACCTTTCCCCCAGACACACACCCCTTAACTTTTTCCCTATAAGCTGAAAAAGACATTAGGAAAGAAATACAGCCTTTCAGCCTTGTTTTTGGCATCTAGGAAACTCACGACTCTTGTCCACCTTACACTCTCAAAGGATCAAATTTTAACCCTTTCTTTTGACTAAAGAGGAAGTATCCCTGTTCCCCTGCCAGATCCTGTTTCTTTTCCCAGGTTTCTGGAAGGAAACTATTAAAAGTGTGACCTGGTAAAGTCCTGCTGAAGAAACTGTTTTAGACAAATGTGTAATGCATCATACTTGAAGTTAAGATCCTCTCCTTATCTCTCCATCTCTCTTGTTTAGGGGGACACATCTTCAGGTCCCAGAGAGCTTTATTATGTAGGAAATCGCCTACTCTGCTAGTGTAAAGGAACAGGAAGTACACTGCCTTTGGATGCAGAAAGCTTTGCTTCAAACATTAGCTCGGCCACTCACCAATTTTGTAAACACCAAGTCCTTTATCTCTGTGCACTCCAATTTTCTCATCTGAGTAAAGGGCTTTGCCCTGACCAGTGTACAGGTTTTAGTGACACTAAAATGAGTAATATATTATTAACCAAGTTCCAAATTGCAAAGAGCTACATAAAAGTAGATGGTGGTGTTATTATCCCTAAACCAGCTTTTCAGGGAATATGGTAGTCCCAGTTGCACATGCCATTTAAGAGCAATGTCCATGAACTTTTGTCCCATATTCATGCTTGCCAAGATCTTACTGACCTCAGAGCATTCTATATAATCTAATACATTTGCTACCTTGAGTCCACCTAGAATCAGAATTGCTGCTCTCTACAATACAGGTGAGTCGACTGTTGATAGTTACTCAGCAATGAGCAGGCACTCTGCACTGCGAGGAAGAGCATAACACCAAAGTGAAAGCCATGCCCACTGCCTTCAAGGAACACATGTAGACACTAAGAAAATAAGCATGAAACAAAGAAATATACGCCCAAGCATATATTGTGAGGTGTATTAAGCCTAGTGGAAATTCAGAGAAAAGAAGAGAGTGTAGTGTGAGATTAGGTAAGTAATGCATTATTACAACTTTCCTTAATAGAAGAAATCCAAGAAGTTTTTAATTTTAGCTTTGGAACTAGTATCTCTGGAGAAGTATTCCAGAAGAGATCAGCTTTCCAAGTAAGCAGCTCTAAAACCATGCCTCTCATTTTCACCTAGACATGTCTCATTTCAATTACTTCTGTCACCACCACACTGTTCCCCAGGGGTGGCCTGCTCCCATTAAAATGAATAGACTAAGTAAGGATCAAAAATTGCCCTTCAACTAATTTTTTCTAGAATGCTTGAAAGACCAGCATTTGAAAACACCTAGCTAAATATTCAGAAAGAACATCAGGAAAATTAATGCAGGTAAAAAAATTTATTCTCTAGCACGCCAGACATAAACACCCCAATACCAAAGGGATAGCACAATTTTCAGGTATCTTGTGTGGAATCTTAATAGAAGTGCAGAGACAAAGGGCATTTATGGAGAATCTGCACCTCTCAGAAAATGTTCTAGATGCTGAGGATACAAAACTAAGATCACAGGACTTGTAGCAGAATCAGTGTGCATAAATGCTCAGTGCTTGCTTGACCAGTATCAGTATCTGTTACTAAAACAGCTATCATTAGCTTATCAATACAGCTATTTTAAATTTAACCTTGAACAGAGCTTTTATAAGAAAGATTAAAATCACAGCGCAACCTCTCACAATCCCCTCCAGTTTCAGGGTCTGCTTCCCGGCTACCAAAAACTCATGGTATGACAGGAGGGTAGCAAACATTTGTAGGAAAGCTGAAATAAATTGTTCTCTCATGTCCTTGCGAGCTTTGCTACTTGGGCTTTTCCTCTATGTTTGGCTGTAGGATACTATTGTACATTCAATTTGGAATACAGATATTGACCAGGTGTGTCTGCCTAACAGACATGGCTGAATTCAGAATAGAGAACTTGACCATTTCTTAGTCCTTGAAGAACTGATTCTAGGCCTCAGTACTTGAGTGTGGAGCTCAGAAATCTGTAGCAATTCCAACGAAGCCCATCCCAAGTGTTCATGTAATACTATGTGCCTAATGGGTGAATTTTCACCAGTTCTATGTTTCATAGCAACCTGCAAAGATATTTAGTATTTTTCTCAAGTCATATATAAGGAATTATATGTGGTTCAAAGCAGTTTACTTGCTCAAGTTTGCTCAGCTAATAAGTGGTAGATTTATGGTTCTATTTCAGAGATGTCTAACTACAAAGTAAGTGGTCTCACTGCTTCCTGAACTCTTAGATTCCCTAACCCCAATACTTCCAACTTCAGAGGAAAAGGGGCCCTGGTGCCCTTCAGGGTTGATCCTTTCCTCTGCACGTTTTGTTTTTTGTTGTTTTTTTTTTAAATGATAGTACAGTTGATATACAATATTATATCCCTCTGTACTCTCTGTCACTTCCCTCTACATCTCCTTCAGGACACTACTCTTTCAGTCCCCTCTCTTTCCTCAAAAAAGAGACAAACAAAACAGGTTTTCCTTACCTCCATATCTTCTAGTATTTTTTCCTTCTACTCCTTCACCTCCCAGTTATCCTTCACCCTGAGAGTCAGGATATCATCACCAGCCCTGCAAAAGACAACAACACCCCTTTGTTGATAAATCCAAAGATCTTGCTTTCACCCCGTATAGTGTTTGATACTCAAACTACTCCCTTCTTGCTGAAACTCTTTCCTCCCAAGGCTTCCTGGTCTCCCATCGTCCTCTTACACCCCTTGCTTTTCTGGTAAAATTTCTTTTGCTAATTCCTCTCAGAAAGTTATTGCACTCACCACTATTGTAGTATCAGCTTTTGCCCCTCCTTGCCCTGGTCTTGGGCTATACTATTAGATAGCCTGACACTGTTTCTATTTACATGCTAATGACTTCCTGTCAGGGCTTCTCTCCTGCTACACTCCTGTATTTCTAAGTGCCTGCATTGAAATGAAACTCAGAGTCGAAAATGAAACCATTATCTTCCATTTATACCAATTAATATGACCCCCATTATCCTTGGCCCAAAGGGAGGAGAACATTCTTCCTTCTCCCTCAACCCACATCCAATTGGTCACATAGTCTTCTTGATTTTGTTGTGTATTTGTCGCTCAATTACTTCCCCTTTCTTAAAAAACTAAATTAACTCCCAAGCACTTACAAGATATAGTAACATATTTTGAAATAGTAATAATAATGAAGAAGAGAATAATTCCTACATCTTGGTTCCCATCTCCTTTTGCTTTCTTCTTTTGGCTTCAGCCATTGGAAATAGATTCTCCTGGGCACATAAGCAGTTTCACACCTCAGAATTTTGCTCTGGCTCTGACCTTTTCCTGATATAACCATCCCCCTGGTTAAATTCATTTCCTCATTCAACAAATATCTGTTGAGTATCTACTATTTGCCAAATTCTACTCAAGACACTAAGGATATAGCTGTGAACAACACGGACAAGATCCCTGATGCTATGATGCTTACCACCTTGAGTGGACAAAGAGCAATAATTAAGTGAGCAAACAAGGTAATTCCAGACAGTTATACGTGATGAAGGAAATAAAGAGTGTGCTGTTTTAGAGTTGCTCATAACTTGGTGCTGGGAAGGGTGCTACATACAGATAGGGCCATCAGGGTAGACCCATTTAAGAAGGTAATAGTGAATCTGAGACCTAAAATTTGAAAAGGATCTATCCCTGGAAACCTGGGGGGTGGNGGGAGGGGGCGGGAATGGCATTCCAAGCAGAAGGAACAAACATCAGGTATGAGTGGCCTGGAATGGTGTATTAATTTTCTATAGTTGCCATAAAAATGACCAAAAACTTGATATCTGGAGTAGTTGAAGGGTCTTCTGGACTTTCGGCTTTCTGCTGGGAGGAGACCAAGACACAACTTCCTTTGGTTGCCCAGAACCCAGGTTCATCGGACATCAGCCACCAGCATCATGCCACAGAAGTTTGACCCCAACAAGATCAAAGTCGCATACTGAGATGCACAAGTGGGGAAGTTGGTGCCATGTCTTCCTTGGCCCCATGATTGATCCCCTGGGTCTGTTTCCAAAAAAGGTTGGTGATGACATTGCTAAGGCAGCTGGTGACTGAAAGGATCTGAGGATGACAGTGAAACTGACCATTCAGAACAGACAGGCCCAGATTGAGGTGGCACCTTCTGCCTCTGCTCTGATCAACAAAGCCCTCAAAGAACCACCAGAAGACAGAAAGAAGCAAGCAAACAAACAAAACAAACAAACAAAAAAGCATTAATCACAATGAAAATATCACTTTTGATGAGATTGCCAACATTGCCGGACAGACGCCTAACTGAACTTTAGCTAGAGAAGTCTCTGGAACCATTAGAAAGATCTTGGGAACTGCCCAGTCTGTGGGCTGCAATGTTGCTGGCCACCACCCTCATGACATCAACAGTGGTATAGTGGAAGGCCCAGCTAGTTAAGAACTACAAAAGAGAGTATTTCAATTAAAAATCATTTGATAACCAAAAAAAAAAAAAAAATGACCACATTCTTAGAGTGGCTTAAAGTAATACAAATGTATTATTAACTTACAGTTCTGCAGGTCACCTGGGCTAAAATTAAGATGTCACAGGCCTGCATTCTTTTTCAGAGGTTCTAGGGGAGAGTCCGTTTCCTTGTCTAGAGATCAGCCACTTCCTCCATCTTCAAAGCCAACAACATAGCATTCTCTGACACTACTTTTGTAGTCATATTTCTTTCTCTGACCACAGCCAGGACGAGGTTTCCCACTCTTAAAGACAAATGTGACTGCACTGGGTCTACCTGAATAATCCAGGATAATTTCCCCCATCTAAAGATCCTTAATCACATCTGCAAAGTCCTTTTTGACATGTAAGGTAACATATTCACAGCTTTGGAGAATTAGGACATAGATATCTTTACAAGACCATTCTTCCTCCTACCAAAGGTAGGAATAAACTTTAAGTGTGCAAGACTAGAAAGAAAGCCGTTATGGCTGCCCTAACATGATATAAATTTGGAGGCAAGGCCTGTCATTAAAGTCTAAGAGGTCATGGGAAGGAGTTTGGATTTTTTCTTTTCTTTTTGAACAAGCAATGAGAATCCAATGAAAAGCTTTTAAACAGAGGAATGACATGCCCTAATTATTTACTGATTTTTTTTTTAATCTGAAAGGCTTCTGAAAAATATAGCAAGGCAAAGATGGAAGTGAGGATACCAACTAAGAAGCACTTTTAGTCTGAGAGACAATGGTGGCTTGGACTAGGGAAGTGCTTTGGAAATAGACAGCAGCAGACAAATTCAGGTTATATTTTGGAAATAAAATTGTTAATTAATTCAGAGAAATTAGATCAAGGGAGAAACAGAGGAGGACACCTCTGCCAACTAAGTGGATGACAGAGCCGACACAGATCAAGTGTTGCCACACTGACGAACAGCCTGCTCCTTCGTGGAACTGACCACCATGTTCTGTACAGCCCACTCTAACATCACCCTATGTTTACATGTGTTTCCCTTAACACACTGAAACCTACCTGATAGACACAGTTTTGTTACTTATATTTGCCCAAAAGTTATTTGTTGAACACATATAGTTTGGTTAAAGAATCAGTAGAAGTTGATGAATGAATGGCCATGAGAGAAGTGGCAATGAGCATAAATAAAAATGATTCTGTCAACCCCAGAGGGTTAGGGAAATGATGGTCCTAGTGAAAGAAATATCTAAGCAAGGAAGAGAAACTGGTAATAGAGTAGAAGGGCACAGAACTGAGGTAGGTGCATCTCTGCACATACAGCATACCCATAATTTTTGAACAGAAAAATACTGCATGTTGTGACTATACTCTGGCCAAAAGCCATTGTGAAAATCATCATCATCATCATAATGGCTAGAATACATTAAGTACTTACTATATGTCAAATGCTATGTAAGCACTTTATACATATTAATTAACATAATCCCCAAATCAATGCTAAGAGATAGGTGCTATTAATTTCCCTATTTAACAGATGAAGAAAGGAAATCGAGGCTCACAAGAGCTAAATAACGTTCATGATGTCATATGTCAAGTAATGACTAGATCCAAGTTTGGAACTCTAGCTGCACAGTTTTTTTTCTTAGCATGGAGTTGAGGTTCAAAGAAATTATATGATGTTTATTTCCTTAAGTTAAACTTCACTGATTTTTTTTTTTTACAATAAATGACAATACTGGGAAAATCCCTCAAAATGTCTTTCATGTAATATCTTTTCAAGCAAAGAAATATATGAACCAATTAATTTAATTATAAAGCTATCTACATTTAAACTTTACAAATACAGGTTACCTCTATCTAAATATGTGTGCTAAAAATATACATTTTTATATTTAGGCATAATGAGAAATATTTCCTTTTTCATATCATAAATTCTTAACTTCTTAAAATATAAACTTTCATTTTAATCTGGATATTTATATTTTAGCATGTCATATTTTGAGAAGAGTTTCCAATTTTACATTTTAAAATATTATATTTTTGCCTAAAGCAATCAACACTCACATTTAGAAGTCATGAGGAGTCCCATGAGCCAAAATCATAAATGATCTGATAAATAATGAATCGTGTAGCGCCCTACGCACCTTACTCTTTACATACTGTTTGAGTGCACACATACTCTGAGACTCACAAAAACGCAGTAAAATAATGTGAGCAGGATGATCATTCCCATTTAATATTGGGATTCAGAAAGATTAAATGACTTTTTAGCTTCTAAAAAATGCAAACAACAGTCTCAAATATAGGTTTCCCAGTCCTAGCACTCTATCTGCTGTAACTCATGATAATTAAACTATAATTCAAATTTTACTAACTAGGAAGGTAGCATCAAAAGAGACTGCAGACTGGGGATGTAATGTACAGCATGGTGACTACAGTTAATAATAATGTATTGTATACTTAAACTATGCTAAGAATGTAAGTTTTAAGTGTTCCCACCACAGAAAATAAATGGTAACTACATGAGGTGATGGATGTGTTAATTAACTGGATTATAGTTATCATTTCATAATGTATACATATATCAAATCATCACATTGTACACCTTAAATATATACAATTTTATTTATCAACTATAGTTCAATAAAGCTGGAAAAAAAGCAATAATAATAATAAAGTCTGCAGAACTATAGTGGTTATGAGCACAAACTCTAAAGCCAGACTAACAGAATTCAAATCCTGATCCCACCCACCACTTACCAGTTAGTTGACCATGAAACAATTGCATGTCTTCTCTGCAGCTTACTGATCTCATCTGCAAAATGAGAATAAAAATATTACCTACCCCAGTGGGTTGTTATGAGGATTACACGTGTGAAGCTCCTAAGACAATGCCTATCATAAAGGTAATATTATATAAGTTGCTGATTAAATAAAAATAAGTACCTGTGTTAGTGCTCCTTCTAAAAAATATATAATTAGTCATCAATTTAAAACTTGATTATTAAAATTCACTTAGAGACCAAACCCAAGGAAACTAGAAGGAAGTTTACTTATCTACCACTATATACTCCACTCATTTCCTCATTCTGTTATTTTTTTTTCTTTTATGTTGTATTTGGTAAGGCATGTTTTAAATAGATCAAAATTCACCTGTTTAGGGCATACAGTTCTTCTGAGTTTTGACAAATGTACACAATCATGTGACCATCATCACAATCTAGAAAATATTTTCTTCACCCCCAAAGTTCCTCCATTTGGAGTCAATCTTCTCCATCTCAACCCCTGGTACCATTGATCTAATTTCCATTCCTATACCTTTCCTTTTCTAGAGTGTTATATAAATGGAATCACACAATATGTAGCCTTTTGTGTCTGCTTCTGCGATTTATCCATCCTGTTGCATGTATCAGCAGTCATTCCCTTTTTGTTTTAATTTCTATGTTTACATGGCTTTTTATTCTCTCATTTTTAGCCATTATTCTATTATTTATTTATTAAGCCTAATAAATCCTGAAACAAGGATGACTGTTTGTATTGGAATAGACAACTTTCTGTAGCTAAAATGAGAGTCCATGAGTCAGTGCTTCCCCAGAGGGAAAGTTTTTAGATGGCAGCACTAGGTACAAACTACAAAGGGGAAATTGTCCAAAAACTCAATGACACCAAAGGCCGTTTATACCAAATGAGCTTCCTGTACGCCATACACTGCTTTGCAAAAAATTAAGGGTCTAAGACTCTCAAGCTGTTTCAAGAAGTCATTCAGCCCATCAGACTCTGGGTTCTTCCATGGTTCAGTTGACAATTATGTGGCGGCCAGACGTCTGGGAAATGTGTTCTTGGGATGGAGAGGCCAGTAGAGGGCAAGAAAAATCAATAGGACGTATTTTATCACATTTCACAAGTCCATCAGTATTTCATTTATTATTTTAAATTTACCTGTGCATTGTGGCAAACTACTCCCTCAGTCCCTTAGTAACTTTGGTTCTACTTTGCAGAGCTGTGGAATTCTCTGCCTTTGAAAGGAAATGCAAGAAGTTTTTGTAAACTGGCCCTTAAAAAAGGATAACATTTTATATAAACCTGTCATTTTAAGTGTCATTTGTATTGTAGTTCTGTTTTACATTTCATATTCGTGTCCAGTGTTTGAATAAAAATAATTACACCAGTTATAAGTATGTCAGAAGTATTTGATACCAATTTTTAAATACCTTTTTAGATAATGAGTAATAAAAAGATTCATCCCTATCGCTCCCTCCCAAATGCAGGTATATCAAATGGAAAATGGCCAGCTGTGGTCAAATCGTAATGCTAAGAAGCAGATACTTCTGCTCACAAGCCCTACTGTCACAATTCTTTATAAGCACTGTAATAATCATTAAGCTAACAAGACATTATTGACTGAAAACTATGATGCATTTGGATTATAATTTTTAAATACCTTCAAGTAATCAGTGAGTTCACTTTGGTATAAACATACAAATATGGACAAAGATAAGCTCTGGCACAGTCGTTGAAGTCTTAATTAAGTATTAAAATGAGTCATTCTGTAGCCAAGTTTTTCAATGTTCTAAACACCACAAGCGCCCAGTAGTTCATTGATTATATTGCTTAGAAATCAGGAGCATCCGGTATATTTAGCTCATATTGCCTTAATAACTAATTAATTAAAACATGTAGATATCTATCCACAAAAACATCTACACATACAAAAAGAGTTAGTGAACAAGTTCATAAACTTGATTTTGAGTATGTTCTTAAGCGATTGCATCCACATAAATCCGAGCCCTCTTTGACACCCAAGTATAAGAAAATCAAATTCTCCCATCATTTTTTTTAGTAAGTGACTACAAAAAAAAATGAGTTATTATTCCTACTACATATGAAATACTAACACAGGTTTCCCCAGTTAGAAAATGTATTATTTTCATTTAAATTTTTTTTTAAGTATGTGAGTGATACCTCATGAGATTTGAAAGAACACATGGATTTCATTTTCTTGCTTTACAGAGGCTTACTTTTGTTTTCTCTGGAATAATTACAATCATAAGATATTATTGGATGAGCTTTTATAAAATGTGCCTTGTCTTCCCTTTCAGCATCATCTCCACTTCCACGACTTTGGAATGAGAGGAATCTGGAAAATTGTTCCCGGAACAGCTGAAATCTCTTTTCTATGACTATAATACATAGCTAAAACAATCAAGGGACAGTTAGAACATTCGGCAATTTTTCTCCCTGTCAACCTAACAAAAGTTAAATTTATACACATTTATTTATAATTCACGTCTTGCAGTCAATCTCTAAGGCCCATGAGTGCGCTTCAGAAGTCACCATGTACTTCATTTACTAAATTTATTCTAGATTCTGCTCAATTGTTATCACTCTGTGAAAAACTCTCTAAATTATTTCATTTGTTTAGGACATGGAAATCATCAATAACGGGAAGAATTATAAGTCACTGGGGTCCTAAGGCGTGAGCATCAGCCACCACACCCTCATTTCAAACGTGCCTTGCTCATGCTAATGTGTCGTTCCTACTAGTTAAGGAAGAGGGGGCTTTGGTTTCAAAATTAACACTTGTTGAGAGGTAATTTTAAGGGTGCAAATATATATAGCACATAGTCCTGGCCCTCCACGGGCTTACCTAGCTTGGTGGTAATAGACACAAGCACTGATATCTATAATCCACATAATACTGGAATGAGTTCTGTTCTACAAGTACTCAGAACAATGGAAGAACAGGGTAGGGTAAAAAGACAGGATCACAAGGAATCTGAAAAGTTTGGATGTGGTGGAATTTAGGCAGAGCTTCAAAGAATGGATAACATTTCAACAAAGAATGGCTGAAGGGAGGTTAGGGAAGACACAAAGGAAACATTCAAGTGACATAAACAAATCGTTAGGAGCCCAGCAGAGTTAAATCTTAGGATACTCAACACCACAAAGGAGGGGGGGGGGCAATATTTTTAAAAGCATGAAGTAGTTATAATAAAGGAGATGGGAAGCAGAGCTAGGAAATATTTCAAAGCCAACTGCCAGAAAGCCCAACCTTAACAACACCTTCATCTTTTAATAGTTTAGTCAGTATTTCAAGATGTTATCTAGGTTAATTACTATCTTTCAGGGTACTATGATATTTTTTATGATTTCATCAAACTAATACACTACTGAACTGGATTCTCCAGAATGCTGTCATCAGAGAGGCACAAAAAGACATCAATATCTCCGTATCTTTACTCTTGTAGCAAAGAAAATTTTTTAAAAAATCATTTTTAATACTCTGCATGGGTTTTTGTTTGTTTGTTTTTTGTAGAACCACACCCACATCTTTGCTTCCAAAAGAAAACATAGCTCAAGAAAAAATGTGCATGAATCAGTAACCATACATAGATTCGAATTCTGTTTTTCACATAGCAAGCTCATCTCATTTCCTAAGCTGACTCTAAAGTGGTTTTTCAGCAGCCTGAGTCAACATAGCAGAGAGAAGTAGAAAACACACCTTTGTAGGTCCCTCTTTTATCTAAGTCTGTAGTGTTACTAGCCCTATAAAGTATTTAGAAAGATAAGTACAGTTCCAAATTCTAAGTCCTGAAGAAAGGGAATAGCTAGTATCATCAAAGTAATTTTAGGTTTTAAAAAAAAGGAAACTACCAAAAACTCATTTTGTGTCATTAAGAACTTGAAGGGTGATGTTTCTGAAAGGACTGTTATACAGAATATTATCTCGGGCAGTCATGGGCTATGGCAAATAACCTCTGACTAATCAATCATTTGACCTGAGGAGGGCCCCATACATCATCAGAGCCCGATTATTGGTTTGCAAAATGGGATAGTGAAAGTCCCTTCAGATTTCCAAGTATTGTTACATGGAACAATTCATGAATGATCTTTATAAATTCTAAAAATTAGTGAAATATAAGCTATCATTTGTAGTATTATCTTTACATTTAAGGGTTGATTAAACACAAATAGACTGAATAAAACCCTATTCAATTCTTTGCTTAAGAATGAACAGTGTGGGATCCTGAAGTTATTTTTAGCTATTAAAAGTGTATTTTCAATGGGTAAAAGGACAGGACAAGACAAGTGAGCAATACAATATTCCTTGTTTTGGCACGGTTCCTTTCAGACTGCTTAAACTCAGAAAGAACTTCCAACTAGAGCATTGATCTAACGGGATGAGCTAAGAGGAAAGCAAGAGTTTGGAGAGAAAGGATGGAAAAGAATAATGAGGGAGGTAATCTGATATCACCTTGGGAAAAAAATAGGCTTTCCGTTTGTACTTTAAAAGTACAGAATGTACAGAATCAAGATATTATTCCTTTACCATTTCTGACTATGAGAGCTTCATACACAACAATCATAAAATATTTATTTGATTAAATAGAGAAAATACAAAAATGACATGTGTTATGCCCCAACTCTCTGTTTTGATACTGCAAAGGACTTTCATAACGACATCCTACTGAATTTTTTCAACTGCACAGTAATATACGAACCTCATTTTATAGAAAATTCTTTTTAGTTCCGTGGGGTTAAGTGACATGCAAAAATCACACAACTAGTAAGTAAATCACTCAAGACTCAAATCCAGATCTGAGTTGCAGTTTTTCCTCTATTTCAAAGGAAGATCTAACCACTCCTCGCAAAATCTTATTTTGCATGGGGGGGGAGGGGCAAGGGGAGGGGTCGAGTTGGGGGGTGAGGGTGAGTCTGTGAGGATTTCCGTTTTCCAAGTGCATGTTTATATAAGGTCAGATTTTTTAATATGCTTTAACCATAACAACATATGGCAACACATTGAAATCAAATACAAATATGGGATTCCTGCTGTATTCTATTCAGCCAGACATTAAAGAAATATGCAAAAATATGAAATAATACCACTTTTCTCATTAATTTTTTGTTTTGGTCAATGTAGTTATTTTCATAAAAATACATTATGTTAACACAAAATAGGTATAATACTGTTATTTTACATGAATTAATAACTTAATTTTTTCTCAGTTTTAATTTCTAAAATGGCAAACCCCAATAGGTGTAATCTACTAAATGTTATTTGGGGTACTCAATAATTATAAAAGTGCAGAGGGCTCCTGAGACCAAACCAGATGTTTGTTTGAGAAACACTGTGCTACACCATCATCCAAGCATGTCCATTTCTCTTCTATATTTTGAATATAGTATTTAATTTTCAAGTTTACAAAACTAGCACATGCTTTTCCTCCCACTCCTAGGAAAGGGAAAACAGAGAAAATACAAAGAAAATCATTTTACTAATAAACACTGATATAATCATTGTTAATATTTACAACATTCATTTCTCTTCAAAATTTTTTTCATTTGATAATATGTCTTACATGCAATCTCTGCTTGATGCAGTTTTTTTCAATTAAATATCACTATGAGATAAGCATCTAATGCATGTTACTAAAAATTCTATAAACAGCTCTTTTAATGATTGTATCATATACTACCATGACCAATCTATAACTTATTTAGCCATTCCCCTATTGTTAAGATACTTAAGCTATTGCCCAATTTATAAAATTATAAATAAGGAAGGGTAGAGTGAGTTTCTGGAAAGATTCTCTAAATTCTGCGCGGTTGATAAAGGCACCCGCAGGCATGCATACATATGCTTAGTAGTGGTTAGGGAAGGATATGTTAAAGCTGTCGAATTGCCTTTAAAAGAATGTTTACTTAGGCTTATTTACTTAGTATACTAATGATGTTTAAACTGAGATCCAAATGACAAAAGGTAGCCAGCCATGAGAATTTCCAGAGGAAGAAAACTCCAGCAAAAGATCATATAAATGCATTAAGATAGGATCTGTTTGCTATATTTAAGAAACGGAGATGACCAGCATGGCTAGATGCTTCAGACTGTGGCAGGATAGGTAGCCTAGGAAATTGACAAGGCTACTACTCCAGGGTACAACTGAGGTGCCTCACTGGATACACTAGTAACAAGTGATTGTATCCAGTACCAGCACCTGGAGAAAAACAAGAACCAGTTTCATCCAGCTAGGCTGATCCCTATGATCGGGACCTGACCTTTAGCTAATTTTAATGTTATTATAATGTCATTTGCATTGCTGTTAGGATTCCCATCAGCACCTGGTGCCATGATAGTTCCTGAGGAACCAAATAAGAAAGGAAGAGCAGGAAACAGAGGGTCCTGCCAGAGGGAGGAGAGGAGTGAATCACTTCAATGAGACCTCACCAACTCCAGCCTTGGGAGGGAATACCTTTGTCATGACTTCCTCAGTACAACTCTTTCTCTGAGTTCCCCTGCACTTTCCTCTCAAACGTGTACTTTAATTTTCAATAAATCACTTTCGCTTTTCTGCATCTGTCTCGCTCTTGAATTCTTTCTTGTATTGAGACAAGAACCCAGTCACCGCTTCTCCAGGTTGAGTCCTATCTTGGACATCCCCATTAGCATCTGGAAACAAGATTACTGTTTTTCTCTTGTGGCAAAAATTTCTCTTGTTTTTTCATTCTGCTATTTTAACTTTTAAGATATATATTCATAACAATAAAATATATACAGAGGATGCCAAAAAATGTGTACCTATTTTAAGAAAGGAAAAAACTATTAAAATTGCAATACTCAATATATACCAATAACAAAAGATGAATACAGGTCATGTTTGACTTCGGCAATTACAAGATGTGCTCACAGTGGTTACCATCAGCATCCAGACACTTCTGATGATGGTGAACTACTGCTTGAGCAATGTTGACCAAAGTGTCCACTTATACACAGTTTTCTACCATTCCCGGTATCATATGTTGGAATACATCATGCCGACGTAGAAGAAGTGTATATTAGTCTTCATCCTCGATTTTCCACACAGAGGTTGGGAGGATGAATATATAAAGATGTATCTTTGTATAATAAAGATATTGAATGGGTTTACAATTGCACAATCTAGTCTGACAATCATTCTTCTGTTGCAAAACTGCTGGAGTAAAGTAAGATCTCTTACTGCCACTCTGTAACTATTTGATTATGAGCAAAAAACATTATGAATATGAAACAGTATGAAGTTTATCTTTAACAGGATGAGATGTGGATAGCAAAAGGGGAAACATGGCAGAAGGTACCACTTTTTGGAGAAATTTAGTGATAAGGGAAAGATGGGGTAAAGGTAAAGGTTTGCAAGAAAAATGGGAGGGGCTAGAAATAGTTTATGTTGTTGGTTTGTTGGCAGATGGGAGGCACATACTGACCAGAGCCATTTGTCAGACACTTTTGTTAAAGTCAATTTAACCATCCACAAGTTGCTTTCATAAAAGTAGATGAAAAACAAATTAAAAGTCTGAAAATCAACCTGCCATTGTAGAACATAAATAAGTTGCCCTTTTGAGAGATATACATAATAATAAACAATAATAATAACTAATCATTAGAAATGATGGTCAACATCAAGCCACCCATCTCTCAACTTGAGAGACAAACTAAAAATTGTTTACAATTTTTAAATACCAATTTGGAAAGTTGTTGATTTTTATTTTCAGAATAATTCTACTCTAACTTATTATTTACTCACTAATTACTTTATATATTCACTCACTCAACCATGTTAATGATTTTCCTTCTTTAAAACCCTACACACTTATTAATCTGAATTGTTAATTCCCTACATATAATATGCTGATGTATACTATTTTTTATGCTTTCACACAATGTTCTATGATTAATGCTAGCAAGGGGGATGAACCATGGAATAATACCATAAGCAACTACAGAATAAGATTTAGTAAGGTAGCATTGAATCAAGTTTTTTCTCTTTTCTTTAAAATCTAGAACAGCCCACAAAGTTCTGTTTATTTTGAGTTTATCAAATCATAAAGCTTTATAGTAGCTAATAAAAAGGTAGAACTCTAAAAATTTTGTTGATAAAGGCTATTCAATTAAAGTCCAAATTATCTACAGAATTTTCTACAGTTAGAATATTCATCCTGATATAATAAATTCCCAAAGGAAGCAACAGATGTACGTGGTTTTCTCCTTTTACCCCAGTAGATTTAGTCTCCATCCTTCTTGGCACATTTCTTTGTCCCAAGAGGCTGACATTCACAGGTTGCATCAACAGGCTCCCTTGTCCTCCAGCTACTTGTTATAGTCTGGCCACTGAGAAGCACAGCAGTGGGTTGGAAATCAGGAAGAGAATGAGGTCAGAGTACTTATTCCCCTAGCCCCTTCCTGCCAGGCTGTGGTTAGAGGCACTGCATTCCTGTGGGGGTAGCTTTTTCCTACAGCCACATCTCCCCAGGTTCCCAGAACTGCGTTCCTCTTTTCCTTCAGGCCTAAGGATGATAAATGCAGGTTCAGTGCTTCACCATTTGTTGTCTTACTCTCCTTCCCTTATTTTTATAAGAATGCTTTCCTTCATTATCCTCCATTATCCTCCTTGAGGATCTCATCTGTTTCTTGCCAGTATCCTGATAGATACAATCTATCAAAAATAGAATGTTTCAAGTGTTGGCTACAGAAGAATATTTGTGAGACACAGAAAAAGATGACTGAGAAAAAATGATCCAGATGAGATCAAGGCAGATGTTTACTTTAGCAACTTGTAGGTAAAGATTTCACCAATTTATCAGGAAGACAGAATTAGTAGTTAAAAGCAAAACATATAATAAAAACAAAACTAATAACAATAATAACATTTATTGAACGCTTTATGCCAGGCATCGTACTAAATGCTGTCTGGGCATTATATCATTTAATGCAAACACCATCCATGAAATAGGCTTAGAGTTAAGAAAACATAGAATGGTTGAGTATAATCAAGCAAAGGTGATAGTTGGAATTGGTGTCTAACTCTGGCATCCTTTACTCTAGAGTCCGTTTCCCCAACTACAATACAATGTCACTAAATGGTAGCTACTGAGCCATGTAATTTCTATCCTTTTCAATTTTTATACACACACGCACATGCACGCACGAGCATTTACATGATGAGGTATCATAGAACTTAATGAAATGAGCTGTAATATTTGTATGATCAGGGCTTAAAAAGTCAGTGGGGAAAGTATAGGCAAGTAAGGAGAGCTTCACTATTAGATGTCACTATCAGCATGTCAATCTCATGGATGCCAAAAACTAAGTGAAAATGGACCTTGAAAAAGAGATCAAGAAAATAAATCCAAATAAAAGCCACAGATCATTCTAGCTTGTTTCTTTGCTACTTTTCTTTCACCATTTTATTTATCAGCAAATTTCTGGCCCCATTAAGTTCCAGCATGAAAACTAAAAAGAAAAACTAAAAAATAAAGGGAACACAAGCAAAAGGCAGAGAAGAACAGAACAACATAGAGGCATAGCTTAAATAAAAAGTACTTCAGAACTTCAATAAAATTAGTGTATGATAGTTATATTAACCAACCACATAAATAATAAATTATGAGTAAAAAATGTATATGTTAATAGGACACAGAAAACTAGTTAATCAGTGCTCAAAAAGGAAATGGAATATAAATATGAAAATATTTAGAAATGAAAGCCATAGTTGGAAGTAAAAGTAATGGAGTAAATATTACTGAAAACAGAGAAATATTGAACAGGTTAAAGGTACTCACACAAAAGTGAAATGGAGGATAATACAATTATTAGAATATATAAAGGCAATGATAGATAATGGAAGAATAAAGAAATCAGAGATTCAATATATACATATTTGGTGCTTCTGAATTTAAAAACAGAACAAATGGAACAGAAAACATACACAGGGATGTAAGAGAATAAAAAACATTTGAATAAAGAGAACATCTTGAATATACGCATAGAAAGGGCCCATATATCATAACAGAAGTAATTTTTCTTTAATCTAATAGGGAGCTGAGGTTACAGGGCAGCCAAGTAGTTTGGATTTCAACACTAGGAAAAGAAGATTGGGTTGTAAAACAAATTAAGTAGAGAGAGGATGGGACAGAAGAAACATGTGAAGTGATAATGACTGTTTCTCTAAAATAATAAAATATACAAAAAGCACTGATTCAAGAACCTCAAAGAACACCAAGCAAGATAAATGCCAAAAAGGAAAAACAAAACACCTAAGTGTACCATATTTAAACTTCTGAAAACCAAATATAAAAATGAAAATCTTTGATAGCCAGACTAAAAAGACATAATACATAAAGAGAAACAAAGAATGGAACTGGATTTCTCATTAGAAACATTGCAAGACAGAAGACAATGAAATACATATATTTAATATATAAAAATATATATTTATAAAATATTTTATATTATATAAGTATATGTAAAATACATAATGCATACACATATTCTATTATACTATATAATAATATACATATTCTAGGTATTATATAACATTATATGTGTTATATTGTAATCTATGTGTCATGTAATATGTAATATATATAACATATAATATATACACACACAGGGTTTTGAGTGTGAAACATTTTAAGTTTGTTTTAGTTGGTAAGAATTTAAAATATTAATTTTAGACTTCATTTTAATAGGTGTATAAAATATCTAGGATAATAATTATAGGAATAGAAATTAAATGCATAAAATGCAGTTTAGCTGGGAGAGAATGGAATAGAATGTAAACAAAAACCAAAATCCATTAAGCCTCTCCCAGGAAAACTAAGAAAACAGAAAAAAGTAGTATAAATAAAAAGAATGAAATGCAATGTTAAAAATTAAGACATAGTAAATATATATAAAGTGAATTATGCAGTTCAAAGACATAGATTGTTAGACTGGATCTTGAAAAAAAGTAGGATTTGGAATAAATGGAAGAGAGAGGTGAAGAGCACGAGGCCAGGGAAAGAGTGGAGAGTTGAAGAACCTTTACTCACTCAAGAGGCAATAAGTGAACTGGCCAGACTGGGCAGAGAGAGGTTTCATATTCAGAAACAACAGAAATTAATTTCTTCAGCTTTAGAATTCATGTGGTAGAAAAAAGAGAGCTACTGAGCAAAAGAAAGAAATGATAACAGAAGTATAGTACTAGTATTATAAGCATGTAGGGTAAATTAAAGGAGATGGTTTAGATTTTGAGATTTTAACACTCACTTGGAGGCAGATGACACATTCAGTGTGGGCATGATGAATTTGACCATCACTATTACAATCGTTATCTTTGATGGAAGATTCAGCCGGTAAGTAGACATAAAGTTGAGAGGAAGGGAATGTGCAATCAGAGGCATAAAGATAAAAATACATTTATTAACCTTTTCTTGAGATCAATTTCAATCATTCATATTTTGCTGTTTGTTACACTTTTAAATTCACCAATGTTTAAATGAAATTATTTATTCTTTAAGAGTTTTGCTTAACAGCTCAATGTTCCCAGAACAATATTATTACTGACACGTTCCAAGCTTCTCTGCTAAATATTTTTTTTTCTCTAGTAGCATGAAAATGCATTTAAATGCTGTGAATAAAATTCAAGTTCAGTAACTTCCCACTGGTATAAATGTAGTATAAATCTGAAATGGAGTCTCTTAAGGCATATTTTGGAATTGAGAAAAAAGATGAGTCCTTCAAACATATGTACAAGTCAAGGATATATAATGAGTATATAACACAACCATAATATAATTGTCCTGCCATATTTCTTTGCACCCTCCCAAATCTAAAAGTGGCATTGCTTTCAAGTTCTAACCAAAAAAAACATAGAATGAACTTTAAGTACAATGTAGTCAAGAACCAAACACCAGAACTCTAACGTACAATCAACACACCCATCCCATAAATACAGGAGAAATTCTGGTGGCGTGGTAGAATTACAGGGAGCAGACCAGTATTTGCTTTGGCAGATGAGGAGTCTGTGCAAATAGGAACACAGCTGTACGCTGAGTATTTTAGTGTTTCTGAAACTGCTGAATCAGACATAAAAGAATATCCAAAGTTGCAATGTATCAGCAAGTTTAGAGAATAGAGTGCAAGTCTGAGTATTTTACATTTTTATAGAATAAATGACCTGTATTAAGCATTTCTTTCGCCATGTTGTTGTAACACAATACTTCCATCTTCTATATTGAGGGCCACATCTTACTTATATGGCTACAGTTCTTTTTCTAATTTAGATATTTGACTAGTTTCCACAAATGTAACAGAGGCAAACTCCAGAGGAGCTAATGCCCTTTTAGCCTAAAGGAGATTTAATTATATAAATATATAATTAGCTACGTATATGTGGGAATTTCAATAAAAGTGAAATATTTTATATTGAAATTCTGAAAAGCATTGCATGAAAACTGTTGAGAATAAAATTGGAGAACTTGGTACTGGACTATCCCTGTCTGAAAAGGAGGCATTTTCACAGAAAGAACCTTAATTCTCCAATTTAGTAAGTTATGCTACTTCATGCAGTTCAGGTCTCTTTAGCATTTGAAAAATAAAAATGAAGCACCATTTCATTTACCAAACAGGCCTTTACCTAAAAATGTTCGCTGAATGAATAATGTTTGAATGCCCCTTAGTGCCTTACTTGTCCCACTCTTGGAAATTTTTAGTACTTCTTTCTAGACTAATTAATCACAACGTACTACAACTTACCTTGTTTCTAAATTATGTGTTCATGTGTGTCTAACTTCCCTACTGCTTCAGAGTTTTGAACCTACCTGTGTTTCTGTTGAACACACTTAGACTTCCTTTCAACTTATTAAATCAATTTCATCTTTAAATTTTAATCGCAGCACATTAGGATATTTTCCTACTTTAATTCATTTTCCTTTAGATTTCTTGTCCCAATACTATTAAAAAAAAATCACCATCTACCAAGGCTACAAATAGGTTTCATCCTGTGCGCTGACTGATTCATTCATCGTGACTAAGCATTGTACTGAGCTTGAGAACAAGTCTTTACATTGAACAAGAGAGAATGCTGTGTTGGATTAATTATGTCTGCTATGGGCTTAAAATGGTGGGTAAGATGTGGTCGAATACTTGCCATTCATTTGTAACCAACCCCAGGTCTCAGAGTCTACTAGTAGATCTTAAAGTCTTGCCTCATGGGACTCCAAACTGTTTAAAGCGACCACACATCTTTCTGCAGAATTCTCCAGGAGTCTCTGTAGTATGTCATACCTTGAAAAGGGGAAATAAAATCCTACCACTGTTGTCCTAATAACAGTGACCTTCATCTTTGCTTTATTTAAGAATTTTACCAATAGTCACCTGTACCTCCTATCTTCATATTGAGGCAACTATAAGAAAATGAAGAAGCACAATCCCTTCTCACAGAAATATGTAGATCCCTGCCTTAAACATATAGCCTTTTCTCTTTCTTATTTTTTTATTCAAACGAGAAGAAAACTATTTAAAAAATTTTTTTAAAGCAAAAATGTCTGAATTAAGGAAAGAACTATTATTTTGCGTTTACTTTATACCAGTCATCATGCTCTGCATCACATGGATTATCTCATTTAACACAATCCTGAAAGAAAGGAACTATTATCACCTTCAGCAGCATCACCCCTAATTTAGAGATGACAAAATTGAGTCTTGGGGATGTTAAGTGATGTGCTTAGAACTTCAGTGCTGGTGAGTCGCAGAAAAGGAATATGAACCCAGGAAATCTAATTTTGAATTCCATGTTCTTAATTACAATGGGAGACTACTTCTCTAAATAAGATAATGGGACACCTTTAGTTCCTAGTAAAATAATTGAACTAAATGTTAAGATTCAGAAACAACACAGTTTGCACTTGGCCTTGGGTAAGATTTCTGTGTCTATGACGTACTTGTTACTTTGTCTCTCTTTATGAGGCACTCTTCCCTTGTGTGTAAAACAGAAATAATGCTCACTAAATGGTGAAATATTATGAAGATTAGTAAAATAATTACATGTGACTAACAGTAGATGTCAAAAATTATTGGTTGTCTACACTCATATTTTAATTTCTTACAATTCCTATAAATAAGATCTTATCATTTAAAAAAATCTATAATACATTAGAGAAGCAAAAGTAATGAACAATTTTTGGTTCATTAAAGTTTGTGTAACATACTAGAATCAGGCTCTCACATTTATTAGAAAAATTGGTGGAGATTTTAAGCAATTATAATATGAATTTCAAACCATCCCACCCAAATCCTTATTCCTAAACTGAACCGTGTCAAGTAGAAGAGCAAGTACACTATCAATTACTCTGAGTAGGGAAAGAGGAAGGGATAAACAGAGGTGTGTGGAGATAAAGGTTCCCTGACGTGGCTGACCAGGAATAGGGAGCTATCGAGACAGAGCTGGTTCAAATGAGTAGCAGGCTCATTGGCGGATTCCATAAGAAGGGAAAGTGGTTAGAAGCACGCCAACGTCAAGGAGGTAATTAGAACCACACAAACAGGTGGCAGGAGCAAGAGTACACAACCTTGAACCAAATGCTAAAAGGTGCTTTATGGGAGTAAATTCAACAAAAGAGTACAAGAACAGAAGCCCAGACCCAATTCCGTTGTCCTGATCTGTTACAGCACTCTGAGAATCTTTAGGGCACTGCACCCAGCTTGGACAGAGGGCACGTGTGGTTTCACATTGGACATGTATGCCCTCCAGGCCAGTTGCATGCACAGGAGAAAATAGTAGCTGCCCATATGTTGTGATTTGAGAGGTAATAAGAAGTTTCTTCTCCAAAATACATCTTGTGATGCAAAAAAGTCCTTCAAGCTAAGGGGTGGTTCTCTTTTAAAACATGAAGGGTTAGAACCAAAACTGAAAAACCATGGAGGGGGGAAGGAAAACCCACCACTCTTTGTCATTACAACTTACCTGAAAAAGTATTTGCCCAACCAATTCACACTGACAGCAATTTTGTTTGAGATCGATAAAATGTGGGTAGCAGAGAAGGGAAGAAAAGCCGTAAGGGGACTATAGGACTGTGAAAGGTGACATTGAAAGGCTTTAATAACAATATCACGTATTTGACAATTTTATGTAGATTGGGCCCTTGGTCCTCTGATAATTTGTTTTCAGCTGTATTGTGATCAACAATTCAATGAGAACATCTAGGGAATATTTCACTTGGAAGCCTAAATTAAAATCCCTTGACTTGTCTTGTAGTACTGCAGATAATTTTTGCACATAATTTAAATGTATACTTTTAAAAATAGCAAAAGTGATTTTGTAAACATAACCTTGGATTTCATACAAATTAAAGACAAAAACTGAGGTCTATGCTCCTACAATACTAATAGATGTTGAAAGAAAGTAGCAATACCATTGCAGATCAAACAAAAGCTTAGTTTTCTTCATGTAGGTATTAAATTGGAATTAAAGTAGGGTACACATATGACTTTTCAAACTGAAACAAGAGAAATGTGAATTAAAGTTGTGAAGTTTATTGTATGCGGTATTTTCAAAAATTGGCTGTATTTTCTAATTAGTTCCTCTAACCTCTATTTTTAATTTTTAATACACAAAATATTTTTGAAACATTGAAACCTATTTTCAAAATTAGGTTAAAAATAACTCAGAAAAAAATTAACAAACATTTCAGCCTCCATTCTACTAAACCTAAGCCACAAAAAACTTGTTCTATACTATGAGCTGAATGTTTGCATCCCCCCAAAATTCATATATTGAAATCTTAAGCCACAAAGGTGATGGTCCTTGTAGGCAAGGCTTTGGGGAGGTGCTTAGATCGTGAGGGTGGAAACCTCATGAATGAGATCAGTGCCTTACAAAAGTGGCTCCAGAGAGATCCCTAACCCCTTCTCCCATGTGACTACACAGCGAGAAGTCAGTGACCCTGAGGGGGCCTTCCCCAAAACGGCCCATTTGGGCATCCTGATCTCAGATTTCCTGCCTCCAAAACTGTGAGAAATAAATTTCCATTGTTCATAAACTAACCAGTCTGTGGTATTTTGTAACCGCAGCCCAAACAGATTAGCACAATCTGTTATTTTATAGTTTAAATTAATCCTCTCTAATAACCTTCATCAGTCATACAACTCCTTTATCAAGCTGTAACTCCTTTACCATCCTGTAAGTGCCAGTTTCTGGTATAAGTGCTAAGGTGACAAAGATCAATAAATAAGCTGCCCGCAGGAAGTGCACATGATAGCTGGTTAGAAAAGCTGGTAAATAACTGTAATACGAAGAAATAAGTGCCCTGGTTCACTTCTCATTCCGGCCAAATTTCCCAAACAGGTTCTCTGCATTGGCTGTCTCTGTTTCACTCCCTCGTTCTTTACTCTAAGTGGCAGGGCCATCACTCCCCGGAAAAGGCCGCCCCTGTGATCACTGACGACGTGGCTGAGTCCAGTGCAGAAGGCTGCGTGCTTATCTTACGAAACCTCAGCAGCACTAGCACTGTTGCTCCTCCATCCTTTTGAAATGCTTTTCTCACTGTTTCTGTTTTTAATCCTGCCTCAGTGATCATGCCTTCTCTCCTCCTGGGGTCAGCTTCTTGGTCTTAGCCTTCAATTGTTGCGGTTATGAAAAACTTAGCCGTCATCTTTTCTTTTCTTACCTCTCCCCTCTCCCCAGGACCTTGATTACAATGTGTATTCTAGACAGAGTCAGTGTACTTTTCCAGTTAGCCCTGACTTTTGAACTATACAATCATTAATACAACAGTCCTCTCAATTCCCCTCCTGGATATCTCAAAGGAATATCAAGCTCAACTCTTCTGAAACCAAAGTCATTACTGTTCTCCTCCATCCCCCCTTCTTTGCCAGGTACTGCCTAGTTCACTCCAACCCCAGTCCAAAAGTCACTTGCTCAGGAGTGTAGGGCATTTGGTTAATCTCTGTACGTACAATCCTTTGCACAATATCTGGTCAATACACACTTCATTTGAATGAATGAACAATCTATGGAAGTATAGAGGAACATGTCATTAATTATGTCTGGAACCTCCCGTTTAATGGGAGAATTGATTCTTTAAGGTTGAACAGAATTTTGTCAAAATATAAAAGGAGTCAAAAGAGAAAAAGGGAAGCAAGGCAATGGAAGTATTAGATATTTCAAGAGAATGAGTTCAGGACTGCAGAGCAAAGGGCACGGTGAAACTGGGAGGTGAGGTGGGGATAGTGATATGGCAGAAAAAAGAGGATTGTGGAACGAGATGAAGAAGTAGATTTTGACCAGACTATAAGGAGTCTAAACTTTATCCCAAAGGCAATGAGGAACCACTGAATGCTTCCAAATGAATAAGGAGAGATGATTCGTATTTTGGTAAACATACTATATTGGTTATTAAGCTGTTTTATAAAATTATTTACTTTTTTCCAGTTACAGTTGACATTTAATATTATTTTATATTAGTTTTAGATGTACAGCATAGTGGTTAGACATTTATAGAACTCATGCAGTGATCCCCCTGACTAGTACCCACCTGGCACTATCATAGTTGTGACAAAGGTTAGTAAGCTGTTGACTTTCATCCCCAATCCATCCTCTATACTCAGTTCTGGGACTGTGTGCTGGGACTCTGTAAATCACTCTTTTGCCATCTGTCAGTAGGGGATGGTGAAGGAAAACTAGAAGACTGGTGCAAGGGAAGAGGGACTCTCTGTTTGTTTTGTGTATTTGTCAGTCACCCTATCACGGCACTCAGGTAGCTGTTGACCCTCCCACAACCAGCCTTATCAGGTCCTCGGAGGTACCACTACTTGCCAGGCAATGCCCTTTTCACTAAGTCTTGGTCCCCTTCACGGGGCCTTTCCATTAACGCTCTAGTTTCTGGAAACCCCACCTCATGCCCTGTTTCTTCAACCCTAGGAGTGGTAGCAGCTTCTGCAGTTGTTCCTCTGGTTACTCTTCCTGGTTTTTGTGGGGTTTTTTTGTTTGTTTGCTTGTTTGTTTGTTTGTTTGTTTGTTTGTTTGTTTGTTTGTTTTAGTCCTCTAATCACTATTATTCAATACCTCCTCAGTTCTCTGTGTTGAAATACCTATTGTGGTTTGTGTTTTCCTAAATGGACACTGACTGACAAAAACATTTCACTGTGGATTAGAAAAAGGAATGGTAAGAACTGGAGCTAGACCAGTCAAAAAGATCATTTCAACATACTAGACAAGAGATAAAGTCAGTGAAGCTGCTAAAAAGCTAACATGTATGGAGCATTTATAACACACCAAGAGCAGTTCTAAGTCCAAAATCCCTATGATACAGGTACTATATTTATTTCCATTTTACAGACATAAAAACTGAGGCCTGGGTTTAACTAACCCGCCACATGTCAACACAGATGGTGGTGGTAGAGACAGGATTGCAAACCCATTCTTCTGGTTCCAAAGCCCTTCCTTTAATAACTAAAAAGGGATTGAATTCTGAGTAATTTCTGAGAAAGAAGCAATAGGATTTGAACCCTCATTCCACAGAAAAGATCATAGAGAGGGAGAAGTCAAAACAAACCCCAGAGATTTAGTTTAGGTGACTGGTTAAATAGTGAAGCTATTAACTACAATGGAAAATTTTGTTTAAAAATCAAGTTTGGGTATCCGGTAGGAATAATTAATTCAGTTTCAAATATTTTGAATTAAAGGTGCTTGGGGGGCATCAGGGGAGTGATGTCAGTTCAAAACTTAATTTGAACCCGGTGTTTTATAATGATTGATGTAAAGATTTCAGAGCTCTCAGAATAAAGATGTTTAATGAAGTCATGAAAGCAGATATAATGCCTACCCTGAAAGGGAGGCTTTGGGAAGGGAGTGAGCAGAGTTTTCAAGCTAAGTATAAATCTTATGGCTCTTTTTTCTATATAAAGAATAACAAATAGCCTTCAAAATAAATATATATTAAGCAGTGGAATGGAAACATGGAGATGAAAGGAAATGTATGTGTTATGACCCACAAAAAAAGTAATAACTATTCAGGATGGTGTTTTTTGTTTTTGTTTTATGAAAGGAAACATAAAGGAGAGGGAAAAGGGAGATAGAGTTTAGAAGAAAATGCTTTAGTTCCTACACTGAAATGCAGGGTCCCCTAGATTAATTATACGCCTCAGAATGATTTGGCCACAGAAAATGGGATGACATCAGCAAACCAACCCTAGCCCAGTAGAATGAGTCACATTTTCGTCTGTTTTCACTTGATTAAAATATTTTACATTTGTTGAGCTTGAAAAAAAAAAAAAAAGAAACAGGAAGCCATTGAAAGTGGAAAATTGAATGTCCAAATATGGTTTGTTTCTGACTCACCAGAATTGCAGCAGCATAGGAACTAATAACTTTGATTTAAAGAGACATTTTTTTAGAAAAACTTCTATTCAGGAAATAATTCCCCAAATTGCATAAAAGTGCTTTATGATTTCCTTAAACTTTTAGCTTAATACCAAACAGAGACAAACCGTAAAAAAGGGTGATCTCCTAAAATACTTTGAAAAATATAAAAACCTTGTCAGCTGTAGACAAAATGGGTAATATTTTAATATCAACTGGTCTTAAGTTATTTATTCAGATTAGTATGAACTGCTAGTTTTGATGGTTCAAATGTGACTAAACTTTTGCTTCTTTGGAACAGAGCAGGCAGGAAAAGCAGAGTAAAGGGGTAGGACAGAGATTTGCTTCTTTACAGGGATCTACGCCAAGTATCTGCAAACAATCCATTTCCTGGCAAATGTCTGATAACTAGTGTGTCCATAATTTTTTTTTTTAACTGTAGTTGCAAATACTGACCTTCAGATCCCTTAACAACAAGAGAGATTTATAACTAGGCAGAATTTACTTGGAAAAGAAATCCATTGCTGTTGACTTTAGCCAGTTATTTTTCTGAGTATGTAAATTATTACGAGGCTCAAATTATATGTGAAAAGTCTTAAAATTATGAGGCACTAAATAAACCTTAGTTATTATTTAATAGATCAGAGCACGTAGAGATCATCTATGAATGGGAATAAAACTCTTTCATGTCATTTCATATTAACAAAATGTGCTGCTTTCCAAGATTTCATTGTTCTTTATCCCATAGTGACATTAATTAAATATTAAATATTGTTCATCAGTAAAACTTACCAAACTCTTTCAACAACCAAAGACCAAAATCCATATACAAAAAAATTTGAGAAATTGATTCACTTAAAGTTTAAAACTATAGTATGTCAAAATAAATTTAGATGGCAAAGACCACACTGTTAAAATTATTATTATTATTATTATTATATTATTATTACATGTGATAAAGAATTAAAATTTTTATCTAATTAAGATTTATATCTTAAGAAGAGTTCTTACATATCATTAAGAAAAAGAAAAAGACTCCAATAGAAAAATGGACAAAACTATGAAAAGGCCATATACCAAAGAAGCAATACAAATGGCCAATAATAAATAAATAAATGCATAAGAAAGTAATTATCAGGCTTACTAAAAATCAAGTAATGAAAAGTTAAAAACAGTGAGGTACCATTCTCACATTTCATACTGACAAAGATTAAAACTAAAAATACCAGGCGGATCCTAAGAAGATGACAGAAGTAGGAACAGCATAGTTTTGGATCTTCTAAAACATACACAAAAATGGACAGAAGAGCTAGAGAGTAAATCAAATACCCATTTACAACAAAAATACATGGCAATATACAAGTGTGTGGGAACAACCTGCCACTAGCCTCAAACCTGAATGAGATGGGAAGCTGGAGAAATTCAAGGAAAACCAAGAGGCATCTGATGATTTTGAGAAACAAGACAATCACAAAAATACAAAGGGTGCCAAAAAATGTATACACATTTTAAGAAAGGAAAACTGTGTTAAAATTGTAATACCCAATATGCTCGTATACCGATAACAAAAGATGAATATAAGTCACATTTGACTTCTGCAATTATAAGAGGTGCTCAAAGTGGTTACCATTAGCATCCAGATACTTCTGATTATGGCGAACTACTGCTTGAGCAACGTTGACCAAAGTGTCCACTTGTATACATCTTTTTGGCACCTCCAGTAGATCCAATAGCCCAATTTCAGATCAATTGCTTGGAAGGTAAAGTGGTAGAGTCAGAGTGATCGACCCATGTGGAAAGGATTATTTTGTCACTGACATTGTTTAGAATTGCCAGTGGAGGCTGATAATATAAAGCAGACCAACATTTAGTACTTCATTTATTTTTTTTTAATTCTCTACAGACAATGTGACTGGTTTAGTTCAAGTCACTAACCTCTACTGGCTGCTTATTCATTCAATAATTCATTCATTCATTCAGTCAGTCAGTCAGTCAGTATTCTTTTCTCTAGGAACTATCGGATGAGAATTGGAAGATGAAAAAACTAAATACCTGCTGACTTAGGATCTCAGGCTCTAGTATATATAGAAACTATATTAAAAAAAAACTATCATGTGATAGTGCTACAGTAAAGATTATACGTGTCACTAGGATGAATTATCAGATTAAATAGCAGTCACACTGGAGAGAAGATTGCAGGATTCTAAAGAAAAAATAATGTATGTGAAGGAAGTACTCTATCACCGAGCTACATCCCTCTAGAACTCACTCTGGGTGAACACACAATGTGATATATAGATGATATATTACAGAGTTGTACACTTGAAACCTATATAATTTTACTAACCATTGTCACCCCAATAAATTTCAATTAAAAAAAAGGAAAAAATAATATTATGGTTAAGATTATAAACTCTGGATTCAAACAACTCTATATATTTATTTTATTTTTTATTTTTATTTTCTTAACTAAGCCATCCTGCCACCTGTTGGCAGCTCAGCGGCAGTTCAGCTCGGACTGGACTCGAACCACTGTTGCTCAGAGCTCGCACTCTTGAGTGAGCTCTTAACCAACTGAGCCACTCAGCTGGCCCTTCTTTTTTTTTGATATGGTAGTTCTAATTGTTTAAAGAACCACCATACTGTTTTCTGTAGTAGTTATACCATTTTATAATCCCACTAATAGTGCACAAGCATTCCAATTTCTCCATATCTTTGTCAACACTTGTTATTTTCTGGGATTTTTTAAAGGTTTTTTCTGCTTGTTTTTTGGGTTTTTTTTTTTTTTAGTTTCAGGTGTATAAAACATAATAACTAGACATTTATACCCCCTCACAAAGTGATAAACTACTCCTAGTCTACTATCCCTCTGACAGTATATATAGCTGTTACTATACCATTGACTATACTCCCTGTGCTATACTTTACATCCCATGACATTTGATATTATTCTACATCAGTTTCTGGTATACAGCACAGAGGTCAGACATCTACACAATCTATGAAGTGATCCCCCCTATAAGTCCAGCACCCATCTGGCACTCTACATAATCCATACAACATTATTGATTATATTCCCCATACTGTATTTCACATCCCTGTGACAATTTTGTGACTATCAATTTGTACTTTCTTAATCTCTTCACCTTCTCCCCCATCCCCAAGCCCCACCCCCTCCCATCTAGCTGCCATCAGTTTTTTCTCTATATATCTGAGTCTATTTCTGCAAACAACTCTGTATTCTAATTCTGAACTTTGCCACTTACTAGCTGTGTGAACTTGGGTAAATTATCTAGGTTTCCTCAGCCTCCATTTCTACAAATAAGAAAAAATAGTAATAACACCTCAGAGTGTTATTAAGGACTAAATAAGCTCAATAATACTCTTGAGTCCTTAGCATTGTCTCTGGCACATTGTGTACACTAAAAATGTACATTTTTATTATCACTGAATGGACCTAATTAAACCTAAATTCGGTGGAGGGAAAGACATGGGCAGACCCATGGATATTTCACTGATCGGTGGGGATCAATATGAAGAAATTACAAAATTTGATGAAACTGGCCTTGAAAGAGTGTAAAAAAAGAAGAGAGGAGAAAAGTGATAGCAAGTATCTATGTGTGACACTATTGCATTGGGCCTGTGTGATGTAATAAAATAATTCTTAAAAAAATACTAACACTCTGGTTCATTATTTAAGAACAAAGACTCATATTGTATAGCTTTGTACAATATTTGCATTTATTGACTTCCTGAAATAAGAATGGTATTAGCATCACGTTGTCATAGAAAGACACAAATACTGGAGGTCAGATATTCTTTATAGAAGACCGTATCTATAATCAGTATAAGAGCTGAGTAGATTTACCCTTCTGAATTCTGGAATTTGCCCTAGCAATGTGTGCACATAATAATATTGTTTGGAAAATCTGCAAAAATAAGATATTTAGACTATAATCAATTAAGTCCACTTTCCAATATGACTTCCTCTTTGTCACACTTTCCCTTATGATCCAGTAGTGTTGGAGTGGCCAAAGGTATTTTGGCGATCCAACTAAGATGTTGAGTTGGGGATACATTTATTCTTGGTTTAGTGGGATATATTTATGTGGTTCACAGTCCATTCTACATAGAGTTAAGATACTGCTGGTGGGCACAATGTAGGAATGGTTTCCAGAAATACTCCTACCTATTGTGCTGACTGACCTGGCATTGTAATGCAAAGGCTCAGGGCTAGAATTCGTATAGTATTAACATGAACATGTCATATGGTGCCTTGTAATGAAAATATGTAGATAATAGAAAAATACAAGATTTAAAATATATGAAACCAGAAACTAGTCTGTGGAAAATTCCAATCATCAGCTGTGTACAACTGAATTGGAGCATTAGATCCTCACTGATGCCGAATCAAAATGGAAGTTCTCTCCTGTCAGCAGTATATTTGATAATTCAGTGCACATAATTGTAAATGCACCACACATGCTTTTTGTTTTCTGGTGGGAAGTACATGAGATAGAATTATCAATTAGAACTGAAATATCAAGCAGAATTACCTTTATTTATAGGGTGCAATTGCAGTAGTAGTAAAACAGGAGAACTTCTGGGTGCAAAAATGCTTGTTTTATGCATTTCAATGTATTGGATTATATTTTTGTATATCTGTTTTATCTTATTCTAATTGTCTGGTGCTTTCAGAACAAACAAAATGCAAAATTCTGCCAATGCAGCAAAATTGCTTTAAAAAGTAGCAAAACTACTGCACACATAGGCATTAGTCAATGTATACAGTACAATTGAATAGCTCAATATAAAAGAGCAGCTGCTTAAAAGTGCACTTAAGTTACCCTTCTTTATGCCTTTATTTTAGGTTAGTTTTGTGTATTTTTCACAATAATTGATTATACCAAAATTTAAATATAATACAAAGGAAGTATTCTAGTAGAAGCCAAAAACATTAACTTAGAAAAGATTAGTCAAAATTCAATTAAAAAAAGAGAGCTCCTATATCTATGGTATTTATCAGATTATATTTGAATTTATTATTTCTTTTCTCATGCTAAGTAAATATTAACTCTCACATTAAATTTGTATTTGTAATTTCATAGTCTTTGTCTCATAGAAGGCCTCTCAAATAAGTTTTAGGCCCCACAGAATCTGGAAGTACCTCTGTGTAAGGGCAAAAATGAAATGGATGAATAAAGTGGTCACATTCATGATGACTTAGAGGGAGAAGATAGAAATTAAACTGTAAAACATTTGGATATACCTTAGATAAAACAGAATGGAAGATGCCAGAGTTGCTCATTTCATGGTACTTAGAGCTGTAAGTGAACCTGAAAAGTATGGAGTTTAAACTTTTTATATAAAGTATTTGAGATTTTTTTTTTAAAGTAAGCAACTTCCTTGGTTACACAACTAGTAGGCATAGAATGGGCTTGGAATGTAGGTTGAACTGCAGTGTAAGCCAGACAACACCCTGAACAAGCACCTGGGCACCATGGAGCCAGTGCTGGCCTCAGGGGTGTGCGACGTCTGGGCGCACATGGCCATACTCTTAGAAGAGCACACACTTGGTGTATTACTACTCTGCTGTCATCTTCTTGAAATTCTTAGTAAGTTTTAAAAAGGGGATTCCATGTTTTCATGTTGCACCAAGCACTGCCAATTAGGTCACCAGTTCTTGTGGAACATCTGTGGCCCATTACAATGGCCCATATGGGGCTGAAGAGGTAAACCTTCATGTCTGCCTGACTGTCACTCCTTTGGAGCTGCACAAGAAGGATTTGACCTCGGGTGAAGTGATGCTCTGCAGCTGAGGCCCAACCTGAAGAAGCTGATAGCTGAGAAACAAGGCTTCTCCTGGAGAGGGTCCTGGGCAGCCTATCTATGTGCCCATCATTGACACAGTGCCCATTTACTCCATGTTGTGTTAAGATCTTATCACAAGATTTTAAAGATAACTTTAGTTGCCCTGTGTTTTCCTTCCTCAGTACAGGTATGTACAGATTCCCAGAGAGTCTAAATCATTTTCCAAGGTCACTTAATTTCTTAGTGAGAAAATTCCTTAGTGAGAGAACTCCAATTTGTATGAAAATTATTTCTTCAGAATTATTTCAATTGTATTTTAAGTTTACAGCTTTAACATAAATTCAGTGCATTAAAGAAAAAAAGACAAGTACTAATTTTCGCCTGGGTTTTACCACAGTAGCCAATACAAAGAGACAATTTTTAGTCTCTATCTTTTAAATCAAATTTCACTTAGATATAACTTCCAAATAGGCTATTTTGGATAACAGCATATTTTAGGAAGATCTTGAGCTTCGGGGAATCTAAAAAAAATCAGTGATCATGGTTATAAATTAGAAAATTAACCCACTGGCAGCTGTAGTACAGAAGCTGAAAGACCCGATGCAAATAATATTTTATCTCCCAGTATGATTTCTGATGCTCTCTGGTAGGTAAGCAGGATCATAGCTTGAGGGTCATCCCCCAGCCCTCTGACCACTCTTACCCCACTCATTTTTCCCCAGAGCACTTATTTCTTTCTAACTTAATGATCATATTTGTTATTTTCATTGCCTATCTCCTCCCTCTACAATATATGCTCAATGAGGTCAGGATTTTTTGTCAGTTTTGTCCACTGTTGTAACCCAGTATGAAGAGTGGCTGACCCACGATAGGTGCTCTAAAATAAGTGTTGAATAAATGAATGAATGAGTCTGTAAAATTCATTAGAAAAATCTTTCTAGAATTATGGCTAAATAATACAGTCTGTAAGTTCACATTTGCATAATTAGCCAAGGCCGAGTATCATTATCCCATAGCTTGATAGAATTCAAAATGGAGATGATAATGTAATATTCACACTCTGAAACACTCCAAATAATGAAAAATAATTACAGCATAAAGCAGTTTAAAGTTCAGCCTCTTTGTGGATGTTTATATCTACTCGTGATCCTGTTTTTGTTGTAGTCTAGAGGTTATCTTAACTAGTTGAGAAAAGTGTAGAGAAGTTATTCTGATTCTTTTTAAAAATAGACAAAGATCCAAAGAATAGTATCATGTGATAGTACTAAAACTTGGTTTCTATTTCACTGATAAGGATATGATTAAGACTCAATCCTTCATTGAGACAGAGGAACTTGAATCCTCAGAGTAGGGGGGTGGGAGCCAGAAAAGAAATGCTAAAAAAAAAAAAAAAAGTAATAGGCATGTTAACACTGAAACATTAACATTAACACTGAAAGCACATGTTTGGTATGGAGCCTATATCCAAATATTACAAGTTCTTCACCAAAAGGTATACATTCAAGAAATGTAACTGGAAAAAGTCACATTTAGATAAAGAAAAAAAAGGCACATGGAATTTAAACAGGAGCATCTCTTGGCTCTTGCAAATGGGAATTTCCCATTCTAACAGATCATGCTCTTAAGAAAAATACATTCACTTTTTTCACTCTCGTCTTTCCATCTGCTTCTCTATAGCAGCAAGGGTGAAAAATAGTGCATGGCAATGTTATAAATGTTGGAATAAAATTTGACAAACTTAAAGTGCTAGAATCCCACTGTAATCTTATTGTCTAGGAATGGAATTTTCTATAATGTGGATCTATTCAAGACTGAAACTGAAGGGTGTTTATCTTCTGAAACATGAAATGTTCATGAGAAAGTTACACTATACCCTGAGTCCATTCTGAGTTGTAGCCTTAAGGCCTTGGGAAAAAAATTTTCTAGGGTATTACTAGAATTAAGCATTTAAAATAATGCCTAACTAGTTCAACTGATAGGTAAATCGCTATCATTTTATTACCATTTAAATTTCCTCCTATTTTCAAATAAATTGTGAGTGGTAAATTCAGCTGAGTATGCTTTATAGTTTAAAACCAGATGCCCACCAATGTTAGTATATGTAATAATCATTTGAGATGACTGATAAAAATGGAAATTCTTAGGCGCCTTTCCCAGAGACTCAGAATTAATAGGACTGGAGGTGTGGTCAACATATTAAGAAACATTGGATCAGATGTCTGTGAATTTCAAGCTTTTGTTGGTGTTAGAAATAGTGTTAGAAACACTTTATGTAGCACAGAGATAAGGAACATTTAATGGATAAAACTATTTTCAAGTATGGTTTTTTCATAATATATTTACTCTAATACTTCTAGGTCAATGAAAAATATTTTATATCTACTACCAGTTGTATCCTCCTATCCAGGAAAAGTGCCGGTTCAAGTTTGTTCTACAGAATCAAAAGAAACATCTGTGTACTAGTAAATGCCAGAACAGAAACGATTGGGTAATTTCCTTCTTAGGCTACCAAACAGACTAATTCTCAGAGAACCTAGACTGGGCACTTGAAAAAGCACTTAAGGGTTTGACTCTGGGCCATTGGACTTCGGCCAAGGCAAACCGGTCTGCTTTCCTCCTCAGAAGGGGCAGTTGTGTTTGTAGTTTAAGAAAGGAAATCACTGATGCCCAGTAGAAAGCCTCCCAGAATTCCAACGGTACAGCTCTGCCATAGACCAAATGTGAACATCTCTGAGCATATGAAAAACAGATCTCAGGACCAGAGTAAGTCAGCATTGGTCCTGAGAGCTACTTCACATGAGGTTCTCTAGTCTCCTGTGCCAAGAAGTTCTCATTTATTCAGCACAAATATTCCCAAGATGTATGTCAGAAAAACTCAGGGATAACATTCAAGGACTATAAATAAATACATTCTAAATTTTAGTCAGAAAGGACAAATATCTGGATTTTCTCTAAGTCAGCTCAGCTAAAAATGTGCTCCCCTATGAATTAGTTTTATACTAAAATATCTTACTATCTTCTGTTTATTAGAAAATATATTTGTTCAACTGACTTGCTACATAAGAAACCTCCACAAAAAAAACTACTAAATGAAGCCATCTTGGAAAAGCCGTCTTTCTCATCCAAGTGTAAAGCTTGTTTGCTTGTTTGTTTGTTTGTTTGTTTGTTTGTTTGTTTGTTTGTGTTTCTCACCCAGACTACTTCATGCACAAGAGTTAGTGCAACAAAACTTTATGTTCAAACAGTATTTTATTCATATACCCAGCCTGGCTTATACTTGTCTATTCCATAGTCCCTTCCTATTATTTCAAATTCAGATTATTCTCTTCAATCACCGAGTCTCTGTGAATACTAGCCCAAGCTAGGCAGTCAGAAGGTTATAAATAAGCCAAGAAATCTAGAAAAAGCTATTCAGGTTGTAAGAAATGTGTATGTGTGTGTTCATCAAAAGACAGGTATGAGAATATTCATAGAACTATTCCTAATAGTCAAAACTCAGTAACTACACACACACACAAAAAAAGTATCAGTGACAGAATGGGTTAATAAATATAAAACTAAAATTATACAAATATTATATATAATATCATTATATATATATATATATATATATATATATATATATAGTACGTTTATGTAGCCATGAAGACTCAACTCCAGAAAACAACTGCACTTCTCCCTCATGCATTTACAGCAATATCTTGAGGTGGTATGAATGACAACCTTCCCTGTTGGGAAGAGAGAAAACATTGCCACAATAAAGTAAAGTAGGAAAGAAAAGAATGGCTGATATTTTGCAATTGATGGTAGTGTTTGTGCCTGAAATAGAGGAAAAATACCTGCTGAGCAAAAAGTACATAGTAGTAGAGGGCTGGTGTTCTCAAAGAATGGATGGGATCACACCTGGAAAAAAATGCTTTCCATTGTATGACTATTATT
>NW_017732726.1:212727-213524 GCF_001890085.2 Hipposideros armiger
TATTGCTTTAGATATACAATTAACTCATATAATTCACATAGCACACCCATGAGGGTGTTACTATATTATCCAATCTTACAGATGAGGACTAACACACAAAGAGGTGAAGTAATTAGCCAAAATCACGCAGTTGGTACATGGAGGAGCTATGATTAAAACTCAGACAGTTTGACTTCATAACCCATGCTCTTAACCAAGTAATAAAGTTTAACCAGGCTCTCTTGCATTTCTAAGACTAATATTTTAGCCAATTGTCCCCAATTTTCTGGGTCCAACCAATTTGTAGTTATTTAAGCTAGAATCTTTAATAGAGTGGCTAAACTTATATATATATTATTTCATATAACAAACCCCTTTCCTCCCCTACTTGAAATTTTAGAGCACTATTTTCTCTACTTCGTTCCTTTACTGAAAAAAAAATAAGTACTCCTCTTCCTTTCTAAAACTAATTAACTGTTTCCCTTTAGTACTTAATTCCATCCCTTACCATACCCTTTAAATGATCTTTGTGCATAACTATCTTCATCTGACAGCACAATATATCTTCTTCATCCAAGACCATAAAAAAATTGTATCTCTACTTCTTTCAAGAAAATAAATATTGGAAAACGGCAGCTGTGAGAAGGGCTCCCTGAGTTCTCCTCTGGAAATCGCTGCCATTTGAACTGCTGTAACTCTTCAAATGAACCTCTACTCATCACACAGAGCAGCTAAGAGACTCGCACGCCAATTACTGGAAGGTGGGCAGACCGGGCGAGTGGGGGAAGAGGGAGGCGAGGCACGTGGAGGTGCAGCCC
>NW_017732727.1:0-67397 GCF_001890085.2 Hipposideros armiger
ATATCAGCTGTCTCCCCTGGGAGGACATGTAATTATGTACTGGGGCAATGTGGTGACCTACGAAGGCATAGCATTTGCTGGAGTACAATGGGGAAAAGGTCAATGGAAAAGGCCTTAAGGCACACAAGATTACACGGTTAATGACTCACAGCATAGCAGTTTACTTCCTTGAAAATTATCAATAAATACCATGCGTCGACCCGATTCGGGGCTCAATCTAACTCTCTGAAGGCTGAGTCCCTTGGTCTCGCTCTTAAATCTTACTTCTGTTTCTGTCTCTTTATTCAATCTGCGTCGCCCCTCTCGTGTCCCATTTGCCCTTGCCACGCAGGACGTGACAAGCCTCGGGCCAGTTGCTGGAGTATAGTGACTGAGAGGCAAAGGTAGGAGATGAATTTGGAGAGGTAACCAAGGTCCAGGTAATATGCTGAGTATCATACCACATGATTTCACTTATATGTGAAACTTAAAAATCTGAAATGAATGAATAAAACAAAACAGAAACAGATTCAGATATAGAGAACAAACTGGTAGTTGTCAGAGGGGAGGAGGATGGGGACATAGGTGAAAGGAGTAAAAGGGAATAAGAGGTACAAAAGTCCAGTTATAAAATAAGTCATGGTGATGTAATGTACAGTATAGAGAATATAGTTAATAATACCTTAATAACTATGTAGTGATGAATGGTTACTAGACTTATTGTGGTGTTTACATCATACGATATATAAATGTCAAATCACTATGTTGTACACCTGAAACTAAGATAATATTGTATGTCAACTATACTTTAATAATTAAAAACAAAAAACAAAAAGCACACACAGGATGTGGAGAAAAGGGAACCCTCATGTACTGTTGGTGGGATTGCAGATTGGAAAGCCACTATGGAAATCAGTATGGAGGTATCTAAAAAAACTGGAAATGGAACTATCTTATGACCCAGCAATTCCATTCTTAGGTATCTATTCAGAGAAATCCAAAATGCTAATTCAAAAAAATATGTGCACCCCTATGTTTATTGCAGCACTATTCACAACTGAAATGCCCATTGGTAGACGATTGGATTAAGAAACTGTGGTACATTTATACAATGGAGTATTACTCAGCCATAAAGAAGAAAGAAATCTTACCATTTGCAATGATATGGATGGACCTAGAGAACATTACGCTAAGTGAAATAAGTCAGACAGAGGAAGACAAATACCATATGATCTCGCTTATATGTGGAATCTAAAGAATAGAATAAATGAGCAAACTAATCAGAAACAGTCTCAGAGACATAGAGTAAAAAACAGTTGCTAGATGGGAGGGTCGTGGGGATGAGGGAGAAGAGGAAGGGATTAGAAAGCACAATCGGTAACCACAAGATTGCCACGGGAATACGAAAGACAGTTTGGGGGATATAATCAATAATGTCAAGATTTTTGTAGGGTATCTGATGGACACTTGTTTTCTTAGGGAGACCATGTCATGGCTTTATTTCTCAGTAGGCACTACAGGGGAGAAAGGTGAGGATGGAGACTAGCACAGTGATTACTGAAACCAGACTACACTCTGCCTCAAGGGAGGCATAATTGAATGCCACAGAATGGTGAGGGAGTCGAGTCTGCAGAAAGCCAGGGGCAGGAACCCCAAAAGACTGGAGACTGGGACAGAGAAGTTTCTTAGAGTCATCCCCAGAGAAGATACCAGGCGCATCCTTGGGCATTTTAAGCATGTTCCTCAGGGACAAGGCCTGAGGTTTCCTTTTTCTTTTGGGAGGATAGCCAATTATGAGGATATAGCCAGACCTTCCCTTTTCAACTCCCACTTTCTTACCCTTCTTTCACTAAGAGAGGAAAACTGTATCAGGCTTCCTGAAGACTACAGTAAATGAACTGAGTGCCACACTGAGGGGTGAGAGCACACTGGGCATGTAGCGGTAGGAGCAGACCGGGGGGTCTCCAGGGAACAGTAAGGGAGTTGGCACAAATGGGATGAGGGGTGAGCAGTTCAGGGAGGGGTGCTTATGCTGGATCAGCTGGCTACCAGAGGGCTAGAAAGGGGCCATGGGTCAAGGAAAGGTGCCATGTAAGCTGGAGCTGGCAGAGAAAAACTGTAATAAGCAGGGTAATGGCAGAAATATGACTAAAACCAGTAATCACTAGAGGGAATACCAGAAGGCTGAGTGGAGCCCGAGCAAGAGAAGAGTGTTTGTAATGTTTGGGGGGAACAGGCTTGGTCTAGGTCTGGGGGATGAACCCTGGAGTGCACAGGGCAGAGTCCATCGCTCACATACCTCCAATGTCCAAACAGACAATTTATTCTGGTCTCAGGTATTACCTCACCTCCTGATTCTCTTGTCTTCTATCATTCTCATCCTTATGCGTCTGTCTCTGTGTAACAGGAGACTTCTTTTCTATCCTCAGATACTTTATCTTCTACAAGCTTCAGATCCTCCCATTATTAGAAGAAACCCTTCTCTGCCTCCTGGGCCTGTACACCTGTATTGTGTATTAGGGACCACCTCAAGAAAACCTTAGCTAAACAACCCAGACTGGGTTAGTCACATCCCTCCTGTTAGTGCTTCTTGCTCTCTTCCTACTTCACATTCTGGCCCCACCTTCAGTCATAACTACTGTGAATAGTCCAGATGGAGGTGGGGGTGGAAAGAGAAACCTAAAATAAGGAGACAGAAGGGACAGGTCAGGTATTAAAGGTTTCATCATCAACTAGTTATGTCTTTGCACTATGGGCTTGGAGACAGAATCCTGGCATAGGAGACAGAAGATGTAGAATTTAGTCCTAGATATGTTACTTACTTCCTCTGAGATCATTTAGGGACTCAGTTTCCCAAATACATCATTCTAAGGCCCTATCAGGATAAAGGCAAATCAACCAAACAGTTTATAGCACTGAGTGACTACTGCCTGGGTACGGAGCCATGTGCACTTTTGGGGGGAGACAAAGAAATGATATAGACTTCCTTTTGTCATTTGCTGACATCTTGGCTGTGGAGGCAGGAAATAAACAAAAACCAATGCCATGTAAGGAATTAGACAAAACACTCATGCCAAGCAAGTTGAAGGGAGTTGGCACAGGGGGAGACCAGACAAGCAGAGTTGGATTGTGAATGGAACTAGAGGTACGAGTATATTTTAGTGAACCTGGAAAAAGAGCAGGTTGACAGATAATTAAGCATTATACACAGAATTGGCAAGCTGCAAGATTGAGGGGTGGGGGGCAAATAATCTGAGGGCCAGTGATGTAGGAGCACACAGGAAGTAAGGGGCACTCAGGGAAGAGGAGAGGCCTGCTTGGAATTGGAGAAGCACTTTGCTTAGGATAAGGGCGACAACATATATAAGAGAATATTACTTCATGTATTCAAGAAGCATCTAGCAAGTTCCTATAGATATTAGTGGCTGTAAATATAAAAACACAGCCCTGTTGTCGTCTGGCTTCCACCCTGTCCATTCCAGTGCTAAGTCCTAGAGAAAATGGACAGATAAACATTAGACTTGGAGAAGTTTCTAAGAAGAGAAGGGCTTTTATTTTATCTAAGTAACTGAAATTGATGGGAGATTTCATAGAATTTTCATCTGTGGAAGTATCTAAAATTGGGAGATACCCATAGCCTCAGTTTGTATCAGATGGTGGTATGTTATACAAGAGCAGGAGAGGAGCAAGCTTCTCCAGGAATGGAGTCATTCATTTTAAAGCACCTTTGAGCACCAACCACATTCAGTACAGTCTGAATATAGAAATAAATGAGTAAGTCACAGGTGTACTAAAAGTGCTCACAGTCCTATAAATGGACAGATACATGCATTGGCAACACAGACCATGTCCTTACTTAATTCATTAGTTCAGTGTATTAATGAGTCCTCATTGATAACACTGAGCAAATATGCCTGGAGGAGTCCAAGAAAGCTTCACCAAGAGGGTGGCATGATCTTGGCCAGGTGTGAAAGGGAACAGAGAAAGGCATCCCAGATAAATAGTATGAGCCACAAGCATGACTGTTTTAGGAAGAGGCAGATAACCTTCCATGGCTGAACCTAGAATGAATATTTAGGGAAATGGTAAGAGGTAAGGCCAATAATTTAGGCAGAAACAAGTTTGTAAGCGTGTTGAGTTATTTATTCTTCTTGAAGTAATGAGATCTCATAAGGGTATTTCAGTACAGAAATATCATACGTGGTCTGTCACATTGCAGTGGATGGATTGAGTGGGGATGGAAAACTAAAGAGGAGGTCTTTATAGTGACACAGGCAATAGATGTGAATTTGGGAAGACATGAAGGGCACAGAGAGGAGAGGAGCAGTATGAGAGAATTCAGGGGCAGGATCAAGGGGCGTTGTTGCTGACTGAGAAAGAGCTCCAGGAGCTCCAGCATTTGGCAGAAGGCTGTATGACGGGGGGCATAATGAAGACAGGAGTGGTGGAAGGGTATAAGGCTGAAAAGGGAGTAGGGTCCAGACCATGCAGGACTTGTAAACCAGGGCTAGGAGTGTGGATTCCAGCCTCGGGGCAATGGCAATTCCATGAAGGTCTTATGCAAGGCTTGTTATAATATAAATTTGCCTTTATATAAATGGTCTCTTTGGCAGCAGTTCGAAGAATGGATTATAGAGGGCCCACAGTTCAGACTACAAAGACCAAAGGCTTTTGTGGTCTGGATGAAAGATGGTGATTTAAATAAGAATGTTGGCAGGGACAAGGAAAAGAGTAGGGTGTGACATTTTGCAGATTGATAGGCGAATGAACTGAATATGAAGGATTAAATTAAGGATTATCCCTGCATTTCTGACCTCACTAGAGGGTGGGTGGTAGTAATATGCACTGAGATGGAGAGGAAATAGTGTGTGGAGATGTAAGATTTCTGTTTTAGTTGTGTTTTGTTTGAGATGACTGTAGAACATTTAAGAGATAAGTAGCAGGATATACTAGCCTAGAACTCAGAGTAGAAGATATACATTTGAGAATTCCCTAACTAGAGAAGGTAAAAACGCCAAGAGGAATCAAAGAGAATGCCTAGAGGAGTATGAAAAAAAAAAAGGGGGGGGGGAATAAAAAAAAGGAGAGAATGAGGGAAAAACGGAGTGATGACAATATCAGTGTAAAGGGAGTAGTGGAGGTGGAAGCTAGATTTGAAAGGCTTGGAAATGAGAGATGAAGTAAAGATGGAACAACTTGTGCTGTGTAGGGGGACAGAATTAATGGGTGTTAGATGAAGATATAAAGTCAAGGAGTATAGAATCATGCTGATGTTCATCAAGATAAACATTTTAGAAAAGGGGACAGATTTGTGCAAGGGGAGGAAGCCAGTAAAGACAAGTAGCATTTGCACAATGCCTCACAGTTTTCAAGGTCTAGTTTTAGATGTGATTTCATCTTTCCTCACAATAAAATTCAGTAGGATGGTCATGGGAGGTATAGTTATTGTATTTATAGGTGAGGAAGATAAAAATTTTAAAAATAGTGATTAATGTCAGTTTCTGCGGGTAGACTGATGGCATAATCATTACTTGGGCCAAAGTCTTTAGATTCTAAAACTTCCGTATAGCATGGTAATGAGTTAGAGCTTTATTTAGCTTGAAGATGCTGGATTTGAACTGATTGTGGAGCAACAAGGTGGAGGCAGAAGAGTATCGATTTAAGATATTGTATCTGAAGGCAGAAAACTAGAATTCTCAAAGTTCAGGTTTAATCTTTGACATTTAGCAACGACGACATTGTTAGTAACTTAATCTTTAGATTTCTCAACCACGACATTGTTAGTAAGTAACTTAACCTTTAGATTTCTCAATTTGAAACAGTGCTTACATATGAGACTAGTCAGGGGGGTCACTTGTTAAATTGTACAAATGTCTAACCACTATGCTGTACACCTGAAATTAATATAAAATAATATTGAATGTTAACTGTAATTGAAAAATTAAAAAGGGGGAAAATGGAATAAGAGGCACAAATTTCCAGGTATAAAACAAATAAGTTATGGGGATGTAATGTACAGCGTGGGGGACTATAGTCAATAATATTGTGATAGCATCATATGGTGTTAGATGATTACTGGACTTGTGGTGACCACTTTGGGTATATAATATATGTATATATATTATATATATATTTTAGCTGAACCATCCTGCCACCTGTTGGTAGCTCAGCGGCAGCTCAGCTTGGGCCTGGAATTGAACAGGCGACCTTGTTGCTCAGAGCTCACACTCTTGAGCAAGCTCTTAACCAACTGAGCCACTCGGCCAGTCCTGTTAACTATATTTTTTGATAAAAATCTTAAAAAGCAAAACAAAACAGTGCTCACATTTACTGAGCACTTTTTAATGTTCTAGATTTCTGCTAATCTTTTTTTTAACTGATTATATTAACTGCAATATAGCTGAGAACATTACATTAGTTTTAGGTGTACAACATAATGATTTGAAATATTGTACTAATCATTTTTAAAATATCTACATAAGTTTTGTTAACATCCATCAGTTCAAGTTACCATTTCATTTTTTTCTGGTGATGAGTACTTTAAAATCTTCTCATTTAGCAACTTTCAAATATACAATGCAGTATTGTTAACTGTAGTCACCATACTGTACATTACCATCTTCAAAACTTATTTATCTTATAACTGGAAGTTTATACCCTCTGACCATCTTCATGCATTTTCCTCAACCCCATTCCCTGCCTTTGGCAATCATCCATATGTTTTCTGTTTCTGTGAGTTTGCTTATTTTAGATTCCACATGTAAGTGAGAACATTCAGTAAGTCTTTCTCTGTCTGAATTATTTCACTTAGCATAACACCCTCAAGATCCATTAATATTGTTGCAAATGGCAGGATTTTCTTTTTTATGGGTAAATAGTATTTATTGTGTATAGATATCACAATGGATGAGTGGGTAAAGACAATGTGATAAGTGTTTTAAAAGATTACCTAAATTAATCCTCTTGAAGAAACTTTTTAGGTAGGCACTGAGAAAAAAGAAGGGAGCACAGGTCAAAATTTTGAGAAACAAATGATTAAGCGTTTTCAAAGGAAATGATCAAAGAGAAAAAAAATGATAAGAGATCCCAGGAAGAAAAAGAATGGTGTGAAGTTCAGAGTTCAGTCTTGCAAAAAGGTGGGAATGGAGCATCTCTGAATGCCATGAATGCTAAAGAGGAAAATAGGTGAGAGTGGAAGCATGTAGATATGGAAGTTAAATTAAAGTGAGGTGAAGGAGAACAATAATAGGTCTTATGTTGTCAAGTTGGCTGGAGGTACAGCTTCCTGGTAAGATTGAGTGTCAAATTAGGAACTATGGAACCCCCATTATACTAAATGTGTAGAACTTGGAAGAAAGTGAATTATTAGAAAATACCAGGTTTAATTTTTTTTCTTAATACAGCCAAGTTTGACATTTCAGGAAGGAGACTTTCATAATTAGGAGTATTGCTTGAGATGGAAGGCAATAGGAAGACAGTGAGTGTTTTGGATAACATTTGAATTAGGCAGGGATCTTCATCCCTTATAAAGCTGTCCTTGGCCACACAAAGACCACAGAAAGCTCTTCCTTCACTCAATTCCTTTATTCAGGCTGCCTTGTGATACTAGCTCTATTACTATTTAATGTCCTCAGCATCCAATGATTTTATAAGCACCTTGAGGGCAGAGATCATGTATAATGTTTCATAATGCATATTAGGATGATTTTCTAATTTCTTTTAAGGTCTAGTAATGGGATCAAGGGCTAATCCTCCCATGTGAATGATCAGAGTTTGAACTTGAGCACTGTAATTCTGCTGACATTGGATACTGTCTAGAAGAACGCTGTGGAAATAAACAAGAGGAAGAAAATTTCCAGTGGCCATGTCACTCTCCAATATCACCTCAACTCATCCAGTAGTCTTCTTGTTGATGGGGATCCCAGGCCTGGAGCACCTACATATCTGGATTTCCATTCCCTTCTGCTCAGCCTATACTCTGGCCCTGCTAGGCAACTGCATGCTCCTTTTCATTATCCAGGCTGATGCAGCCCTCCATGAACCCATGTACCTCTTTCTGGCCATGTTGGCGGCCATTGATCTAGTCCTTTCCTCTTCAACACTTCCCAAAATGCTGGCCATTTTTTGGTTCAGAGATCAGGAGATCAACTTCTATGCCTGCCTGGTCCAGATGTTTTTTCTCCACTCCTTCTCCATCATGGAGTCAGCAGTGCTGCTGGCCATGGCCTTTGACTGCTATGTGGCCATCTGCAAGCCACTGCACTATACCACGATCCTAACCAGGCCCCTTATCACCAAAATCGGCATGGCTGCTGTGACTCGGGCTGTGGCATTAATGACTCCACTCCCCTTTCTGCTCAGACGCTTCCACTATTGCCGAGGCCCTGTTATTGCCCACTGCTACTGTGAGCACATGGCTGTGGTAAGACTGGCCTGCGGGGACACTCGATTCAACAATATCTATGGCATTGCTGTGGCCATGTTTATAGTGGTGCTGGACCTGCTCTTTGTTATCCTGTCTTATATCTTCATCCTTCAGGCAGTTCTGCAGCTTGCCTCTCAGGAGGCCCGCTACAAGGCCTTTGGGACATGTGTGTCTCACATAGGTGCCATTTTAGCCTTCTACACACCTGTGGTCATCTCCTCAGTCATGCACCGTGTAGCTCGCCGGGCTGCCCCACATGTGCACATTCTCTTTGCCAGTTTCTACCTGCTTTTTCCACCCATGGTTAATCCCATTATCTATGGGGTGAAGACCAAACAGATTCGTGAGCGAGTCTTAGGACTATTCCTGGGAAAGGATGTGTAAATGAAGAGTGAGGGACAGGTGGAGAAAAAGTGGTACAGGTTGAATACTGGAATGGAGTGGAGGTATAATAGGAAGTAGGGAATGCCAGACTCTCCATGTTTAGTTTATTTCTCATATAATGAAAAAACTAAATGATGTCCTGAAACTCAGAGCCACCAGTCTGATCAGGACTCATGGGTGTGTATCCTCTGGTAGCCTCTGGACTCAAACTGCTGACTTTGCTGTCTCTTCAAAAAGAGTCTATTCTATCAAAGGCTTGACAAAGGCTTAACCTACTTTCCTCTTGTCAGCATCGACTAAAGACACAAAGATGTTTTCAAGTTCATTTATTAAGAGAAGACTGTGTTATCTGGGTTTCTATTTTCAAGTCATTGGGATTTGGTGAACTATCCACTTAGGACCCAGATAAGGACCAACATCCCATCTGAGGCAGGAATGCTTATAGTCCAACAGTTGATGTCTAATCTCTGCCTAAACATTACCAGTTTGGGGGAGCTCATGATCTTCCAGGGTTATAGGTTCCAAGTCAGACAGTTTTGCTTGTTAAAATTTATTTCTTCAGCTGAGTCAACCTATGTATTCTGTGACTTCTTTTGAACTCTACAGTCTCATGTCCAATACCACTCATTAAACACTTTAAATAAGACATGTCTTCTGACATTTCTTTATACATCGTTCAAGCCGTTCTTTGCACATAGATGTATCTTACGTTTTCACCAAAAATGTGAATTCTTAATTTACTAAGCCATTCACAAAATATTATTGAGTACCAAATCTGTTCTAAATCTGTGCTAGGGGCTGGGAATACATACTTGTAGATTATTAAGGAAGGGATGCTGCACTTATATCTATGTCCTGAAACAAAGAAGGAAATGCTAGGTACAATAGATTGTGTTTTCTGAACTCCCCATCCCTAGGTTCAGTATCGTCAAAGAAATAGGTAGGCAAAACATATGGGAGATGAGAATATTCACCTGTGTTTCTCTCTCTCTCTCTGTCTTTCTTCCCAATGCAAACTTACATCATACTAGAGAATTCCTTTAATATTAATTCTGACAACTAGAATTTGTGTGGTCACACAAGCATTCATACACTATCTTCCACAAATGCATTCTTCTATGTTTATCTTATGACTCTCTTGTTTCCTCAGAGACTACTGTTTGGGAATTATACATTGCTGTGTCTATCTCTATCTCTGTATATCTGCTTATACATATGTAGCTTTGAAAGATTTCCAAGCTTATGTCAGAAGGGGTATAGAAGGTTGGAAGCAGTCAAGAGGGAAGGGTGTAGCAATAACCTAGAGACCCATTTATGCTTGTGTCCATCTCTGCTTTCATAATTCCCCAACACAAAAAACAACAACAAAAAAACCCCACAATGATGTTCTATTAGTTCCTATGTGGTAAAAATCTCTTGCTTGTTTCTGCTGAGCATAGTTGGGACATGTGGAAAGCTTAAAAATAGCAGTAAATACTAAAACACATAAATAAACAGACAGTAGCTGAATTCCTGCCTTCTGGGTCATAATCAGACAGGAGTTGGTTGCAGTTTTTATGTTTTAGTGAGGCTCTCTTTTTTAGGAAACACTGCAAAGAGGTAGTACAGGTAAGTAGAGGCATATTAAAGACCAAGGAATAAGCAGGCTCTACCTGAAGTGCTCAGTCTCTGGAGTGTTATGCACAACACCTGGGAAATGACTTAGTAGCATGAAAGGGGAGGGGACATTATCTGCAGGAACCCTCAAGGTGGGAGCTCTGGGTTAGAGGAGTCCTTCTGTGTCAACCTCTAAAGAAGAGGCCAGAGCCTCACATGATCCCTGAGGACTCTTCTCAAGTATAGTAGTGTCTGTCTCCACATCCTTTTGGGAGAAGAGCAGAGGTTTGAGGGGATAAAGGCAGCAGCTCTCTTTCTACCTCCTTCTCAAACTCCTCTCACTGGAAGAAGGGTGTGCTGGATTGTGAACAGAGCTGGACTAGCAGAAACAGAGCAGAGGTGACAAAGGTGTGGTAAATGGGAGAAGCTAGGGGCACTCTTAATTACCTCTCACACCCAGTCCTGGGCTTGGGCATCAGCTCCCTGCCTGCTCCGTTTTCTTTTATTGCCTCTATTTTGGCTCTTCAGTTGAGGAAGCATAAGTCTTGATAGTCCCACCCAAATAAATACTTTGTCTTACAAATTCCAGACAGTTCCTCCAGTACAGAGGATGCCTGCCTCCTTCCTATGCCAAACACTGTAGTCAAACACTTCACCTCCAAGAAGCCTTAGCTGATGATTCCAGCTTGGGTCCTTTTGGGAGATGCTTTTGTTGCTTCTCATTTCCTATCATTTCTCCTCCCACTTCCACCATTATCCCTGTCCCAATTAGGAGACTTCTGCACTGGCAGAGAGAAAATGAAGTCTGAATTAGGAAGGTGCAGGGAGAAGTAAGAAATACATTTCTTATTGGTTCTTTTTTTTTCTTTTCTTTTTTTTTGGGGGGGGGGTCTTTTTCTACAAGCCACATTTTTGAAAGACCTTAGGTGAATGACTGTCTTACTTCCTGTCTCTGGGTCTTAATTGTTCAAATCCATTTTTCTGATATCCTCTTATGCTACAGGTATAGACTATGAAATAGATGCAAGTGTTAACTGAGTACTTTCTGTGAATGGAGACTTATTTAAGCACTTTTGGGAAAAACAAAAAAATTGAAGACAAGTCCTGTGATCTCATGTGAACATTTTGGCTTCTGAAACAGTACAGACAGGATAAAACATTTACTACTGAGCATAAAACATTTACTATTGAGCAAGTTCCCAGGTTCTGGATATTAGGGGTGGAACACTGGCTCTATTCACTCTCCTATTCTGAGATTGTTATTCTGGAAAGCATATATTTTTTAACAAAAATAAGGGTCATGCACTGTTGGACACTATGTGTTTTTCTGGGGAAATTTGATAGAACAGATAACTTTTTCTTTGTGTGAGGAAGGGTGGACAGGTCACAGGGTTGTCACTTACGAATATGTTCAAAAGTTGGACAGAGCAAGCCAGGGAGGTGTAGAGACTCAGAGGTAAAGTGAAATACATTTGGTTTTGTGAAAAATGCATATTTAATGAGGGTGAATGTACAACAGGTATGTGGGATTATTAACAGTCATTTATAGTGTTATATCTTCAGTGGCAAGAACAGTGCCAGGTATATAACAGTGAAAAATAAAAAAAGTTCCTACTGTCATAGTTTGTTTCTTACAAAGTCAAAGTGCTTGTTCATATCAAAGATGTGCAAATATTAGTAAGACATGGAAAAATACTTTACAATGAAAAGAGGATTTTATTCTGTTGCATATAACCAAAGCTGGTCAGGGTTTCTTATAACTTCTACCCTGGTTGAGTATTAAACTGGAAGATAATCAACTATTCTGGGATTGGATTAGATAGGGAGATCTTCTGAACATAGTGAGGAGGTATATTTTTCAGTCTTGTGTTCATGCTTGATTTGGCGAAATATTTAACACTTAATGTGTATGCTAGAGGCTGCATTTATAGAAGTGAATAAGGCATAGTCCTTCATTCCAAGTCTCTTCACTTCACAATACTTCGTGTATTTGTAGATACTAGAGCACAAAAGAAGAAATCTGCACACTTTTTAGGAGTCTTTGTTTCTATAGTAAGTGAGAGATGATGGTGTTTTGAATAAGTGTTGTGGTGATTAAAATGGAGTAGGAAAATTTGAGATTTACTGTGGAAGGTTGATCCAATTGGACCTATATAAATTTAAGATGCCACATGTGGCTAGTGGCAACCATATATATATATATTTTTTCCTTTTTAAAGATTTTTTTATTGGGGAGTTGGGGGATTGGAACAGTGCTGGGGAATTGGGGGAAGGGAAACAGAGAAGTTACTGTCCTTTTGCTCTTCAGTCTAGTTGTGGAGGACGTTGCTTCACTGGCCCAAGTTGGCACCATCATTGTACTCTTCCCAGGCGAGGCAGATCAGTTGCCAGCTTTTGGACGGCCACTCATGGCGGCCGCTGGCCACTCACGCTGGCTGCTGGCTACACATGGTAGCTGGTGGCAACCCACTGCAGCAGAGGCTGCAGCCCACGCCATCACCAGCAACTCCCGGCAGCCCAGCTCCAGGTCGAGCTGTTGTTCAGCATCTTAGCTGTAGAGGGCAGTGTCACTGGCCCTCATATGTGGGATCTGTACAGGGGCTCTCTGCCATCCCAAGCCAGCTCTTAACCAACGCACCACTAGGCCAGCCCTAGTGGCAACCATATTAGATAGAGTAGGGCTAGAGAAAATACACAGATTGTGAAACTAATAGGGGCATTAGAAATTGCAGGTTTTATTCACCTTATACAGGCACCCAAGCCTGAGACAGAAAACTGGCTTTTGTGACTGTGAGCCTAGCTTGATTATCATGTAAAATGGTGCCAATGTATGTTCTGAAAAAATGAATTGGTTTAAACAAACTTTTACTTCTTTTAACAAGGTACTTCTGTCATCACCACCAACAGAGTAAAAACTACCTTCTCTCCACTTCTCTATGAAAGTTGTCTTGTAATATCAGTTCTGATCATGTTTAATATTCTCTCTACTCAATGAGATTCAAAGTCCTGTGAGGGAAGAAAACATGATTATGCTTCTCCATGAGAATGTCTATGAGGCCTACTAACAGATTTTATTGAAGGTCTAGCAATGGGAACAAAAGCTAGTCCTTCAAGATAGTATATGTAGAAGGTGAAGGAGCCCCATAAAAACTGACAAGGAGAATTTCCAGAAGCCATGTCAGTCTCCAATATCACCTCAACCCATCCAGCTGCCTTCCTGTTGATAGGAATTCCAGGCTTGGAGCACCTACATATCTGGATCTCCATTCCTTTCTGCTTCGCCTATACTCTGGCCCTGCTAGGCAACTGCACTCTCCTCTTCGTTATCCGAGTTGATGCAACCCTCCACGAGCCCATGTACCTCTTTCTGGCCATGTTGGCTGCCACTGATCTCATCGTCACTTCTACAACACTTCCCAAAATGCTGGCCATTTTTTGGTTCAGAGATCAGGAGATCAACTTCTATGCCTGCCTGGTCCAGATGTTTTTTCTCCACTCCTTCTCCATCATGGAGTCAGCAGTGCTGCTGGCCATGGCCTTTGACTGCTATGTGGCCATCTGCAAGCCACTGCACTACACCACGATCCTAACCAGGCCCCTTATCACCAAGATTGGCGTTGTCGCTATGACTCGGGGTGTGGCATTAATGACTCCACTCCCCTTTCTGCTCAGACGCTTCCACTATTGCCGAGGCCCTGTTATTGCCCACTGCTACTGTGAGCACATGGCTGTGGTAAGACTGGCCTGTGGGGACACTCGATTCAACAATATCTATGGCATTGCTGTGGCCATGTTTATAGTGGTTCTGGACCTGCTCTTTGTTATCCTGTCTTATATCTTCATCCTTCAGGCAGTTCTGCAGCTTGCCTCTCAGGAGGCCCGCTACAAGGCCTTTGGGACATGTGTGTCTCACATAAGTGCTATCTTATCCACCTACACACCTGTGGTCATCTCCTCAGTCATGCACCGTGTAGCTCGCCAAGCTGCCCCTCATGTCCATATACTCCTTGCTCTCTTCTATCTTCTTTTCCCCCCCATGATCAACCCCATCATCTATGGCATCAAGACCAAGCAGATTCGTGATCATGTGCTCAGTCTATTCCAGAGAAAGGATGTGTAGATCGATACTTTTTTCCCTTACTCACCAGTCCAGTACTGAGTGGATGCTGGACTAAGGTAGAGAGGAAAGATCTCAAGTAGGAAAATTGCAGTGTCCATGTTTGGTGATTCTTCAGTATGACAAGGAAAATGAGGTCCCATTCTTACAGATCCACCAATCAGATCAAACCAGGTGTGTCCCTATAGTCTGTCTGATAGCAGAGATTTGACCTTCCTATTCTTATACACTCATCACATGATTCAGGAAAACAGAACTTTCCAAAGTGCTATTGTTTTTTGTCATCTAGGTGAAAGACAGTAGGAATATTGGCTGAGATTGGTATAAGACACTGCAATTTTGGTGAGCTCTTCATCCAGATGATGAGTGAAGAACTGAACCACAAATTTTGTGACCCAAAGGCTAATACCACATCTAGTACTCAAATTGCCTCTATATCTCTTCTGATAAGTGACTCCCATTCTTTGCCACTCTTTAGCCCACTATCATCCAATGTTATTGGCTTTACAGTTGGACAGTTCCTCTTCTAAAGAGACTTATTCCTTCCATTAAGTCTGTTTCTTTCTGACCCGTACTAATGGCCAATTACTTTAATGGACAATTAGCAAAGAAGTCTTCTGACATCCTCTATAAAAATTTATATCATCATCATGTAACTAACTTTTCACATGCATATGCCCTTTGTCTTAAAAAAATCATAGTATTTATTGAATGGATAGAAGAGCTGAATACCATCTTTGTTTTGTGGACTATGGAAACACCCTTCACTCTTAAAATGGAGGCTTCTGAAGCCAAAGAAGAAAATAGTTACAATATGTAGTTGTAGACTGTATTATTGTTCACAGATATTTACTATCCTATTCTTCTCCCCGAGAAGGGAATTTCCTCACTCCAGGAATGTTAAATCTTTCTATGTGACTTTCTTTGGCCAGTGGAATTTCAGTGGCATTGAAATGTGCCACAGTAATCAGAAAATTTAAAATGTGTTTGTGTAGCTTTGCAGAGTCTCTCTCACTTTTCACCTCTGCTACAAAAATGAGCATGTTGCCAATCAGAGTTATTCCTTCAAAGTAGACCCATGATGGAGAAGATACATGAAGCAGATGTGAATCTCACTCACAGCCTGGAGCATAGCCACAGCTCACCCATAATTTTCATATAACATGAGCAAGGATGATTTTATTGTCTTTGCAGTAAACCACTGAGATTTGAGAGTTGTTTCATAGCAAACCCAGAGAAAGCAGATTGCTAGAATTGTGAGCTCTTTCTTGCACTCCAACTCCTGACAGTTCAAGACTGAGTATTTAAAGAAAATCCACTATGTCTTCTATCAGCATACCCTAAAAATGATACTGAATTTCATTTATATTTCTGCTTTTTCTCCTTATGGAAATCTCATAATTGTACACTTCTTCAGTTAGTTTTAAAAAAATTTCTCATGAAGTGTTTCATGAAGGCCTATTTATATAACTACGCTATTCTATTTTTTATTTTGTGACCCTTTTATTTCCTTAGTAATAATTAAAAGGAGTTTCTCCAATTGTAAGAACAGAACAAGAGAACCCAATAGGTTCTGCAAAAAGTATCTCCATGCCCTCTAGGCCCATATTGTCGTGCCACAGCTCACCTCATAGGCACACATGAAGAGCAATGGTTTCAGTGGATCTCTTGCTGGTTCCCAAGAGTCTCAGTCCTATAGATATTGAGGTGGGGGAAACTGGGCAGCAAGGAAGTAAGTGATATGAACCAAGGGCCCCTGACTCTGTTCTCTGAGCCTTTCCAAACTCTCATTTGGTTTTCCTTGGTAGAGATGGGGAATTCTGTGTGATAGATTAGATTACTGCTCAAAAATGTTAACTCTCCCAGAGTATCCTTCCCCAAGTATTGACTATGGAGTTGGCTATCTGCACCACTTTGGTCAATGGGGTGTTAGCAGATGTGGTACAAGCAGAGGCTTGAAATTTGCATTTACAGGGGGGCTTGGTGTCTTCTGACTCTACTGCACCATGAGACTATACCATGGTTAGCCCACTGGCCCAAGGAGGATGCCAGGAAAGTGGAGCAGAGCTGCCTCAACTTGCAGCTTGAAGCACAGCCTAACAGCCAAGCCCAACTTGGATCAGCAAATTCCCAGCTGACCTGCAGCTGGATGAGCAATTTAACTGAGATCAGCAAAGTCGTCTCAGCCACTCTCCTGATGTATGAAAGATAACATTTTATTGTTGTGTGCCACTGAGATTTTGTGGATAGTTTCCCACAGTATGTCCTGGAAACCCATTATTTATCTGTCATTGTTAATTAGTAAATTGAATATAATGGACTAAATAAGTCTTTCCAGGCTGCAAGATATGATTTGTCTCTATATTTGGTGTAGGGATGACTTTGACTTTCAGGTGACATATACCTTCCACAGAGTGATTTTGTCCCACATAGAAGTCTAATAGTATATGAATTCAGTTACCATAAAAACCACTACGCACTCTTAGCTTTATTCACAAATAGTCAAAGGAGAGTTATTTCCTATTTTATATTAACACTGTGTGCTTAGGTGGATTGCAGCACTCATGAGAACAATGCATACATGCTATTTTTAGACTTGAAGTTTATCATTACTTAAATACGAGGTACAGAAAATGTGTTTGCACTAATTCAAACTGAATTAAACATTTTCAATCATTCTTACATCCAACTTTAAAATACCCAAATGACAGTTAAAAGTACAGGTTAATAAAACAAGGAAGGCAAGATTCAGTCTACATTTTGGCAAACACATTAGAAATAACCCAAACCCAAGGATTTTTGGTCAAGATGGAGAGTGGGTAAATGTTGTGCTGTCTCCTCTCATGACCACATCAAAATTACAACTAAACTACAGAACCATCATTAAGAATCACCTTAAGTCTCTAGACAAATAGAAGTCCTACAACTAAGGACATATAGAAGAAGCCACCTCAAGATTGGAAAGAGGGGCAGAGATGCAGAACTGGCTGGTGCCACAACTATATGTAACAGTTAAAAGTCAGGAGAAATATCTCAGCTGCGGAGGTCCCCCTGAGGAACAAGGGGTCATGGCCCCAAACCAGGATCCCCAGCCCAGGGTTCCAATGCTGGAAAGAGAAGTCCCCATAACCTCTGGATGTGAAAACAGCAGAGATTGTGGCTGAGTGAGACAAATGCTGCTGGAATCCCAGGTGCTCCTCTTAAAGTTCCTGTGCATGATTTACTCACTGAAAAACTCACTCCCTGACAGACTCACTTGTCTGGGGCAGTAGCTGGTAAAGAACAAGGGACATGTGGGGAAGAATTGAACTATCTGGCTTCAGGGTGAGGGCTGGAGGGACAGCTTTCTTTTAGATAGAAGTGCTGGCAGAAGGCATTGTTCCTTTGCTGAGCCCTCCCCTCACCCTCACTGTGCTGGCAGTTGCAATATCTGAGTCTATCAACATGCCTAACACCATTTTCCCCACCTGGTGTTTCCTAGAGACTGTGCCCTACCCAACTTGCAGGCCTACTCATGCTGAGTCCAGAGGCTTTTCCATACAAATGGCATATTTTGGCTCATGGTTCAGACTATCCTATCATCTCTCAAAGGTTCACCAACTCCAAACAAGCAGCATCTGATTTCAGCATTCCCTGTAACACTTTCTGAGCAGCCGCAAGCCCGGCATTGGTGGCAGCTGGCTTTGGTTTGAGACTTGGCTTTTTGAGGCACCTCCAAGCACAGTGTGGGTCATAGCCATTTGCAGATTGCTTTGTGGCTCATGCCAGGTGGCCCCAGGCAAGGTATAGGCTGCAGCTAAACTTGGCCTTTGGCAGGGCACCTCCCAGTAGGCTCCAGGGGAGGCCCCAATGGCCAGCTTTGGACTGAGCCAGAACAACATCCAGGCACTTCCAAGGATTACATACCCAAAGGGAAGACTAGGCAGACATCAGAGCCATATTAAAGTGAATCCTGCTCCATAGAGTTAGCCTCTGCACCACAACTTCTCTACTGTAGTCAAGGCCAGTCCTCACAACCAATCACCCTGAGGATCAGTCCCTTCCATTGACACGCAAACAGAAACCAAGGCTTAACTAAAACAGGAGGGCACACACACCCACACAAGGGACACACCTGGAGCACCCAGCTCTGGTGACTAAGAAGACTGAGTCACTGGGCCCCACAGGACGCCTACTACATAAGTCCACTCTACTAAGACTGGGAGGCATAACAGCTCAATTTAATACATAGAAACAAATACAGGAAGGCAGCCAAAATGAGAAGACAAAGAAACATGTTTCAAATAAAATAACAACAAAGCTCTAAGTAAAGAACTAAACAAAATGGAGACAGCAATCTACTAGACACAGAGTTCACAACAGTGGTTACAAGAATGCTTAATAATCTCAGTGAGAACTTTGACAAAGAGATAGGAATCATAAAAATGGGGATAGAAAACAAAAAACCAGTCAGAAATAAAGAATAAAATAATTAAAATAAAGAATGCATTAGAGGGAATCAACAGTAGAATAGATGAAGCAGAGAATCAAATCAGTGATTTAAAAGATAAAGTAGCAGAAAACACCCAAACAGAACAGCAAAAAGAGTCCTAAAAAATGAGGATAGTTTGGGGCCTCTGGAACAACATTAAGCGTACCAACATTCACACCATAGGGGTACCAGAAGAAGAGAGACCAAGGAATTGAAAGCTTATTTGAAGACATAATGATGGAAAACTTTCCTAACCTGGTGAAGAAAGTAAATATACAAGCCCAGGAAGTGTAGAGAGTCCCAAGCAAGATGAAACCAAAGCAGCCCGCACCAAGACACATCATAATTAAAATGCCAAAGTTTAAAGACAAAGAAAGAATCTTAATAACAGCAAGTGAAAAGCAGTTAGCTACCTACTAGGGAGCTCTCATAAAACTATCAGCTGATTTCTCAACAGGAACTTTGAATATTTCGTGCCAATCCCTTCTGGCCTGCAAAGTGGTGAAAGGCAAGAACATACAACCAAGATTACTCTACTCAGCAAAGCTATTATTTAGAATTGAGGGACAGATAAAGAGCCTCCCAGACAAGAAAAAGCTAAAGGAATTCATCAACATCAAATCAGAATTATAAGGAATCTTAGAGGGACTTCTTTAAGATGAAAAAAAAAGGATAAAAAATATGAATAATAATGTGGGAATAACTACATATCAACAATTACTTACAATGTAAATGGCTTAAATGCTCCAATCAAAAGATAGGATGGCTGAATGGATAAGAAAGTAAGGCCTTATGTATGCTGCCTACAAGAGACTCACTTCAGATCAAAAGACATACAGGCTGACAGTAAAGGAATCGAAAAAGATATTTCAAGAAAATGGAATTATTTTAAAAAGCTGGAGTAGCAATACTTATAGCAGACAAAAGAGACTTTAAAACAAAGGCTATAACTAGAGACAAAGAAAGACCTAGTAATCCCACTTCTGGGTATTTATTCAAAGAAACCCATAAAGCTACTTGAGAGGAGGTGTGCATCCATATGCTCATTGCAGCACTATTTACATTAGGCAAGAATGGGGACAACCTGGCGTCCATTAATGAATGAATGGATAAAGAAGAGGTGGTACATTTATACAGTGAAATATTACTCAGCCATAAAAAAAAGACTAAAATCTTGTCATCTGCAAAAACATGGATGGACTAGAGGGTACTGTACTGAGTGGAGTAAGTTAGTCAGAGAAAGACAAATGTCATATGATTTCACTTATATGTGGAATCTAGAGAACAGGATAAATGAACAAAAATCAGAAACAAGCTCAGATAGCATTTTGATGGCCTCTGGATAGGGGGCAGGGTTGGGAGGATGGGTGAAGGTGGGGAGGGGATTAAGAAGTACAAATTGGTAGTTACAAAATAGTCATGGGGATGTAGAGTAGAGCATGGGGAACATGTCAGTAGTATTGTAATAACTAAGTATGGTGTCAGATGGCTACTGGATTTATTGGGGTGATCACTTAGTAAGTTATATAAATGTCTAATCACTGTGTTGTACAACCTGAAATTAATATTGTATGTCAAGTATAATTGAAAAATAAGACATTAAAAAAAGAAATAACCCAGACTCCTTGAATATAATTTCATGTGGTAAATTTTGTTTGAATATCAGCTGTGTTGACTTTTACTTTAGGGTATTGGATACTTCTGTTTTCTTATATATATTCTTGAGCTTTGTTCTGGGACATGGTTAAATTGTTGGAAACAGATTAATGCTTTCAGATTTTGCTCTTAGACTTTATTAGTTGGGACTAGAGTAGCTTTTAATTTAGGTTTAATTTATCATCACTACCAAGGAAAAATATTCCTGAAGAAAGTCTACCTGATGACTCAAGAGTTATGAAGCTTTCCACTCCGATTTGTGGGGCATGAACTATTCCCAGACTTGTGTTCGTATTGGAGATTGTTTTCTCCAATCTTCTGGAAGGTCTTGCCCTAGTTTCAGGTAATTTCCTCCCATGTAAGCACTGAGTAGTACTCAGTTGAAGAATGCATCTCTAATATATTTTTGGCTTTCTCCCTATAGCTCTCTCCTCCCTTGTACACTGTCCACAGTGTACTCTAGCTTATCTTGAACATTTATGTTTGATACATTTTTTTGGATGCCACTTACATGACATTGAAAGTCAGATTTTGTGCGTGTGTGTATGTATGTATGTATGTATGTGATCACTTAAGCAAATAGTACAGAACAAATCAAAGATCATGGCCAGATCCTGGCATTTATACCTCCATAGAAAAAAAAATCAAGAATGATACCAAAGCAGGAGTGGTAATCAGAACCTGAGGTAATATGGAATTGGATAAAAGGTAGAAGTCCTGAAGTGATAGACTGTCCATAAACTGGAGAAACAGAAATCTGAATTCAGTTATCCATATATTGTCTTGATTCCACAATCCCTAATTGGCTAAAAAGGTTGGTCTGCAAAATAAGAGCACAAAGTGGTCTACTCAGGTAGAAGAAGAAACTTATAATTTCCATTTGTTACTCTTTTTTTAACCTTTTAAAATTTATACTATTATATGTTTTATTATATAAAATATTAATATAATATGTGATAGATACAAGTTGTTGATTATTATGCATATATAGACATACACATTGCATAGAAATACAATAATCAATGTGTGTGTGTATATACATATATACCCACTATATATATATGTATATACAATATGCATGCACACACACACGTGTGTGATCAAATTTACAGTCTTTACTGACTTTACTGACTTTAATTTCCTAGGTTGACTCCAGCCATTCTTACCTCCTTCTTGGGAAACCATGTTCTAGTTTCTGCTCTAATCCAAGGGTTAAGTACCTCCCTCTTCCCAGGGATGGAATCTGGTATATGTTTCAAGTGGTAGTGACACCTAGTGTTGAATCCTAAATATTTCTATAGCCACTATTTGAAGAGGAGCTTCTTGCCGCCTGTGCTTGGGAAGCTTAGTGAGTTATAGAGGGACAGATCAACCTGACTAGGCCTGGACTGAAAAGTAGCCCTCGCTGCTACCCTCCAGCACAGCATCGCATCAGTAAACTACATGACTAGAGCCCCAGGAGCTGAGAGAAGCTCTCACTTGGGTATGATCCCAGTTTGGGAGATGTCTAATTGCATTTGTGGTAGGTGAGTTCCTGTAGTGCTGAGACCTGCCTATGAGAATGGGGTTTGTCCTGGCTTTGTGTTCCTTCCTTAGTTCTGAAGAGTTTATTCTGTGACACTGGGGCTTAAAACCACTTGTTTTTCAAGACAAGTGCTACTATTTTAAAGAGAAAAAAATGTAAAATTTCTGTTAAAGGAGAGCTTGTTCTTATTTTAAACAGATAATGGTGGGTATAAAAGAATTTTCACAACATTTTAAATACATTTACAACTTTAATGTAGCAGTTTTATGTTAAAATACCAATATTCAATATAATCCAGAAATTATATATTTGGAATTATTTAATATGATGATAATTCTAGATGTAAACTGGGTTTTGAAAAGTTGTATCTCTATTCATGCATTTAAAGACTTCACTTGCAAAAAGTTGCAGAATCTCTTCAGATGAGACCCTGGTGTTTTACCTAAAACTTCCAGAATGGGCATGATTTGGGTGGACCTGTTTTTAATCTGGAAACACAAACCAAGTACCTTAGCTTTCATTCTAGGACTTTAAAGAGGTTTGACCTGCCTCAATCCCTCATGAGGTTATGCATTAACTAAGAGAACTAATATATGAATGGCACAGTGTCAGCTTAAAGATAACGTAAGTACCAAAAGTACTGTGGTCTATTGATTCTTATGGAAATTTCAACTGTTTTTAAAGATGAGACAAGAAATATAATGTGACACGATGAATATGTTAACTAGTTTGATTGTGGTGATCATTTTGCTGTGTATATGTCTATCAAAATATCAAGTCATATACCTTAAATATATAGTTTTTATTAATTAATTATACTTCAGTAAAAATAGGGGGAAAATACCAAGTTATTACCATGGAAAACTTCATGGAGATTAGCCCTCCTGATATTTTTCTGTACATGCTTTTGGCTATGTCTATGTATACCCATAACTAAACAAAAAATATCTAAAATTAAGTCATTAGAAAAAGGATGAGAGTCACTTTTGTTTTGGTGTCCATCTTGACCTCTTATCTAACTCCTTTGGCCACGAAAGGACAGTAAGCATGAGAACATTTAGCTCTCATTCCTAGGAACATACTCCTTGATTATTTGCCTTGTCCAGGAAACTTAGCAGCTCATGTCTCCTTACTTCTCACCTTTGTCCAAGGTCAAGTGCATCCAAAGAGCAGACTGACTCTAATTTGGCTGACAACACACTTATTTAAATTCATAGAAGTGGAAAACATTCCAGTGCCTGTGAAAAGAGAATGCTTAGGTGACAAACATAAGCAGCAGCTTTGGTCCACAACATCTGTTACTCAATTACATTTCAGAGAGCTGCCTGTACACATCTAAAGCAGAGGTGAATCAAATTAGGAATGAGGATGTTTAAGTGCAGTAGAGGTTCCAGTCTGAAAGAATGATGAGGAGATAGTTTATGATGGAGCTATCTAAAAATGATTTATTCTCAGGTGGTAGATTAATAATGTAGAGCTGAAGGAACAGAGAAAAATTCTTCAAGAAAATCATTACAAAAGTTCTCTGATCCCATTTCCATCAACTCTGAATCTGAGAGGTAAACGAAACCTTTAGAAATAAGCTATTTTATACATATGGATACATGCAATTATTATTATCAAAAGGATTGGGCAAAAAACCAAAATGAATTATTAAAGTTAAGGTAAAAGTGAGGTCCTGTGTCCACTAAAAATGTACACATAGTGCTGAGTATGGATTTTCCTTTCTGTCTTTGACTGGATGAGAGTGGGTAGAGAAAGAAACCTGATCTATCAGTTATAGTTTGATCAGGGAGGCAGAACCACTATAAATGATATGGAATAAGGGATTTATGATAGGGATTGGACCTTAAGCAATGGAGGGAGCTGATGAAATATATAGATGACAAAGTACCTGGAAGTGGCCTGAAATGGTCCTGTAGTTCAGGGCCAACGTTCAGAAGAAAATATGGATGTGGATTAGAAGAATGGAAGGTAAGGATAAAAGACAACTCCCAAGGATGAACTGGAACTGGCACAGGAAGCCTAGAACCCACATCTAGCCCTCACTGCCTCCAACCTCTACAATGTAGGTGTCAGAAGAAACTGTCCTTCACCATGGAGCTGATCACACACCTGACCAAGGATCCGGAGAAACGGAAGGAAAAGCTATGGTAGAAGATGAAGATAAATTGTAGTTTTATCTGTATCCCATACCACCAAGGTGAGCCCACAGATCAGTGACAAAAAGCATGAGCTGCAGCAGCACCTGGCTTTCTACACCTACCTTTAGAAAATAATGGTTGCTGTTTCACTTCTGCCTTTTAATCTCATAGAAATGTGTCTTCTGTTGGGGCTTACCCAGGAACCACACAGGGGAAGGAGTTCTGGGAAACTGAGTTCTATTTTGGCCAAGATGACACAGTACAATGCTCTCACAACATTAGATGCTTCTGAAAAATTTTGGACAATCCAAGTTGAGAAAAACATTTGCTCCTGTAAGTGAAAATATACTCATCTGTTTGTTTCCTTATCTATATCATATATCTATCTAATCTGCTTACAGCACAGGGTGAGATGCTTGTGTCCCTTATATGATTGTGTCTCCCTCAATCACTTTCATACCCACACAACTTTAACAAATTAGGATTGGACCAGAAAATATTCTTTGAAAAGAATGAGTCCTTGCCAAGAGTCTCATCCAGCTCACAATTGTAACATAATAAACTTTCCACTTGGCTGGTGTTTGTTCCATTTGAATCAAATGAGTTGGTTTTCTTCATTGCTGAAGACAAAAGTAAACAATTAGCTATTGTTCCCTAAAAAGGAGATTTGCATTATTGGTCAGGCAACATTCCCAGAAGTATAGGTTCCTCAGCTCTTAGACTTTTATTTCTAGATCTTCTGCAGAATCATTTCTCAAACTCAATTCTAGAATTCTCAATTTTAGAATCCAGGCAGAGAAGGATATCAGAGCCGCCACGGCCTCCTACTGTGCCCCTCTAGCAAGACACAAAATTCTTGGCTTTTAAGTTCAAAATCTTTGATCCAGAAAGAAGACAAGATTTATAAGGTATCTGATCTGGCAGAACAGGTTTATCCTCGTTGCTTCAGATTACGTTAGGCACAAAGACCTTCTGTGCCTGGCAGGAGGAAGGACATTCGTTGGGACCATGCTTTTCACTCCTTAATTAAGCTGAGGCTTTCAAGAGTATACATCTCAAGAAGCGGATGCCAAGCACTCCTGTGGAACAAGTGAGATAAAGAGGTTGGCTAGGAGACAGTAAGAGTGATCATTCTGGTCAGTTAGTACAGGATCCTGCAGCTGGGATGAAGGGATGAACACCAGAAAAATCCAGAGTGGACAGTCCCTGCCAGGAGATGTGGCTGCAATCTCAGTGGATCAACAGTACCAGAGAATCTAGTAGAAGAATGTCATTTCCTATAGGTCACAATGTGAAGAAGCACCATCATTACAGCAAAAGATGTATCTGGGGTCAGAGGCCAGCTGAAAAACAAGGAAGCAAGAGACAGTCCTCTCCTATGTGACTGCAATGGTGGCACTCTTATAAGAACTCACCCATCCACTACTGCAGTTTTAAACCTAACATAAGAAAGAGGGTGATTAAGAGCCCCTGCCCCAGGGTTTCCTAACCTGTACCAGACTAAATTATAAATTGAAATGGACTAAGGAATTATTAAAGTGGATTGGATTTTGTTTGAAGTGCTATCTTCTATAATTCAATTTGATTTATTTTTCCTCTAAGCCCCATTGTGGGTGATACAGAAAAAACCCTGAAGTCAATGACATTTTTGCACAATTAGTTAGCTGGGTGTCACTAACTGAAAAGCTGCAGGTGTACATGAGTGGGTACTGGGGCAGCCAAGGAGGGCAGAAGAAAGCTGGCTATGTTGCGAAGACTTCCTACAGAGAACAGAGTTTTCTAGAGCTGAGGCTGGTACATTCCTGAATGGGGCACAATTGCACACATTCTCTGGCTTTTCCAGGAGCTTGTTCCAGTTACTCTTCCTGCCATCATCCTTCCCTGGACCTTTCAGTGCACAATAAAATACTGTTATTATTCAAAGGCAAGTTGTTTTTTTCTTTATGTGTTAAGCACTATGCAGGCATTTTAGATTCATGATCTCATTATATCCTTATAACAAACCCATGAGAAGCTACTGTCATTACTTTCATGTTCAAGAAGAGGAAGCTGAGGCTTAGATCGTGCAACAGATCTAAAGTCTGACAGGTATTGGTTCAGATCCATCTCTGCCCTTTATTGTAATTCCAGAGCTGAAGTTCTTAACTACCTATGCCACATGAATTTGGACAAATGAGCATAAAAATGCGTCCTTCCTCAACTGTTCTCTAATCTTCACTTTTCCATGAAGACTTGAAGACTCAAAAAGGGCTGATGGCAGTGTCTTTTACTCTCACTTGGGGGCGGGGGTGACAAAAAGGGAACAGAGATATTTGTGTGAAGGAGAAACAAGATGTTGGCTTTGAAAATGAGATTCAATTATTGGACTTATGTCATGTCTCCATACTGTATTCACCACTGTATATTCTCTTCCATTCTGTTCTGAGATGGCCCCTTCACCATGAAAGAGCCCTTCACCATTGTACGGTTGACAATGGGATTAAATGTTCTACTGTAACTAAGCTCATACCCTGAGTCTGACAGGCATGGGTGTTGTCATGTGTAGTTGTCCCTGGATGGAGCAGGAGCACATATACAGGTGGTATTTTCTCTTTTTTTTTTTTACCCCCAATCATTCAATATCATATGAAGAAGATAGAACTGATTGGTATTTGGTCTTGGTCTGTAGTAGACCCAGAAAACCATCTAGAGAGAAACACCTTACTATGGGATTTCTGAGGTTATTTGGCTAGATAGTTAATACTAATCCTACTAAATGCCATGAAGTCCAGATTAAAAACCCTGGATCTCCATATACATGACGAGACCCACTTGTCAACCGAAGCTACCAAGTGGATTGGGTGGGAGATTAGAAAAGAAAGACACAGAGACAAAAGCTGGGATCAGGAGGTCCACTGACTGCTGATGGAGGAGCAATGGCCACGTTTATTTTTTTGCAGAAAGTTTATATAGTAGCAAGCAGCTGCAGAGAGCAGTAAGCAGCTGCAGGGGGTCTGTTTATCGGGTTAGACATTAGTAAGTTACATCCTGTTATGCATTTCTCAGGGTGCACAATCAGGTTACATTTGTTATGCACTTTGCAGAAGCTCCTGCGGCTTCAGCTATTCTTTTCTCATCTTGGATCAGTGGGGTGGAAATTTCCCTGAACTGTTTGTTCCACAGGCTGTGAGGACCCTGTCAGCTCACAACCTGCTTCCCACATACACACGCTCTGCTTACATGGTATAAATGGACGTTAGGCATTAGGCCAAAGAGCTATTCCAATGCAAAGGTTCCTTGTCATTTCCCTCAGCTTTGGTGTCACTGATGGATTTGAATATCATTTTTTCCTGCATTTTCTCCAAAGCCCAGGGTCATGTTTAGGAGATAACGCTGTAAAATAAGCTTCTAGCTCTGAGGCTTCTGTAGCATCTTTTCATCAACTTCTAATAAAAATCAGCAGCAGAAGAACTGACACTGGGTGGTGAACACACAATGTGATATATAAATGATGTGTTATGGAATTGTACACCTAAAACCTATGTAACTTTACTAACAATTGTCACCCCAATAAACTTTAATTAAAACAATTAAAAAATCAGCAGGTAGATTACATTTGGCATAAAATTATGTTCATAGAACATAACCTTTCCCCAATAAGTGGACTTGGGTTTGGCAATGGACTCCAGGGCCCTTGATAAGGAGAAGGGGGGATGAGCACCCATCACCCCAAAATAATGCAGAAAAATAAATATGATCCAGTCAACCTTAGGTCTAGGACTAGGATTATGAGGAGATAGAAATTTGAACTAGTTAGGATTTTAAGCTAAACTTTACAAAAATGTGTGATATCCTAAGTTTTCTTTTTTTGTTTGTTTTTGAATATGAGGCTTGAATTTTAGCTCTGGCTTCTTTTAAATTATACTTTCAAAATACTAAGATGATTTATTTTTAACCTAAGGTAAGTCACCTTAGCTTTCTCAGATTTTGTAATGGTTTCTACACTGAGGTAAAATGAACATTTTAAAATCTGAAATATTTTAGAACTAAAATGGACATATCATAATTCTGAATCACTACAATTGGGAGTGATTGCTTTATTCTATCTTTAATGCATTACTACAGAACTTCTGTAGGTTTCCAGCCTGAAATAATTTCATTATGGAAAATCTATGATTAATATAAAAAGGGTTAAAACAAAATATGAAGCAAGAATTCTCCAAAGAGAGATCTGAAGTTATTTCAAGGTTTGCATCTACCACTGGGTCTCTATTTATTCTCATCACCTTTACTCCATTCTCTGCCCAGCCTCTTTCATGTCAATAATCCTACTGTCACCTTCTCTCTATGTCATTTTATTATTTCAGTGTGGCTACCATCCTTCATGTATCCCATTTCAGAGCCTCCAAAATGAAATCTCCTAATGTACTTCTCTGTCTCCTCCTTCCTGCTCCCAGTTAACAGTTATTAGGAGGAGATGTAGGATATTACATTTCCATCTATCTATTTAAATGGGGGAATGAGCTGGCTTTAACTCCTGTGGGCAGTAAGGTCCCATTAGATTAAGATTTTTCACATTCAGATTGTCTCCATCCTCAACAAAAAGCCTTTTCTGTGGGAAGCCAACAGAATCAGAAAAGTTTGCCAACACTGTTGAATTTTTCTAGACGTTAACTAACATAATTTGTAAACTATCTTCAAAAAGGTGTTAGAGTATAATTTTACCTTCTAGAAAATGTACAAAACACTCTCAAAAGAAAAACTAGAAATCCTTTACCAAAAAAGATATAAATATACAGACCACAGAAGTAGGGTTGTTTCTATCTATTGTACTTAATTTTATGATGTCAAAAGGAAAAGGGATTTGTAGTACAAAAACTCGTGCCCTGATTTCTCCTTTTCTTTTTTTTTTTTGATTTCTCCTTTTCATTTTCAGATATTCCCCTCTCCACTTTCAGAAAATACATACATGGTCAAATAGAACATATTCCAGTAATTCTCATAGACACTTATTTCCACAACTCAGGTAAGGTCCAGTTGCATGGGTCCTATTGCATGGGTTTCCCCAGCCTTTTCCTGTCATCCCTAAATATCTGTATGTCCCATAGATGCAGAACGGTCACTTGGGTTGAGCTGCTGCCTTAAGAATGTGGAGAAGTCTTTCTCGAATCTGTTTGGTGCGGATAGCATAGACAACTGGGTTGAGAATGGGTGGAATAAGGAGGTAAAAGTTGGCCAAAAGGATGTGAATATGGGGAGGCACATGACCAAAGCGGTGAGTGAGAGAGGAGACAGCAATAGGGATATAGAAGACAAGGATAGCACAAAGGTGAGAACTGCATGTCCCTAGGGTTTTAAGCCTGGCCTCAGGGCTAGCCAGCCCTATTACCGCCCTGAAAATCATCACATAGGAGGCAGTGATGGCTAATGAATCCAGGATCAATACGAGGAAACCAATTCCCATTCCATATAAATCGTTGACTGTTGTGTCACCACATGCCAAGGTGACCACGGCCATGTGCTCACAGTAGGAGTGGGCAATGATTTGGGTCCGGTAAAGGGACAGTCTCAGGCGAATCATCAGGGGCAGGGGTCCAATGTAGAGTACTCCACGGAGGAAGGCAACCAGGCCCAAACGACCCACCACTGTGTGAGTGAGCACTGAGGTATGGTGTAGTGGGTTACAGATGGCCACATAGCGATCAAAAGCCATAGCAAGGAAGATGCCTGACTCAACAGTGGCGAAGCAGTGGATGAAGAACATCTGGGCCAAGCAGGCATCCAGGCCAATGTTGTGGGCACCGAACCAGAAGATGCCCAGCAGTTTGGGCATGGTAGAGGTTGACAGGACCAAGTCAATGACAGCCAACATGCACAGGAAGAAGTACATGGGCTGGTGCAGACTGCGTTCTACCTTTACCACTGCCAGGATGGTGACATTTCCCACCACAGCCAGCAGGTACATAGAGCTGAAGGGAATGGAGAGCCAAACGTGCAGGGACTCTAGCTCTGGGATGCCAGTAAGCCAGAAAGAAGTAGGCACCAAGCACGCATTATTAGACATGAACATATTTCAGGATGGGGAGTATCCAGGGGACAGGAGTTCTTAGATTTAGATTTTTACTTCTATGAGTTATATTGCCTCTGAAAACTGTAGACTACTGGCTCTTATTTCCATCCTGGGCAACTGGTGGAACCTATAATAAAGGAAAATTCTGAATGCCTACTTGAAAATTGATATATTACATATGATATAAAAGAAACTCTGCATGAAAACACCCACAGGTAAATGTAGAAACAAGCATTCTATGATTCCTACTGCTAAATTGCCCTGCTCTATTGTAGAAAGTCTCAAAATTGCTCATCCCCTTTGCCTAGTAGTTTTGCTTTGGTAAACATTTTCTAAAGGAAATGGGAAATACAGAAAAGTTCTACATGCAATGATTAAACGTAAGTCCATGTAACATGTTTAGCCTAGTGCTTTCTCTTTTCACTTCATAAATAGTAATGTTAACACCGTCAATAATAAACATTGAGTAGCTATTTGCAAGCGCTGATTTTATAATAAAGAAATGTATTCAAAGAATTTTTTAAATTCTAGTACATCCATTCAATGAATTAAAATTATGTTTATAGCATTTTTAGAGCTATGTATTTACCTGGTAAAATGTTTACATCTTATTTCAGTTAAGTGAGTGATGGCAAGAGGCAGATTATAATATAATTTCATTAAAATATATGTGTGTCATGTACAAAAACATCTTGATGTAAAAACGCACTTTTAACCTTATTCCTTTTTTATATGTCAATATTCTGTGTTTTAAAAATGGCCAAGAGCTTTAAAAATCTTATAAGTTATCAAAAACCCAATCAAAAACACAATGGGACAATTTAGTAAGAAAAACATATCAGTGAGGTACAATTCCCTTTAATGGTTTAACACTGGTTTTGTCCGATTGTCAAATCTAATTGACTTCTTCAAAGATTATTTGGCACAGGACCCAATTTCTCAAAGAAAAAGTTCGCTCATTTAAGGTTGCCCAGATTTCATGTTTTAAAAAATGAATAAAGTTTCTTAAGAAAGGTTTACTCTAAGGACAAACCCCATTAAACTTTCTGAGAATCTGACATTGCATACAATTTTAGATAAAAGAGGCACATATTTTTATGAGAAAACCTCACTGGATGTTTTGCCCATTATCTGATGATAGTGATTTAAAAAAATGGACTGACAGACTAAGAAGTGATCAGTAAAAGGGTCCTATTGACTGTTTTCTAGTCTTTGAAGAGTCAGGGAGGATCAGCACTAAAACACTGGCCATCATTTGTAAAATCCTTGTCCACCTCCTGCTCTTTTGCCTCTGACTAAGAATCTAGCAATGGCTCCATTGCTTTGCATCTTCAGGGTCTAGAACCTGAGAGCCCAGGGTCTAATTTGGGTCCTTCCCTGTCTTGGTCTTGCTGTCCTCATGTTTCTTGTCCAATTCTCAGCAGAGTCAAGTTTCAGACTCCCCACATGCACCATGTGATTTTTTTTTCCACACAGCCATGTTTTGTTGAGAGGTTTCACCACCTTCTTGATTTTTACCCAGGCAAATTCCCCCCATCCTTGTAGGCCCATCCCAACACTCCCCTCCTCTTTTGTAGCCTTATTTGGTATTTCTGTTCTATACCAGAGTGGGTGGCTAAGTAGTCAGTGAATTCTCCCCAGTTGTCTCAAATAGCCCATTTACATTTGAAATATTCCTGTGTAAAATATAAGTTGCAATTACATTTTTGTATCAAATAAGCATAAGAAATGCACCTATGTAACTTCAGGGATTCCTAATTCATGCTCCCACACACAGTTAATTTTAAGTTTACAAGTTTTCTTACTTCTGGCTCAGGCTTTGACTGGGTGTTGAAAAAAGGAAGTTTTGTGAACTTTAAAATGGTTCACAAGTGTTCTTTTACATTAACTCTTACTGACTTCAGCAATTCTGTGAATTGGGTACTTCAACATGCCAATAAGTGATAATGTGTGTGAAGTCACTTTCTCAGGGGTCAAATGGAAGTTTCTGTGAATCTAGAGGATAAGATAGGAAAAGGAAAGAGGTCCTTTGAGGCAGCACCACAGGACTTGCTCTGGGCACCAGCTTTGTCCTCTACCAAACAACTTTTCCCACTGCAGATCTTCATCTCACTCTGTGTTTGGGCAAATTGCCTAACCTCTTAAAGTCTCAGCCCTTTTCATGTGAGAAATGGGGAGAATATCAACTGTGAAGGGTAAGTATTAATATAAAGAACAAATAAAATAAATGTGAGGCTTTTGGCACATGGCAACAGTTTCCTTTCCCTGAATTCTACTCTTCATTATGGTAAGTAGACAAGAAATTTACATGCTGCTAATTGGAATAGTTTCCTGTGTCTCTTTGTTTCATGGAACATCTTTGCAGGGTCCCCAAAAGTCCAGGAATTGTAGAGATGGAACAGTGATTTAAGGGGAACACTAGTCAATATACAATTTTATCTCACAAGAAGGTGAATGTCTGAAGTGTTCTCTAAAAATATTGTGATGAACCACCATTCTAAAGCAGAAAGGGGCCTAATTACTCAATGTCCAGGTAGCTCAAAATAGTAGCTCCTCATCACAAATGAATCAGTGTTCATAGGATAGACTTAAGCCTAGATTTCTAACTTTGATTTGTGTGAGACCCAGTTTAATCAATAAAATTGTTTTAGTCTGGGACAAAGAATGTGCACATGTGTATAAAAATATAGCCACCAAGTTGATAATTGGCATCTTAAGTGGTGGTTTTTACTAGGTTGAGGCACCTAGGTTATGTTACTTTAAGTTTCTGGAATAGAACATTCCAGAGAAATATTTTCTGTGTCATCTTACTTAAGGGCATTCTTACCTGGACACTACTGACGTGCCTGCAAGTCCTGGAAGAGGTATTCTGATGGTGGGTCAGGCTCCTGAGAGATGTTTTGTTGTGGTGAAATAAATATGGATTAGAAGCAAGACCCACTGAAGTTCAAGTATTAACTTTGCTGTTTCTGTCTGTGTGACTTAGGAAGTGTAACCTCTCTGTCTCTGTTTTCTATTCAGGTCCTCCGTCTGTGAAATGAAGGGTACATCTCTAGCTATGTTAGTGATGCTTCATGTAGTAAATCAACTGTTTATAAAAATGTGTGTATGCATGCACACAGAAGGTCAAAGGTTGGGTACCTGGCCGCTGGAATAGGCATTGTATTCCTTTCTTTACTGACTCCTCACCTCTCTGCTCCTTCCATAGAACACATGCAGTGTTACTTCCATATGACCTTGGTAACTCCATATTCTTCTTTCCCAGCTGTGTGAATAGCATTTTAAACATGGATATAATCAATTGAAGAGACCTGTTGATGGTGTAAGGATCAGCTCAGGAGAGAAAATTGCGTGACTGGAGCAGAAGGCAAGAGGCCAAATCGGGCTGGAACAGTCCAATCTTTCCTCTTGGGTTATGGAGTGTGCTCGGCAATCAAGCCTTGGGAAGCCTTGGGGTTTCTCCTCTTCTTTGATTCATAGCCCAGACCAAAGGATGCTCAACTTATTTCCTCTACTTTTGACTAGAACTGTGAAGATAAGCCCTGGATGGACCAAAAACCAAATATAGTTTCTCGAAATTAGAGCGTGTTTCCGATGACTTTGGTCCCATCTCTGGAATATACTTACCCATTGGGGTGCTGTCCACAGAATTAGCTTTAAGCTTTGTTTCTTACAGTGATCACCTCTTGTCTGAATGCTTAGACAAATTTAGTTCAGTCAAGGGATTCCATGGCCCTGATCTCGTCACTATTTTCTCTTGTGTCCCCCTCTTTATCCAGATGCTGAAAATAGCCAGTTATGTCCCCAGAGGTTGCACAGAGAAATCTGTTCCTTTCCCCCTGGATCTCCAGTTACTCCTCTTTGGGAGCAGTGTTCACTTCTTATCCCGCTCTGCCTCCCAGGACTAAATTATAGACTTATTTCTACTCTCCTACTGGGGCTCTTGGCTGGCCCCAGGTCTCTGACTACCCTCTCCTCAGAGCTCAGGTTTTCAAAGACTCCAAGAGGGACATTGGGAGAGTTCACAAGAGAAGTGGGGGAGGGGAAAAGAACATAGGATACAGGTATAACTAATATGAACACTTTTATTTTTGGTAATTAACTATTGCTTACATTTAAAAATTTGTTAATATAAAATCTAGGCTATACAAATGAAGAAAATTACTTAAATGCAAACTTGATCAACATCGTAATTTTCATTCTGCTTCTAGTTTTTTCAATGCATGTTTGCTTAAAAATATTTATGATCACAAGTTACAATAATTTGTGTCCATGTCTGTGGTTACTTTAACCTACACTTCCCAGAGTAGTGAAAAGGCTAGTTTCAGTTTTCTCACTATACCAAGTGGCACAGACATATGTGTCAATATTCTTTTTCCGCTCAATCTTAGGATAGGCTCCCAGGGAAACTATTGACTATTGTGCAGGCCTCACAAATACTATTGTCAAATTGCTTTCCCAAACTGTCCAGCTTGTTTTTAACCTAGTATTAAGTGAGTTTATTTGCTAAATTGCCCTATAGTAATTTTTAAAGTATTCATTATATAGATGAGCAAAACAAAAACAAAATTTTAATTTCTTCGATTTCTACGAAGTATGAAGATATCAATATTTGAACATGTGACCAATGTATTTATTTTGAACTATTTCTTTCCCCCATTTTTTTCTGCCATATACTTCATATTCTTAAATTAGGGAGAATGATTTTAGGAAATATGGGAAAGATTTCATGTTTTCTCTATAGAGTTCTGACACATACAAAGAGGGACTTTTATTTATGTCACTAAATTATAATACTCCATCTTGATTATGGGAACCCTCAGTGAGATTTCTTCATTATTCACACAATATTTGCTCTTTTCTGTATCCTTGCTGTACCCTTATTTCCAAGCCCTCCTCACTGGCCTTATTGTCCCTGTCTTGGCTATCATTCTATTCTCTACTACTCAGGTGTCATTTTGAAGGTGCAAAATTAATTGTTCACACTCTAAAAAAAAAAAAAGCGTTTTGTTATTTAAAGAAATTTTTGGCGGGAACAGTGTGTTTTTCCAGGACCCATCAGCTCCAAGTCATGTAGTTGTCTTTAATCTAGTTGTGCAGCTCCTTGGCCCATGTGGGAATTGAACCAGCAACCTTGGTGTTACCAGCACTGTGCTCTAACCACTTGAGTTAACCGGCCACCCCAACAAAATGCTTTTTGTGTTTGCTCTTCCATCTAGCTTTAGACTTAATTTTCTAACCATTTCTGGGAAATATGTTTCAACACTTTAAGATTCTCAACTAATTCTTGGAGATTATTGCTCTCTCCCTGCTGCAGACTCAAGTTAACAGAATTGTTGAAACCTTAGGCATAGAAGGATATAGAGATTTATGTAGGATAGAGGAATTAAGTCTGATTCTAAAGCTCCTCCCTACCTCCTCCACTAGGTTTATTGAGATACAATCGGCCTATAATGCTATGTTCATTTAAGGTATACGATGTGATTTGATATACATATGTATTGTCAAATGATCACCGCAATAAGCTTAGTTCACACATCCAGCACCTCACATATTATTTATTTATTTATTTATTTATTTTTTGCGGTGAGAACATTTAAGATCTATTCTCAGCAATTCAAGTATATGATACAGTATTACTAACTGTAGTCACTGTGCTGTACATTAGATTCTTATATTCCAACAGTGCACAAGAGTTCTTTTTTCATTACATCCTTGCCAAAACTTATCTCCTGTCTTTTTGAAAATAGTCATCCTACCAGTTGTGAGGTTTTAATTTGCAGTTCCCTGATGATTAATGATGTTGAGCATGTTTTCATGTACTCATTAGCTATTTGTATGTCTTATTTGGAAAAATGTCTGTTTAGTTCCTCTGCACATTTTTCATCAAATGATGATGGTTATTGCTGTGGGGTAGGGTTGTATGGAAGTGAGGTGCAGAGCATTGAGGGCGCCTGTGAGTCATTTGGGGGAATCCACATGCAAGGCATTTCCAGTGCTCATGAGTGGGCTTTCTGATGAAGTCTGCAACGCGGTTAGTAGAATCTGCATTCCTTTTCTGCTCTCAGAGAGCTGCAGCCACTCTCTGATCCCCAGTTGTTGAGCACTTCTCAGAATTATGGGTGGGAGGTGTAAAAAGTCGTTCTTTTTAGCAGCCTCCCACACAGCTTGGGTCACCTGGCACTGACATGATCTTATGTTCCACTGCGGGAGAGAGCATGGGCTGAGACGGTCTCTCTTGGCACTGAGCCGTGCTACATTGGGGAAGGGAAAATGAGTAGAGTGAAATCACTTTTTTTACCCTCTTCAATTCGTCTATTCCCCCTCCACCCCTTATGGTATGCTGTTACTTCTCTGTTGGACTCCTGGGCTTCCACAAAGGTGCTCTTATCTGTAGGTAAATGTCAAAATTGTTCTTCGGGGGGAAAACAGTAGATAACGCCTATTTTGCCATTTTGATGACGTTACTCCATAAAGTTCTTTCTCTTAAAGTTATAATCTTTACTCTGCAACTAACAAGTTAGAATGCCTAAACATATGACTGGAAAATTTAATTTTCTAGTACCATAGAAAGGATTTTTAAAAAAGAACTTTTAAAAAATATTTAAGTTAAGCCTGACAAAGAATAATTGCCCAATAACTGTCACTGTTAATACAGTCATGCATGACTTAATGATGGGGATACATTCTGAGAAATGCATTATTAGGTTATTTCATTTTTATGCAATCATGGACTATGCTTACACAAACCTGGATGGTATAGCCTACTATACACCTAGGCTATATCGTACAGCCTATTGCTCCTAAGCTACAAACATGTATAGCATGTTACTGTACTGAATACTGCAGGTAATTGTAACACAATGCAAGTATTTGTGTATCTAAACATAGGAAAGGTATGTATCTAAACACAGAAAACAGTAAAAATGAAGTACACAGTACTTTTATATGACTGGCATCAAAGTGGGTTTGTTTAAACCAGTTTGCTCCATAAGTGACTAAACTGTTGCTACTACTCACTCCTAGAACCAAACAAGAAGCCCAGTATTTGGTTGGTTCATTTGGATTTTGGAGAACGCACATTTCACATCTGGGAATACTGCTAGCTCCCATGTATAAGACCCAAAAGAAAGCTGTATTTGAGTGGAGACCTGAACAAAAGCAGGCCATGCCTGAATTACAAAATGTGGTAGCTCTCTCAGCACACATGGGCCTTATGACCCCCACTCAGATATGATTTTGGAAGTGTCTCCCACCCAGACTTGTGCGTACTGGAGCTTATGGCAAAAGCCCATGAGTACTTCCTAGCAGTGACTATTGGTATTTTGGACCAGGAAATTCTCAGGAGCTGCTGCCTTGTACACACCATTTGAGAGACAATTATTAGCCTACTATTGAGCATTATTTGAGACTGCCGGACATAAAATAAACATGAAACCTGAGATACCCATAAAGTCTTGAGTGATGTCAGAGAAATACTAACAAGGAAGGGCCCAGAAGAGTTCCATAATAAAATGAAAGTAGTTTATATAGGAGCATGCTACCTGGGGAATGGAAGGAGTTGCCCACCATATTCATCAGTAGGTCACCTCTTTTCCTCTAGGACTGACTTTGGAGCCATCTGAGGAATTGCCAGAACCAATTGCCACATAGACAGTGCCCTATGAACAGCTCTTGACTGAACAACAAAGAGCTGCTTGGTTTACAGATGGCAGTTCCAAGATGAATGGACAACATCCCATTTGGAAAGCTGCTACATTAAGACTAGCAGATGGAAAGACTGAATCAAGGTAAAAATAAATTGTCTCAATAGGCTGAACTGCATGCTGTTTTCCTAGCAGTGACGGAAGATTTGAGCAATGGTAAAAGTCCCTGTGTTTGGGTTTTTACTGAAACATGGACTGTAGCCAGTGGCCTAATGATCAGGTAGATGGGCCATGGAAAGCTGGACTATTAAAGGGATGTGTGTGGGGGGCATGGCCATATGGAAATCACTCTGGGAATTTAAGGGGTGCCTTAAATATAGTCAATAATATTGTAATAACTATGTATGATGTTAGATGGGTACTAGATTTATTGTGGGTGATCACTTCTTAAGGTTTATAAATGTGTAATCACTATGCTGTATATCTGCAACTAATATAATATTGTATGTCAACTGTAATTGAAAAATAAAAAAATATATTAGAACAATGAAGTGTTAAACATCTAGCCAGGTTAAGAAAAAAAGTAACAAATTACTAATATCAAAAATGAAAGAGGAACCATCTGATAATATTTCTGATATCAAGAATATTAGGATAATAAAGGAGTATTTTGAATAATTCTATGCTCATCCATTTGATAATCTAGATAAAATGGGCCAATTCCTTGAGAATCTACCAAACTCAAAGAAGGAATAAATGTGAATATGTTTATTAAAGTAATGAGTCAATAATTAATAACCTTCCAAAACAAGGCGCCTGGCCCAGAAGGGTTTACTCATGAACATAGATGCAAAAATCTTCACCAAAATATTAGCAAACTGAACCCCACATTGCATAAGAACATGCACTGCAACCAATTGAGATTTATTCTAGGTATCTCAAAATTCAAGTAAATTGCTGTAATTTATCACATCAACAGACTAAAGAATAACCATGATAGTAATAGATACAGAAAAAGCATTCGACAATATGTATTCATAATTCTCTTCACAAACTAGGAATGGAAAATGTACAATTTGAACCTAGGGTATATGAATTCCAAATTTTTGCTTTTTACCACTACTCATGTAAATCTCAGGAAATTAGTTAGCCTCTCTGTGCCTCAGTTTTCTTGATCTGAGAAGTGGGATTGTAAGAGCTCATTTTTCATAGGGTTATTTTGGTAAAAAGGAGAAAAAGTGTTTCAGAGATGATAGCCAGAGAATAGCAGCACAAGGCAGTAAGGGAATGAGGACGTGAACCCAGGGAGGGACACTTGGTGATGATGGGATAGTGATTTTATTCAATGACTAAGAATTAAGAGGAGTAACTTTTTTATGTTAATTGGGATTATAACCCAACATTGGCCCAGTCATTCTGACACCTGAATTAACAGATATCCAAGTGGTATCTAGTCAAATCTCAGAATGTCTATGAGGATGTATATCTGAAAGGGATTCTCTCATCTAGCTGTACATCCACAGTTGCTTCAGGCTCTCACAATCTCCTTTATGCTGGAAAAAAGGGAAAAGAGTGCACTACCAATGGCACTGTGTAGGGGCAGATGTAGGGAGGCTGGGGATTGAATGATTTGAGACTTAGAGAAAGTTTATCAGTGGGATGAGTAATATACAGGGAGTTCAGGATGGAATAAAGGAGGCAGGAAAGCTCTCAAAAGGGGTAAAACTTCAGGGTGGGTATCAAGGATGAAATGAGGAAAAGGAAAACTCAGATTTAGGGATAACTTGATCAAGGACATGTTGTCTAGTAAGTGGCAGTACTGATAGACAGGTGTGGGCTCCTGTCTATGCTCTTAAACCACGGTGGCACACCACTTCCCTCAGCAATGAGCATGAGTTCACGTTTGATCCCAGGTCCCCAATCCTGGCTATCCATTTATAAGCTGGGAGGATTTTGGCAAAATGCTTTACCTATAACTAAGTATCAGTATTCCCATTTATGGATGAAAAAATTAATCTTCAGACTTCAGAGGTGAGGTGTTCATGTCACTCAAATAGTGTTTATTCCCATGTACTGCAATTCAGCTCCTGATCTAACAAGCTTAAAGGTTTTTTTTTAAGAATTGCACATGAACAACAGCTTATTTCAGAGTAAGAGCAACTCAACACATTGATAAGGTTATAAACCAGAAATCCAATATTTAATTTATGAATAGACATTGAACTGTTTTGGGTCCCTGGTATCATCATGTTGGCCTAAGCAACATGTTCTCTTCATCTTGACTTACATGGGAAGCCAAGTTGTAAGATAGAGTTGACTGGATGAAGATATAAGGCCAAGCTGCCACATTCAAATGAAGGGTTAAAATACTTAAGGACACTAAGCTTGAGGTTTTCCTTTGTGTTGAGCTCCATCTGCCATTCTTATCTCATCCTTGGGCCAGGACGCCCTCTCCTGGACAGTGTTAGAATGAGCACGGACCATACTTGCATCTGATTCATCTCTGTTTCCAAGGCTGAATATGTATCTGACTTATTTAATATAGATTTAAGATATTATCCTGTAGGGAAAGTTAATACTTTGATCTTCTTCTGCACATATCATATGCATACCGCTTCATCAGTTGAAAAAGGTTGGCTTGACAGTTGGTCCATAAAGTCAAATTATTAAAGAAAGAGGCCTTACTATGCGAGTCTTTTTCAATCCAAACGCATTGATTTATTGAATATTTATGATTTTTAAATATCACAAAAGACATTCAGGTACAAAATAAACTGGCTCACCTATTAAACTCTAAATTTAAAGGCAGTGTTCAGTTGGAGGTGACTATTGAACCTAGTTTCAAAAGATACATATGAAATCTATGATATGCCATTCCTACCTTTTTTTTTTTTTAACTTGGCTGAGGCATAACATGTGCACAGGCATAGAAGCAAGAAGTAACCCTGTTGTGGGCCGGCTGAGTGGCTTAGTTGGTTAAGAGCTCGCTCAAGAGTTTGAGCTCTGAGCAACAGCGGTTCAAGTCCAGCCTGAGCTGAGCAGCCGCTGAGCTGCCAACAGGTAGCAGGATGGCTCAGCTATAAAAAACAAACAAACAAACAAAAAAAGAAGTAACCCTGTATATTGCAGCAACTATAAACAGTTTTACATAAAATGTGAAGTTTAAGGTTGGTGAGCAGGTAGAAAGCTAGTACTTCCCAGCTTCTCATCAGGTTCCAGAGAAATAGACTCCTCTGAGGGGTGAAAATGAGATGCTTTCTGTATATATTCTACTGCATTAGCCCCTGCCCTAACCATATTGGCTTCTTGTCTGAAGGAGAAAATAAGATGTCTCCCCCAGGCTTATGAGAGCTAACCCCTCCAAAGATACATAAAAAGCAGCACTCATGGTGATTACGATGCTGTTTATTAAGCGCCTAGTATGTTTGTCTTTTTACTAGCCCCTTTATAAACAGTGTTTCAATGATAAAAACTACCATAGGCATTATCCCCACTTTACGTTTGAAGAAATGGAGATGAACTTGTTCAAGGTCACACAGTGGGGATATAAATGAACTGGCTTGCAAACTCAAGCCTTCGGAGCTTCAAAGACCATGTTTTGTCACATGTCCCAGCAACCAATGAGCATCCCTGTAAGATACACCCTGTAAGAGACTTTCTCAGTTTGGCTTCTCTTCTTTTAGTGGAGTGGGATGTTAGGTTGGGAAGGTTAGGTTCTAAAAGATGTAAAGGAGATGCACAGCTCCAGCCACAAGTCCATAAGGTCCTTCCCTCACAATGTAAACCAGAGTGGGGGGGGGAAATCTGCAATATCTAGATTTTAGGGAGTCACCATTGGTTTGTCTTAAAATTAGTTCAAGACTCTGCCATCACCTTCAAATGCTGTAAGGATATCAGACTTTACAGCCAGGTTGAGCTCTAATCCTGAGGAGATTTTTCATTCCTCCTCTAGCAAGGCCTTTCTGATTTCTACTTGGTTTCCTCAGAATAGCTGCAGACTCCAGGGAGCCCAGACAATAAGCAAGAGCAGTCTTTGGACCCAAGGGATCATGCCTCAATTAGAGGGTCTGTCTTCCTTAGATCTCTCTGGACCAAACTTGACATGCCACGGATAGCTGTACCTAAATTTAGAGTCTGTGTCCATCCTTCTGGGACAAAGCCTGCTATTTTCCTTCTTCACTGAGGGAAGGAAGAAGGTTATGAGTCAAGGTGGAATTCCCTTGACCCCTGAACAGAATGCTCATAAGTGCCAGGCCTCACAGTCATTTGCAGAGCCCCCGGCTCTTGCTCTTTGACACTACCCAGCCCAGGTAAGAGCATCTTATAAAGGGAAAACCTAGGAAAGGAACAGGTCATCAGGAAGAGTTCTTGACCTATAAGGATGAACAGACTTGGGACCCTCGGCTTCCCACTTTAGATTGTACTCCTGAATATATCTCCAAGATAGGACTCAGAGGGAAGAAATTTTTGGAAGGGGATTTAGAAAAGGTGGAGTCCACACATAAGCAGGCTGAAGAGGCACCTGTCTCACTAATGCCTACACAAGACCCTCCAAAGCATCTTCACGTGCTTTAAAGCCACAATATTTTATTCTCATTCAACATAAGCAGGCACTGTGCTAATACAGGATTACACTAGAGAACAAGATAGGCACATTCTGTCTTGTGGAACTTATGTACTGTTTGGGGAAACGTGCATGCAAGCTCTGAATTCAGCGCACCATGTACGCAGTACAAAGACAGGTACTGAGCCCAGACTAAGGATTGGAGCAGGCTTTTTAAAGGTGAAATCTAAGCTGTGGCAAGGTGCATATGTAAGGGTTAGCCAGGTGAGAAAGATGAGTATGCCATGCCAACACTAGGAAAGAACATGAATAATTCTTAGAGGTAAAAGAGCGCAATGCAGTTGGGAAATAGACAAATTTCAGCCTTGTTGGAAGGTGGTGGGCAGGGTGAGGAACAGTAAAATCTGTGGTTGATGTTGGCAAATGTATCTGGGTGGAGCTCAGGTGGGAGGTTGGCCTGCTGGATTCTTTACACTCTCAGAACAACGCTGAACATGAGGTGCAGTAGCCTCTTTCTGTTGTATTTAAGGTGTGAGGGCTGCTTCTGACTAGAGATGCATAACTTAAGGAGCGTTAGAACCTTAGGGAAAGATTGGGAGTCACCTAGGCTCAGCCTACTCCCATCTAGCAGCTGAAGTGCATCTCTCTAGTCATGGGTGGTCGTGATGTGGTCCTGAAGCTGGGTAGAAATAGGAAGACATGAAATCGAGATGAAACATCTACTGGGAAGACAGCTCTGTGTGTTGTCAAGTATGGGGAAGGAAAGAGAGGAGGCATAAAACATCAAATCCACCTTCTTCAGGGCTTGAGGCCAATTCAGAGGACTGAGGATATGTGCTTTGGATCTAATAAGGTCTGTGATGTAGTGGAGGCCTGAAGTCTGTTTGCTTTCAGGAGAAGTCACTTCTTTTTAAGCCCATAATCCACTGGGTATATATTTAAGCCTCATATGTAATTTGAGCTGTGGAATCCTCTTACAACATGACTTCTCTGCCCAAATCTAGAAGGAAACCACTGCCCCAAGCTGTGACTCAGTAATGATGGGACTCAAATGGCACCAGAAGGGAAGACAGGGGGTTGAAACAGCTTCCTCACTAACACAGGAGGAGAGTAACTTCTATAAAGGGACTAGGATGGGAACAGAAGACAAATTCACTTGGCAAGTCCTGCTGAGTTTTCCATTCAAGGACTCTTTTCCTGGAGTAAAACATTATTCTCCACATGATTATATCTTTGCTTAGTATGATGTCAAGTTAGGAAAGCCAGTTGATTACGAGTAGGGGTGAAGTAGACGAGTCCCTTTTTATTGTAAGTTTAGAAATCAGGGTAAGGATCATTTAGCCCCGACCACCATGAGGTTATATAGCGCTTTTGCTTTTAGAACTAGTTTTAAAGTTGTCAACTTTCAGATGGTGTGTCCTGCTGAGGAAGCAGACAGTTTCAAGAGACAATGCTGGGTGAAGAATGTCTCTTAGGTATACTATGGGTTCTGGTCTGATACACTCAAAGAACAAGTGGCATGGTCAAGGGGCAACTGAAGGGACTTTCTGTAGAGGCCTGGGCAGGGTTAAGGAAACAGAAGGGATGGTGGAGCACCAGGACTGACAACAGTGAGCAGCATTACCTAACTCAGGCCTGATCAGGTAAAGGCAGATGCAGTTGGAAAAACACAGGAGGGGTTGCTTTTCAGGAGCCTTTGGTTAAAACTGCAGAACTGCCAAATGTGCCTGGCAGGAAGGGAACTGGGGAATAAAGCCCTGATCTCTGGTTTCACCTCCTTATCTCCTGCTGATGCCTCACATTGGCTGAACCCACCTAGAAACCAGAGAAGGTAATCTGGGTGATATAGCCCATAAACATTAGCTCCTGGGGACACAGGACAGGATCTGGAGGGACAAATGGAGAATAACCAGCAGATAGGGTAAGGAAACCAAGACAGTTTCCCCTTAGCTAAGCCCCTCACCCAACCTAACCTGCTCACTTCAGTCACAGGCTGGTACCTGTGCAGACCTTTCCTTCCCAGCCCCAATGACTCACCTTTCTTGTTTTCTCTTTTTCTGCTACTGCCAACACTACCTCTAGTTCCATTCGTAGTGATCTATGAGAACCCTGAGATGGAGAGGAAACCCAGCTCGTGGAGAGGAATTCTGTGGGATAAAGGCACTACAACAGGCTTACACGGCTGTCATCGTCCCTGCCAAGATAGACATTCCCGAGTTCTTTGAAGTTTATTGAGTATATTTTAGGTTTTACACATTATTCTCAACAACTGACTAAAAAGAGTTAATGCTTAGCGTTCCTGTGTGTCAGATATTGCATTCTCATGTAATCCTTATGGCTTCTTTAGGTCACAGCTGTTTAAATTTGTTGTGAAATGAGGTCGGTTGTATTTAACTAATGGGATAAAGTAACTTGCCTAAGCTCCTACTGCTGGGATTTGAAATTAGATCTGCAAAGTTCTCAACCCCAGTCTACTGGCTACTGTGCTATAGTCAACCCAACTAGGCTTATAGTGTGCAAGAAAAGACTTCTTCTCTTCCTTGACATACCTCTAATATGCATAGGGAACACATCCCGGTATGATTACTTAGACTAGGAAAAAAACCCCTTTGTGTCTTTTCTCTAAATACACATCTCCCTTTTCACCCATTGTTCTATACTGATAGTGCCAAGTGGCCAAAGAAGAAACACCCTGACTGTCTTCTTTCTTCCTGGGGTTAACCGTCTCTGCTTTTGGAATCTTACCCTCATATTTAGCCTCCATGAAGAGAGAAAGCCCTCACAAGGACCTGCCTTTGGACGCACAAACTGAGCTCCAGGAAGCAGCTTTTGGGCCGGTTTTAGCTCAAGCGGTTACTTCGTCATTCAGGAAGCAGCTTTCACTTTTCAGGAATCATTTTTTTTCACTCTGGAAGTCCCTCTTCTTTATCAGCCCACATCCTTACCTTGTGCTTTTGGCAGGCAGATTAAACATTTCAGCTCACCTAATAGCTAATGCTGACCCCAAGCTTAAGCTTTGATTTATCTTCGTCTAGATAGCCCCAGGCGTCTGTCACTGTATCTCTCAGTATCCATGTCTCTTCTTTCATGGAGTCCTCAGTCTGAAACCTTCTAATATGATCCTGAGAGATGCCTTATAGCCTACCTGCATAGTTAAGTGACTAAATAGGTACCTGTCTGCCTTTGGCCATTTCATTCATGGCTGTAAGAACATTACTCCTTGAGAGCCATATTGCAAAAAGATGCTCATACATTGCATTCGAGTATGTACTTTGACTTGTGCTTGGCAAATTTGTGGATATTATAACATAACACATTCCATGACATTTTATAGTTTCTTCTGAGAAAGAAGTTTATAGTATCTTATCAATGATCTTTTTCTTTATTATAGGGCCTAAGAATAAAATATTGTTTTTGTCTTTTATTTCTAGAAAAAAAAGTTCTGCGTTTTGGGGCACAGGCGAGAAGGGTGATTTACAAATAGCCATGGGCACGTTTCACAATGTCTGCTCAGTACCCAGTTCCTTCCAGCTCACCGGCATCCCAGGGCTGGAGTCCCTGCATATCTGGCTCTCTATTCCCTTTGGCTCCATGTACCTGGTGGCTGTGGTGGGGAATATCACCATTCTGGCTGTGGTTAGGGTGGAACATAGCCTGCACCAGCCCATGTACTTCTTCCTGTGCATGTTGGCTGTCATTGACCTGGTTCTGTCCACTTCCACTATGCCCAAATTGCTGGGAATTTTCTGGTTTGGTGCTGGTGACATTGGCCTGGATGCCTGCTTGGCCCAAATGTTTCTCATCCACTGCTTTGCCACGGTCGAGTCAGGCATCTTCCTTGCTATGGCTTTTGACCGCTATGTGGCCATCTGCGACCCGCTACGCCATACCTCAGTGCTCACTCATACTGTGGTGGGGCGCTTGGGGCTGGCTGCCCTTCTCCGGGGTGTGCTCTACATTGGACCCTTGCCTCTGATGATCCGTTTGCGGCTACCCGTTTACAAAGCCCGTATCATTTTGCACTCCTACTGTGAGCACATGGCTGTGGTCACCTTGGCGTGTGGTGACAGCAGGGTCAATAATGTCTATGGGCTGAGCATTGGCTTTCTGGTGCTGATCCTGGACTCAGTGGCCATTGCTGCCTCTTATGTGATGATTTTCAGGGCTGTGATGGGGCTGGCTACCCCTGAGGCCAGGCTTAAAACCCTGGGGACATGTGGTTCTCACATCTGTGCAATTCTGATATTTTATGTCCCCATTGCTGTTTCCTCCCTCATTCACCGATTTGGTCACCAGGTGCCTCCTCCAGTCCACACTCTGTTGGCCAACTTCTACCTCCTCATCCCTCCAATCCTCAATCCTATTGTCTATGCTATCCGTACCAAGCAGATCCGAGAGCGGCTTCTCCAAGTTCTGAAGATAGAAACCAAGATTAAATAACTACTGCTTCCTTCTCTCAAATAAGCACATGGAGAATGTATCTAAATTTGGTGGGCTGCTTCCCAAATCGGAACTTCAGGGAGTCTGAGATGTTAGACCCATGATCTCCACCTTTAATAATTCCAAAGGAACACTAAGAAACAATGTGTGACTCTAAATTCTAAGGGTATGTTCTTTTAAATGGCTATAGGCTATTTGAGCTGTAGAAGGTAAAACAATGACATTACCAATAACAAATAGCAGTTAATGTGTATTCAGCAATTATACGTCATGTAATTCTTACAAATATCTTGACATCTTATGAGGTATGTAATAGTGCTCATATTTTACACATGAGAAAACAGGACTGAACATGCTTGCTTTATAAACTGCATGCAACGTTTTATTTTTTATTTTTTCCCCACTCTTCCTCTTAGCCCACCCTCTGTGAGTGATTTCAAAATAGAAAAGGTCAAAGCCCAGAGGGCCTCGATTTAGAGGTTTGGGGTTGTTTTTCGAGTTTTTTGCCAATTACTTCCAATTTTTATGATTCTTACAATTTCAGTATGGTAAAAATTAAGCTATTTTCGTCGACTGACATTATTCTGTTATACCAAGTTCTTTCTTGAGCAGGTTTTGATGCCGAGATTTCTGAAGTGTAAATTGAAAAGTTGTCATGCAACGTTTCTTAAGCTCTCTAGAAACTCCATGTTTTGGTTGGAGTTTATAATATATTGTGGTGTTACATAATACTTTCTGCTCAGTTTTCTGTGTATGCTCTAATATAAGTAAATCCTCAAAAACTGGGATCATTTCGTTAAAGTGGCTTTAGCCACACACAAAAAAACATTTTCTGATTAAAGCCCTTAATAAGATGCTGCTAAAACTTCTTGTACTAATAAAGCATGGAGTGTTCTAGAAAAAGACTGACATGTATGCCTAGCTGGTATGGGGCATACCACTCATGAAAGAGAATGTGGCCTGGAAAAAAATACCAGCTCAATAAAGGGAAATGCAACAAAATGACCAACTTCTCAACACTGCCCTTGTTGTATTTTCCCTGCAGGCCTGCTCCCATACAGTGGCCTGAAACACAGGAGGCCTCCATAGAAGGGAACACCTTACTGTCCCCACAGAAGCTCTTTAACCCCTGGATCCATCTGTATGACCCCTATTCATAATGTGCTCTTTTTTGAATGGATCACCATCAGTTAAACTTATGAGTTGTAGCATTTATTGGAACACTGACTTTGCCCTCCAGATAGAAAATGGGTAATATACACAAAGCACTTAACTAGTTAGATGCCACTGATTGAAAATTACTAATGTGATTCTCACAACCATACTGTAAGGGCAGGAATTACTGTCCTTACATTGCAGATGAGGAAATTGATGTTCCCAGAAGTAATAAAAGAATTGCCCAAGGTCACTTAGTTTATAGGAGGTAAAAATCAGGAATTTAGGTTTTTTAAGTTCTAGAACTTTGAGTCTTCCTTCCATCCAAGTACTAACCAGGCCTGACCCTGCTTAGCTTCTGAGATCAGACAAGATCAGGCACGTTCAGGGTGGTATGGCCATGGACAAACTGAGTCTTTCTAATCCTCATTTTCTTTAACTGTGAAAGAGCTGAAAGGCCTCTTCTCCAAGGTTTGAGGAGGTATTTAACATTCTCAACACAGCAAACAGTAGCTGTAGTCCTTATTCCCAGAACTGGGAGTGTGCAGGTCAACAAAGCAGTCTCTTCACAGTGTACCCTTCCCAGAGGTACAACAAAGGGTAGAGCTGGATTTAACACAAGTCCGATTACAAACTCTATAACTCTATAAACTAAACAGCCAGGAAGATGTTGAGTCTACTAGGCTTCAGGTATACAGCAAACCATTACTGGGCACACTATATGTATAAAGGGAAGTAAAGTGCAAAAGAAAGACCACTACATAACCAGAAAAAGTGACTTCCAGTTTTGCTTTGGCTATTCCAATTAATTACCCCACTATTGTGATATCTAAAATGTGTGATTATTTATGATTTCAATTATATTCATACTTCTTCTAATAACTCTAACTTTCATCTCATCACTCGACCATGGTGTTTAGCTTTCCTGAACCTTTGAGTTTGGAGGAGTCAAAACTTCCTCTGAATGGAAAGGCAATTATAAACAAAGTCCTGTCCTATCCATGCCCACCATAGTTGGGGACCTGGTGAAGATGTTTCGAGTTAATGCTAAGCACATGCTCACTGGCTCGCAGGGCCCTCTCAGTGGAGCATGAATAAGAGAAAGGGCAAGGCCCAAGGACCCAGAACCACCTCTGAAGTTATATTAATGTATCATTTAACTACCAGCTTAAAAATCTCAGGAGAGAAATTAGAAATCCTGTTATTCAGTGAAGAACATTTAGGTTTTCTGAGAAAGAGTACTCAAGGGAGTTAGACAAACTTGGACCCAATTTATGGCATTCTTCTTTTGGAATTCATTCAGCCTAGCTCATGAATATCCCTTTTCCAAAGACTGCAGTCTGTCAGATTCGCTGTGGAATACCATAGTTTCAATTCTAATGTCTTTTATGTATTTTAATATAAATATTGTGAAATCTGGATGCAGCCAAGAGGCATTAAGTTGGCTACCTAACCAAAAAAGGCTGAGTTTACAGAACATACAAGAAATCATGGAGATTTTTGTGGCAACCTTTAAATGTGCTCCCACATTTTCCACAATTGAAAGTGATTGGCTGAGCATTAGCTACTGCCATCCAAATTCTATCACCATGTTCTGCTGAGGCCAAACTTCCCACAAGCAGCTTGCCAGCCAATGACTGGGTGTCATAGGGACATAAGGTAGGCCCATTTCTGTGAGACAGAACACTTTTGACAGGCAACTACGAAGACTGACAATTAAGTTCACGAACTTGTTGCAACAACGTTGCTTACCTTTTTTTGATATCAGAAGGATAGTTCATTATAAATTTGTACCAACTGGACAAACAGTAAACCAAATTTACTACTTGGGAATGCTGAAAAGGCTGCATGAAAAAGATAGATGACCTGATCTTTCTTCCAACAATTCATGGTGCTTGCATCACAATAATGCACCAACTTACATGGCACTGTGTGAGGGAGTTTTTAGCCAGTAAACAAATAACTGTATTGGAACACCCTCCCTACTCACCTGATTTGGCCCCCAATTACTTCTTTCTTTACCCAAAGATAAAGGAAATATTGAAAGGAAGACATTTTGATGGCATTCAGAACATCAAGGGTAATACGAGGACAGCTCTGATAGCCATTCCAGAAATAGAGTTCCAAAATTGCTTTGAAGGGTGGCTAGGTGCTGGCATCAGTGCATAGCTTCCCAAGGGGAGTACTTCGAAGGTGACCATAGTGATAGTCAGCAATGAGGTATGTGGCACTTTTTCTAGGATGAGTTTGCGAACTTAATTGTCTGACCCTGGATGGTTCCAGGACTCCTTACTGGCATCATTGAAGCTTTTAGAAATTCACTCACATCTGAGACCTTCTTTAACCTTCCTCAAGCCTTTACAGAGGTCATACTGGTATTGTGAGCCAATAGCTTGCCCAGCATTGGAATTCCTCCACATTTCCGTAATAGACATAACCTCCAATAAATCTCACATGTCTAATTCCCTCTTGTGGTATGCTTCTTGGAGGACCAAGAGTGGTTAGAACAAGCAAAAGATAAGATGGGGATTTAGGAATGACTCGTAACTGCCTGTGGATGAAGAGGATGTCATCGTACTTAGTAGTCCCTCATACAAGTGGTGGTTCAATTGCTAAAGAATTCACTGGTGGTTACCTAAGAAAATATCCCAGTAAAAGGAAATAATGTTGAAGGTATGATGATTCAAGGATTTGAAAATCATGGGGGACAACCTACAAAGACATTGGAATTTGTTTTATTCTTAGTTGTGTTGATGCCCTCCCTGCAGAAGGATAGTGAGATTATGGGCAATTAACAAGCAGATAATGGTTAAGTGTGAAAGCTGAAGAACCCGTCTAGTGACTTCAGAAAAAGCCTTATTTCCTACAATGATACACAGCTGACAACAAAGACAATTGTTAGAGGGACACAGCACCTGAGATGTGTGGATGATCAGCCAAAGGTCTATTCCAAGGTCAGGGCTCCATTTAGGGAAACCTGGGACACTAAAACATGGCATGGGGACCTCTAGATGGCTGTCCTTGATGTTGGCACTGCAGATGCCCAAAATACTTTGGGTTTTTAGAGGTGACCCATCTTTCCCTAGTAAGATGTAGCATCTGAGCCAAGAGGTATATATCTTTCAGGAGCTGCTCTTACCTCCTCTGCTGGCTGCCAGGCTGATAACTAGGGTTAAAAGACAGCATACCCTTGCTGGGAATAGGCAGAGCCTGATAAGAAAGTAACTATATACTTCAAGAGCTTTAAGAATTAGCCAGCATGTATTGAGATAACAAATACCCCTGGATTTGGATTTTGGGGGTAACTTAAGGGGAATATAATGGAATGTTAAGACTAGATGAAAGTTTTAACTTGGAGGTATTTTCTTCAGATGTGGGATTTATTACCCTTGCAAGGATCCTAGGAGATAGTGCAAACTCACTGCTAGGTTGGCTCTTTTAAGCCTGAAAACAATCATGGCTAATGCTCAATAAAGTGAAAATGTTTAGGTTGCCCTGGAAGAAGGTAGAAGAAATAAAGAGGAATATGACCATATTGTAACAGACATATTATATAAGGACAGAAGACCCATCAGAAAATTATGTTTAATTGGAGGACACAGGACAACATTCACCAAAGCCGTTATAAATAACCTGATGACATGGGTGCCAGCAACACAGAAATTCAAAGTGGCTCTCCTGTGAATACCAAATCTGATGGAAGTAAAGGTAATTTTAGACATGGTTCATTAATATCAATGGAGATAATGAGGCAAAAGGTCAAGTGGAATCACTTAACCACAAATCAGAAGGCTGACATTATTGTAAGAACTGGTCAAATCAAAAGGGGGTGGTCCACAGGATACAATCCTGTATTAACTATCTCCACAAGGGCCAAAACAGACGGGCAGCCAGCAAGGCTGTGTTTACCATTTACACGAACAAGGCAAGAATGGAGGAGTAGAAAGCTGAAGACAGTCACTGCAAAAAAATGTTGCTCAGTTCTGAGACCTGTACCAATTTTCAGGTCTAGAACTCGTTAAATAAAGAGGCACCTGGGTCCCTAAGTGGAGGAACTCTGAAACACCATACCTATTATATACCATGATGGTTCCATGAGACCTTTCCTCAAGTAACTATGGCCACTTACTCAGGCGGTTTTATATTAAGAGGGGAATACCCAGGTACAGGATTATGGAACAAAGCTTGCATTGACATTGATAACCAGAAATGGAAAGCACAATCATGGTCCCTCTGTTCAAGTGGGGGCTCTACTTTAGGTAGTAGAATCCAGTTAGTCAATAGAGTCCTGGAAAAAGCCTAGTTCTCAGTGTGTCCTGGTTCCACAAACCCACCCAGTGGTCATTTCTCTAGTCAGTGCATAATTAGAATTACTATATTTGTTAGAATAACTACCATATGGCAATCCAGGCCTGCGAGGTAAGAGCGATCATAAGTGGGGAAGGCCAAAGGAAAACCTTTAAAACATCTCTCTGCCACCAAAACTAAAGAAATTTTGCTTTACAGGCAAATGATAGAGAATTTGGCAAATGTATTTATATTCTAGTTATGAAAGAATCAGAAACAGTTTCCATGCCCATGGGATGGGCAATAGTACTCATATAGTTTTCTTCAGGACCATGTTAACTCTTCTATCCTGTGCCATAATATAGTCCTAAGAGATGACTGGACACCCATAGAATATCACAATGACCCATCAGTGGCATGTTGATTGGGCAAAATAGATACATATGCTCCAGAAGGTGGGAGACAAATCCTAAGAATATTCAGGAACCTAGCACTTCAGTGAATTTTTTTTAGGAGTCCAATTATAAATAAATGTTACTAACGTAAAATAAATAAAGTCTCTTGCATCTCACTTAGGAATCCTTCTTTGGTCCATATACCAAGAAACATGGAAGGTGTCCAGCTTTGAGTGAACCCAGATCAAGAAAGGACTGCTGCAGGTCTAGGTTGTGGTGTAAGCATTACTGCTATCTAGGCCTTACTACCTGGGAGACTCAGGTGTGGAGGTGTCTGCAATGGGAAGAGAAGCAACATGGAACGTATAGAATTGTTACTACACAGGCCCATAGCATTTGAATTAGGCTGTCTCACCTATAGCAGAAAATTGTATAACTTTTGAGAAATAGCTCCTGGCATTTTATTGGACCCTGGTAGAAACAGAACATTAATTCATGAGACAATAAGTGATAGTGCATTCAGGACTGAGCCCATCATGAGCTGGGTCTGTTAGACCAAGTCAAAATCAGACCAATCCACAGCAGTATGAGAAGGAAATGGCTCATGCAGGAACAAACCTACTGAGATCAGAGGGCATAAGTTGCATGAACAGGGACCCCAAACTCTGTCATCCACAACATTTGTATCAGTCCTCCTCCCCAGATCACATCAATAGCATATGAAGAGTCTCTTACAACCAATAAAAAGAAAAATGCCAGAGATTCATTTACATATGGTTTGGAAAGGCATGGCCTAAAATAGATGGAAGATGCATTATAGTCACATAGAGGGGTAGCCTTGAGGCGATGGAAGAGTGGAGAATCAAAGTTATCAATTGTTGGAAATCCAAGTGGTGAAACTGGCCATTCACTCTCTGTGAATGGAAAAGTGGAAAATCTCGAAATCCCTGGGCAGTGGCCTTGAAAGAAAAAGAGGGAGATTTGAGGAAAAGAGGTATGGGATAGAGGAATAAAGATGGGCATATGAGAGTCGAGCACAAATTATGAAGATTTTTGTATCTGTATAAAACATTTACCAGAAGAGATACTGAACAGCTAAGTAGTTGAAGTGATTCTGCCAGTTGACATTCATCAGTGGTGACCTCAGAACTGGGTTATAAGGTAGAGAGGCAGCAGAAGCAGCAAAGGAGACTATGTGGAGGCCCAGCCACGTAGACGCCCACTGACCAACGTTGACTATATACTGTTGCCTCTGAATGTCTGTTAGCCATGAAGGTCAATCCTGAAATTCAGATGTAACATTTATTGCTCAATGACTTAACACTTGGTGGCAAGTCAACTACCCTGAAAAGGCCAGTGGTTTGTACTGGCGGTGATATATTCTGGGTGTGGATTTACCTTCTTGTCCACAGAGCCTTAGCTACCACTCCTGTTTGAGAGCTTTCTGAATGCCTGATATACAGGCAAGAAATCCCACATGGCACAGTATTTACGGAGTGGACATTCTTCAGAGACGGATATGCAAGATAGGGCTCATGACCATGGGATCCACTGGGAGTATCACATTACCTCACCAGCCAGCAGCAGGTGGCCTCACAATACTGGAGTTTTCTAAAAATAATCAGCTAACAGCAACACATCACAAAAGTGGAGTACCATCCTTTAGAATATATATATATATATATATATATATATATATATATATATATATATATATATATATATATATATATATATATATATATAATTAAATCCTATTTCTAGGTGGTACTGGATCCCCAAATAACAAAGAGACAGGAGTCCAGGAACTAAGAGGTGGTAGGGGGAATAGCCTTATTCCAAGCTATCCATTAGGAAATTTTTGCTTCCTGTCCCTTCAAATCTTGGCTTGGCAGGATTAGAAGTCCTGGTCCTCAAAGGGAGTTCACTGTTGTTAAGGGACTTGGCAAGGGTCCCATTAATGTTCAAGTTATAGCTGCCATTAGGCTACTTTGGACTCCTGTGCCCAGGGACCAACATGTGAGAAGAGTCACCATGCTAGCAGGAATAACTTACTGAATTGAAAAAGATAGGACTGTTTTTATATCTTAAATGCAGGGAAGAATTTGTAAATATGTGCAGAAGCCAGGTGATCAACCTTAGGCATTTTCTGGTACTCCCATGCCCAACTGTAACCTTGAATGTATGTGTGCAATCCCCAAATAAGAGTACAATTACCAAAGGTTGACTCCTTAGGAACGAAGGTTTCGGTCACTCCATCAGATGAGTCACCAAGATTTGGAGAGGTGATAGCCGAGGATGAAGGGAAATAGTGGAAAAAGAAGATGAGTAAGAGTTGTGGCTCTGGTATAAACTTCAAAGATTGGGGCTGTAGTTTTCCCACTGACCTTCCTCTTCTAATTTACCCTTAGAGTAAGAGGTTCCTCCACAAAATCTGTTTGAAGGAAATCTGCAGTGCAAGAATGAATTGTGGTGGCTGTGAAAATGTGCTTCTCAGATATGACTGCAGAAAGCATATTTAACTGACAGCCTCAGTCACTGTGCCCTGAGATCCATGGCACTGCCTAGGCTCTACTTCCAACCAATGAATGAGCACAGTGCTGATAAGGTAGGTCTATTCTTGTGAGACACTAGACTCCTCTCATGGGTGCCTTGGCATAGAGATTTCCTATAGCTTTGCCAAAACTTTCTTAGAAAGGCACTAAAGCCTAAGATTTTTCCTCCCTTTTTCCCTTCCTCTCTCAGAGATCAGACTTGCATTGTGATCTCATGGCTCTTCCAGTTTCAGGATCCCTCTCTGTCTTCCTTCATAGGCTTTTCCTTTCAGTAAACCTGACATCTAATTCCATTTTGGCATCTGCTCTTCAGAGGACCCATTCTAATACAATTATGGAGAGTCTCACTGAAAAATCAATTAATGTTCACAGGTCAGTCCTGTGAGAAGAGCTAGTACCTGAACTAACACCTCTTATGAATATGAAGCCCTTCATGAGATCTCTTTTCAAAAGTTGCTCTGAGATATGATAATGAAATCCATATAACTGTCATGACCCTCAATACACAGCTCAGCAATGCTTTCTCTTTCATACCCTAAGCAAAGTTGTAGTGCAGATGTAAATCTGGAGGACACCTTGAAGTTACCACAGGCACTGCTTATAGTTAGTGATGCCTTGAGGGAAGGGAGACACAGCTGCAAGAATAGCCTGAGGCTGCTCTAGACCAGATAGACTAAAAACAAAAAAATGTTAGTAATTCTCTAAGTTACTTCTCCCTCTCTCTCTCTCTCTCTCCACTCTTGGACTCAGAATACGTGGGGAAAGAGTATAAGGTACCGTATTTGCCGGCGTATAAGACGACTCGGCGTATAAGACAGCCCCCTAACATTTCCACTCAAAATACAGAGTTTGTTATATGGTCGGCTGTGTGCGATTTTGAGAGTGTGGTAAAATCGCATAACAGCAAAATCGCATAACAGCCGAGCATACACCCAGCAGCGCTGCTGATGCCTGAACGGTATGTGGAATGAAGTGGGCGGGCATCAGGAGGCCACTATGGCACGGGGCAAGCACTATGGGCAGTCTATCTGAAGTGTACCTGGCGTATAAGACGACCCCCCACTTGGAGGCATATTTTTCAGGGCCAAAAAATCGTCTTATATGCCGGCAAATACGGTACGTATTTCCAACTGATTGGCCCTAGCAAGGACAAAACTTTTGAACAACTCAGGGTTCTTAAAGTAGACTAAAGTAATCCTGAAGGAACGTCAACATGTCAACCACTCAGTGGAATTTTATTAGTTGTCTGGACTACCAGTCCGAGTTGTTAAGATCTCCTTCCTATGTGGTGGTCCCATTCTTCATCTCTGTTCACTGAGGCTGCCTTCTCATCTCGACTCTGAGCCCATTCTCTTGGAAAATACCTGCTACTTATTTTATATTACCTAAAGGAAAGTCTTAATATTGAAGCTGTAGTTTCCAGCTATTTAAGCTAACGGTCTTTGCCCATCCTTGGTGATAAAGAGCTGAACTTATTTTCATACATGATATAAAACAAATAGCTTCCTAGTCAGACTACCCCTCTGTCATTGGGGTGCTACTGAATGATTTGTGTTAGGATTTTGGGGCATTATATAGACAACTCACAAATGAAAATATTTTTCAAAGTTTTTCTGTAATGCAGCATCCATTACACAGACAAGTTACCTCCAACATGGAGAAGTCCTAGATGGGCCTATTAGAATCACAATGCTAAACACACAGAAAAAGTTAACTTTTAAAGACTGAGCCCTGAGCACCTTTAAAGTTCCCCTTTCTTGGTGTGGGGTTCACATTGGGTTTAAGCTAAACTGATGAACCAGTATAATTGCTGGTTCCCTTCCCCAAGGTCAATATCAGAGGCACCATATATGGAAACTAAACAGGAATTGAGGCTCTGGGGAAGGTTGGGCTGAGGAATGACTAAGTTTGTGGGGGCAGTAGCTTTGGCCTGAGACAGAAGACACCCAAGCACTGCTATGGGAAAAATACAATAGAAATGAACTGTAAGAGCATTTGTCTTTCTTCCCCTAGTTGTCTTGGAACAAGCATTGTCTACTTAACACTTGTGCTGACTCAGTTGTCCTTTGAAGGCAAGTCATGGCAGCAAAGAAGCTCTGTTTATGAGGAGTCATGAAAAACAGTCAAGTGCAACTAACCTCACATAATAGCATCTCCGCCACTCTTATGTTTTCAGGACTGACAAGTTACCCAAGGAGGTTTCACCCCCTAATTCTACTTCTCCTTAGGTTACATAGGTTTTTATCTTGTTTTGTGGGGAGAGGAAAGATTTACTTTTTATATTTGGTGTCTTGGGCTTTTTGTCCTAGGGCACATACACCCTCTCATTGATGCTGGGGAAATCTGCAGTGCATGTGCATTGTCTGATAGCTGATACCACCAGGGGGAGTGAACGCACAGGACAGAGTAAAGATGTCTGAGAAACAACTGAGGAAAAAACTCCACTGAATTCAAGTTCATTAGAAACAGAATTATTGGAACTGACGAATCACAACCAGCAGTGGTCACAGGTTTGGATTAGTATGTTCATAAGACACTATAAGCTTTGACTTGGTATAAAGGTGACAGCTTTATAGAAGTATATATGACAGGAAATCGAGCAGTCCACCATCCTCAATCTCATTGGGAAGTCCTACAGCTCTGCAGTTTCTTGGACCTCCCTTATTCCTTCAGGGATGTGAATTGTTAGGGATGAGGCTAACATGTGTTATGTTCTGCCTTGACATAGATGACTACATTGATTTCCCATTAGAGTATTGTCATTTTAATTATATAGCTCCAAGACCTGTGTCACAGGCCCCTGAGTCTAGGCACAGTCTCACAGGGCAGCAGATTAATAGCAAATAAGACAATCAGTTATTTGTACACCGCATTCTAACTTTCTTAACTCAGTAAGATAACTTACTGAAAGTAGGGCCTGTTCAATATGTTTAGCTGAAATAATATCACTATTCACATGGAAGATAATTGGATCCCTACCTTACTCCTTATGTAAATATGAACTCCAAATGTATTAAGGACTTAAATGTAGAAGTAACATTCTTGGTATAGAAATATGAATAAATAAAGTTTTAGATCCTGGGATAGATGAAGATTTAAGAACAAAGGCTTACTCCAAGAAAGTTAAAACATTTAAATTTTCAAGAAGTACCTTAAATTGAGATGCTACAAATGGAAAGATTCTTGATATACACAAAGGATTTATAAAGATCAAATAAGCAACTACCAAGAGAAGTCCTAATACCAAAGAGAAATAATGGACAAAAAGCTATTTCACAGAGTAGGAAATCTTTAAACACATGCAAGAAGTGATGATAATTAGTGATCAGAAAAATATACATCAAGAATAGTGAGTGCCCAAGCTGTCATTCATATTCATAGTGTATAGATGCCTGACCACTGCATTGTATACCTGAAGCTGAAGCTGAATATTGAACATCAAATATAATTTAATATATAGTCACAGGATGTGGAATACAGCACAGGGAATAGAGTCAATGGAATTGTAACAGCTATATACTATGTCAGAGTACGTTATCACTTGAAGGGGTGTAAATGTCTATTACATTGTTTTGTACACCTGAAACTAATTAAAAAATTGAAAAAAAGTGAGATTTTAAACCAGTTAATTTTCAAAAAGTAAGACCTGGTAAATGCTAGAGAGGATGTTGGTTCAGTTTCTCTTATGGTGTAAATCAATGCAATGACTTTGGATGACAGTTTGGCATTATGTCCTAATAGTAAGCATTTGTATACCCTATAGCTTGAATTTTACTCCAAGTATATTAAGAAGCTTGCATGAGCAATAGACATGTGAAAGTGTTTATAGCTACAATTTTCGTAATAGAACAGCCCTAGAAACAACCCAAACACTCATCAATAAGAACATGCATAAACTGATATGTCCACACAATAGAATGTCAGAAGTCAAAATGAACTACAGCAACACACAGATGATGTCTTCAAATATATGAAGAAATCGAGAGAGAACACTTTTTAAAGGAATGACTACTGTCTAAAGTTCTAATTTAACATGTTGACAAATGAAAAACATGGTTCTTATGATATACATTTCCTAAATCAGAGCTCAATTCATTTGAGCTGCTACAAAAGCAGATTGTCTTGTAAAGAGTATCAACTTGGGAGTACCACCTTTGTTTTTACATAGGCATCTTGCCTTTACTGCTCCCACTGATGTTCTAGGTTATCTGAAATTGAGTTATACTAGTCCACCTCCAAGTTTCTGTGGGAGGGTAGGAGCCTAACTTCAGCCAATGCTTGGGCCCACATTGCAAGTTTCCTATTATGAAGATATGAGAAATTTTTCCACTGGATGAAGGCAGTTAAGTATAGGTGGCTATCCAAATTTAGGATGAACTACATGTGACCAACAGTACTATTAAGTTTAGCTATTGACTATGTTAATAACATGCATGTAATGGGATGTATCTGCTTGGCTATATAAATGGGCAATATTGCTGTCTTTGTCATTTCTTTAGTGAGTTGCTTGTGATATGCATCCCATGCTAATGCTTATTCAAAACTTCTTTCTACCTTTGTGAAGAGGTTCTCTATTAACAGGAGGTTGTGTTTTTTATTTTATTTTCCCAACACTAGTTAGGATGCTAAGTTGTCAGCTAGACAGTACAAAGCCTCAGTATCTTAATTATAGGATACTAGTTTAGTTTCTGGTATCTCACTCAGATTCTCAGTTACTTTCAACAAGAACCTCAGATTACCCAACAAGTCTAATTACAGAAAATTCCAGCTTGGAATGAGGCTTGTTAAGATCGATTGTCTTTGAGAAATAATTTATCTAACATTAGGAAGTTCTCTGATCAGATCTTCCACAATGGCCCATTTTATTCATAGTAGATTGCAAAAAATTCTGGGAGATGGGTATTGTAGTTGGATCACTTGTTTAATGATAATACTGTTTCACAGAATTAAGCAAACATTCCTTCCAATTGAATCAGAACAAATGCGATGTAAATCTAATTGCTGTTTGATTTCCAGGCCCCGATTTCTGTATTCAGAGTCAGGATGATCAGTAGGTCCATGTTTCATTAGCACTCATGGTAAAATACCAACTTTACTGGCTTGAGTTCAATTTCTGTTCTTAAAAACACCTAACTCCCACCCCATGTAATTTTACAGTCTAGATGTTTGAAGATGCTACAGAGTGACAAATTGAAATGTAATATTTTTCTTCCAAATATATGTATTGCTAAGTGCAACATTTTTCTTCCAAAGGTATGTATTTCTAGTTGCCTCAAGGTTATCTAGAGGTTGTGGAAGTGTGAACCAAGTACCTCCCCATCAGGACTTCAAACTCATTTTAAGTATGTTATCTGTGCTCTTAAGGAGCATGGTGTCTTCACATATGGGAGTTGCAGATCTCATACAGTGAGTATTCTGTATGATGATAACAATCTGCTACAGCATGAAGTTCGACATAACAAAGCTAGTTATGTTCAACACTGGGAATAGATAGCCTTTCAGATTCAGTAGACTTTTGTAGTTTATACACCAGTGTTATCCTACCCAACTAAGTAACTGAAAGGACATTTTTATATTCAAAATAAACTCAACATAGTTTCACCTTTATCAGGAAACCTATATTTGGAGGAATAGGTTTGTAATTGGTCTGTACTTTGGTCAACATCCAGCTCACATGGCACTAGTACATATAGTGGGGTTCTTTTAGAAGTAGGCAAAGCCTATTGCTGTTTCAGCTAGTGGTAGTTAAGTCTGTGCCTAATTACACACCAAAACAGTACTTTAGAATTAAGACACAAATCATAGTACTTTCCATTTCCTTAAAAAGAAAGTTTATTTCTAGAAAGGCAGAAGTTTGCGATGTGCTGTTTAGTTAGAATGACTCCTGGGACCCAATTGTTCTCGTCAGAAAACCAGTATGTAGTTTTGAGAGACTTGTTAATCTGGCAAGAAACTTTTACATAACTGCATTCTTCAGAAGAGTTTGTTTTAATTAAAACCATTCTTCAGAAGAGTTTGTTTTAATTAAAACCAAGTTTATAACATAGGATATAGTTAAATGTTAACACTTTTTTAAAGTGTTAACTTCTATTTGTTTGTCTAGAAGAAAATCAAAATGAAAGCCTATCAAATGAACTGTTAAGATGTAGCCCCTGTGTTGCTTATTGTGGCCTTGTAAACATTTCAAGGAAGAGCCAGTAAGTATGTAGTTTTATTCCCATTTGGAGATCCCAAACTTAAATGTGCCTAGTTACTCAGGAAGCTTGTTGGAAGTAAAATTTGAGCTCTACTGAGACTGCTTCAGTGAGTCTTGGATGGTGGTGAGAAAAATCTACGATCTCAATAGATGCCAAAAATGGTCCAGTATTTGGCCTAGTTTATTGGTCCAGTTTGATACCAAAGTTATTATCCAAGATAAATTTCAAGTTATAACCTGTAACATTTTTTACAACTTAGAGGTAGAAATAGGTAGCTTATAGAATTTCATATTGCTCTATGTTTTCAGACATGTTGAACTGCCTTAAGATGTATTTCAGTAGAAAGTGAACTCTCTCCAGTTCTGTCACATATTTTTCACAACAGCTATCATAGAAGTAACATTCTTATGTTGGCTTAATGAAAGCAAAATATTTTGAATTTAACTCAGATACATGTTTTTAAGTAGTTGGGTTTTCTTCATTGGTATACAAGTGGGTGTATGTGCAAAGAGTGTAGGTGAAATTGTAGTAAGTGGGTGGCAGAGACTAAGGGGTCAAGAAAACAAAAATCTCAGTTGATTTAAGAGTCTAGAGCACTGTATTAAGGCTCAATTTTGGAGGAAAGAATATTATAATCCTTAATCTAAATGCATGTTCCTTTTGGAAAGAGGTCTCATCTCCTTCATGAAAAAAGAACATACATCTCCCAATTGGTGCTTCCTGGTGATCTCTAGAGCTACAGCAAACTTGAAGCCACACAACACTGGAGGCCAGTGATGGAATTGTTCCATGAGCCATATGCCAATGCATAATATCACCAATTTTGCCACACAGCTGCCCAGCCATCTGTTCCCCCATGCCGATTCCTAAAAGAGGCAGTGTCTCAAACCCCACCAGACAGGGAGAAATGCTTCCTGTAAAGCTTCCTCAGGGGGTGTCCCAGAAAGCTGGGACCCGATTGAACGATACTGGTTGACTCCCAACCCCCTTATCAGTAGGTTTAGAGATAAATCCTTTTTAGTGAGCTTCTAGCTTAACGACTTTATCTCCCGGGGTCATGCTTGTGTGCCAGCGCAAAGGCATAGCATTTGTTGGAACACAATGGGACTTTCAGTAACGGCAGCCTGCAGGCATGGGTAATCCGGCTTAAGCAAGTTCTCAGGCTTGAGGATCACAGACCATGGAAAAAACAGTCCCACTTCTTGGTTGAGGTATCAATAAGAGCTACGTGTTGGCCCGATTCGGGGCTCAGTCCTAAAGAGACTTGAGTCCCCTGGCCCGCTTGCGTTTAACTCTTGGCTACTATCTTTCTTAACCCTTCGCTGCCCTTGTCTCCCACTGCTCTTGTCGCGCAGGACGCGCCACACCAAGCCCAAGATGCCGGTTTTAAAACATGTTTTATGAGTTTGGCAACAAATTTATATGAAACAAGAGGTTTAAGTAAAGAGAGCCAAGGAGAAACCGTTAGAACTTCCCCTGCCTCAGAATAAGATAAATTAAAAGATGTTGTGCACTTGAAGGGATGGAGACAGTTACACTTTTATAAAGTTATCTAAAGAATGCAGGGGTGGTAGTCCACCTCAAATTCCCATTAATTCACCAGTATGACACCCGAAACAACTAGATCCCAGAGAGACTACCTCAAATTCAAATACTTGTCTCAATAAAGCTGCTTTGCCAGGCGTGTTCTCTGCTAGAGCACATTAGCATAGAGCACATGGTACATGGTATGTTGCCGTCAGTTTGGTGAATGCTTTTCTACCACATCAGGAAAGTAGTTCAGAAACAGTTTACCATTCACATGAAAGGAATGCTACACACATTTATTTTTTTCCCCAGGGCTGGTTAACTTGCGTTTTGTCACAGTCTAGTCTAAAAAGTCCCGAAGCATTGCTCTGATGGAAATGTTCTATAATCTGCATAGTCCAATTTGGTAGCCCCTAGCCACACATGACTATTGAGCACTTGAAATGTAGCATGTTGGAGGCCTTGTTAGGTCACATGCAATCCAGAGCATGGGGGAAAACTCTATGAAGAAAATGCCTGAGTTCGAGATTCACAGATGGGTCTACTTGGGAGTGCAAGCCAAAGACTTGCTGATGCATTATAGCCCCACTCAAGGGTAGCCTTAAATGACAATGAGATGAGCAAGACTTCCCAGTGGGCATAGCTTCAACTAGTGTATCTTATTATCCATTTTATGTGGGGAAAAAAACCTTCATTTTAAGGTTTAAACAGTCATGCATTACCTAATGACAGGGGTTTTCTGAGAAACGCATCATTAGATGATTTCATTGTTGAGCGAACATACAGTGCACTTACACAAACCTAAATGGTATAGCCTATTGCTCCTAGGCTATAATCCTGTACAGCATGTTATTGTATGGAAGACTGTAGGCAATTGTAACATAATGGTATTTATGCATCTAAACATATCTAAACATAGAAAAGGTACAGTAAAAAAAAATGGTATACAAGATGGTATACCTATATAGGGACTTAACAAATGAGGCTTAAAAACTAAAATTTGCTCTCTGTGAGTCAATGAGTGAATGTGAAGGCCTAGGATACTACTGTAGACTATTGTAGACTTGATAAACACTCAGGCCACACTAAGCTTATAAGAATTTTTCTTCAATAAGTTAACCTTAGCTTACTGCAACTTTTACTTTATAAGCCTTATTTTTAAACTCTGACTCTTGTAATAACATAGCTTGACACATTGTCTAGGTGCTACAAGAACATTTTCTCTTTATATTCTTTATTCTACAAAATTTTTTTTCTATAAGCTTTCCCTATTTAAGGTTTTTTAAAACTTTGTTTAAAACTAAGACAAATACACATTAGCCTAGGTCTACACAGGATAGGATCGCCAATATCACTGTCTCCCACCTCCACATCTTGTCCAACTGGAAGGGCAAGAATACACATGGCCTGTCATCTCCTATGATAACAATGCTTTTTCTGGAATACTTTCTAAAGGATCTGCCTGATATGTCTCATTTTTCAGAAATATGTCCGTGGCGGTTTGCTTGTTTTTTTTTCTTACTATATGCTTGTAAGCAGACAATGCACCATGAATATACCTCTCTATTAAGAGAAACTTTTCAGTGTTGGGGTCCATGTTTTCACATTTTAGGAGTTTGAGGTCTGCAAAAGTTTCTGTTAAATCCTTCACTGAATTTTCTTGAGGGTTCTTTTTATTCTTCTACAGTTTTTTTTTTCTTACCTCTTCTTCAGATTTCTATTCCAGTTCCAGCTTCTCTTTAGTCAATTCCTCAGGGAACTACCTCTAGAAGCTCCTTAATGTTATCCGCATCCACACCCAGTTTAAAGTGGCTTGCCATCTCAACCACAGCCTTGTTGATTTTTGCAACCTTCATGCTACAATGTTACTACAGCTATGACGTCACTAAGCTATAGGAATTTTTCCAGCTCCTTTATAATCTTATAGGACTGACCATATTTTAGGTGCGGTCCATAGTTGACCAAAATGACATTATGCAGCACACAACCGTATCATTTGGCAGGGATAAAGAGCTTGACTATTGGTCAGATGCCTGGAAGGAGAAAAACTAAAGACAAGTTGATGTGGAGTAGAAGCACATGGATGGGTATGTGGGAGTAGACCACAGTATCTCTATAGGGCTAACAATCAGAAGACAGCATCTACCAGAAAAGAGCACTATATGATCAAGTAGATATTACAGGAAGATCCTGCAACATTTAGCAGTTTGGAAATAGGCACCTAATTTCACATCATTACAGGCCAAAGAGCAATGTGGTCAGAAGGGTTAGGAAGGCAACCAGTTATAAAATCAGGCTTAAGGCCATATTAAAGTCCATGGCATTGCTGTTTTGTTTATAAAGTTTGGGGCACTGAGAAGTCTATAGAAGAAGGCCCAGATAGAAACCATGGATGTGACAAATTCTCCATAGATATGAAAAGTAAAAAGCACAGCACAATATACAGCTGTTTGCAAACACAAACCTGCTATGTTAACCAGCAAGAAAGTATGACCAAACCTGTGGAGTCACATAGAAGCTGGTATTATGTTGCTCCCCACAGGTAAGAGTACTGAGATGCAGAATATAAAAATATATTCCACTGGAAACAGGTTCTGGATGGAAAGGCCTTTAAAGAGTTAGAAAGTCATGATTAAATGGAACTGTAGGACTCCAGAAAAAGACACCAGAGGAGGAAGATGCGATACAGAAATCTAGTTCACCAAAATATCTTGGCTTGACTTCTGCCTATCTTGAGAGGTTTGTTGAAGCTCTTAGGACACTTAACTCAATCTTGAGACCCAGGTCCAAATGCACTAACATTACAGATATAAGATGTACCTGCTGGAGTCTGTCCCAATTTTCAACTCAAGTTCAGTGAAGGATAACCAGCTTGACCTGTTAAGCCCTGCTGTGCCACACAGAATACCACTTTTCCACTGTTGGGGAAATGGTAAGTTAAAGAGCACTTAATGCCCTTGACCTTAATGCCTGAATTCTTGAAGGCAGGGAATTTATGTGTTCCTTGGAGTGCAATTGTCTTACATCTATTATCCCAAAGTGTTTAGACCCAGGTCAAGTGGACACTAGGGTTTGTGAACTAAAGTAACAATGAGCATTGATCTGTAGCTCCAAGATCTATCTTAAGATATAATGTCACTTTCATTTTGAATTAGGTATATTTAGTAAAATATAGGCTCAGTTCCTTGTCTCTCAGCTAGCCTTTATTCTAGGTCTTCTCACCTGAACAGACAAGGAGCGACTAGTCCCTTATTTCTCAGCTCAACCCCTGTACCAGGTCTTCTCTATGCTCCGATTGTAGTGCCTTGTCCATCTTCTGTCAGTCACTTGGGTTCTTGGGGCCCCTAGTTATCTTCATCTTGAGTTTTCTGATTCTATGTCCTCCATCCACCATCTGATGGTTAATTTTACATCAACTTAACTGGGTCACGGGAATGCCCAGACATTTGGTCAAGTCAAACATTCTGGGTATATCTGGAGGACAGCAATTTTCTAAAGTTTATTTTTCAATTACAGTTGATATTCAATATTAGTTCCAGATGTACAACATAGTGATTAGACATTTATATACCTTACAAAGTGATCACCCTGATGAAGTCTAGTACCCATCTGCCACCATACATAATTACATTGACTATATTCTCTGTGCTGTACTTGACTATTGTACATGACTATTGTACATACCATCACTATTTATATTAACATTTGAATTAGTAGACTGAGTAAAGCAGATGCCCTCCCTACTGTGGATGGGACTCATCCAATCAATTGGAGACCTGAATAGAACAAAACGTCTGAGTAAGAGGGAACTCTCTCTGGCTGACCATTTTGAGCTAGTCATTGTCCCTTTCCTGCCTCTGGACTCCAACTAAAACACCAGCTCTTCTTGGGTCTCGAGCCTGCTGGCTTTCAGACTAGAAATTATCCCATTGACTCCCTGGTTCTCAGGCTTTTGGTCTTGAACTGGAACTACACCTTTGGTTCTGCTGGGTCTCTAGCTTGAAAACTGCAGACTTCTGGAACTCTCAGCCTCTATAACGGCATAAGCCAATGCCTTATAATAACTTTCATAGGCATACCCTATTGATTCTGCATCTCTGGGGAGCCGAGTAAAACACCATGTGTATTACTTCTGCTTGCATGGTTCACAGAGCCTCTTTCTGTTCTTCATGCCTGTGCTTTGGAATTAACTCAATGGAGATATTAAATCCCTATAACTGTCACGTCCTGCGTGGCAAGGGCAAATGGGACACGAGAGGGGCGACGCAGATTGAATAAAGAGACA
>NW_017732727.1:71237-72913 GCF_001890085.2 Hipposideros armiger
TATGCAATCAGTAAAGTCAGCCTGCATGGCTCCCAACAGAAGCCATGTAATTATTTTAGTGCCTGGCATCAATTAAGCACTTCTAAGCTCTTTACCTTTATTTCCGTAGTTTTCATAACCTCTTTATAGCATAAATGTTATCCTGACATTATAGGCAAGGAAACACTGAGGAGTAGAGGTTAAGTAGTTTCAGAGGTTGTATAAGTAATAAGTGATAGGACCATAAATCAAGTCCAGGTTATCTGACATCAGAATCCATGCTTTTAACAAATGTACTGTATTGCCTCACCATAGAAATTGATATTACTTGATTGATTAAACTGGATTGGAGTATGGGACCAAGATCTAAAGCCATCAATACCTGCCCTCTTTTCTCAATCCAAGGTGATATTTTAATGTGCTGAGCAGACACTAGGCAGCTTCATCAAGAAACAGCACCCGTTTTTCACTCACAGGCTACAGCCTCAGGATTAGAGAACTACTCAGAAACATGGAAAAGAATTTGGGCTTTTGCAATCTCCATTAAATAGATAGATCAATATGCATCTCTTGGTTTTTTAAATTTTTTAAAATTTTTATTAAGTTCATTGGGGTGACATTGGTTAGTAAAATTATATAGGTTTCAAGTGTATATTTCTATAATACATCATCTATATATTGCATTGTGTGTTCACCACCCAGGGTCAGTTCTTCCATTGCCAAATATTTGACCCCCTTTTCCCTCTTTACGCCTCCCTCACCCCATCCCCCCCCCCACAGTTACCCTCTGGTAATCACTTAACTGTTGTGTCTATGGGTTTTTATTTGTCTTGTTCCTTTGTTGCTTTCAGTTTTATATCCCACATATGAGTGAAGTCATATGGTTCTCAACTTTTTCTGTCTGACTTGTTTTGCTTAGCATGATAATCTCAAGATCCATGTATGTTGTTGCAGATGGCAGTATTTCATCTTTTCTTATGGCTGAGTAACATTCCATTGTATATATGTACCACATCTTGTTTATCCAACCATCTACTGAAGGACACTTGGGTTGTTTCCATGTCTTGGACACCGTGAATGCTGCAATGAACATAAGGGTACATATATCTTTATGGATAAATGTTTTTAGATTTTGGGGTAGATACCCAGTGGATGGATTAATGGGTCATATGGTAATTCTATTCTGACTTTTCTGAGGAACTTCCTTACTGTTTTCCACAGTGGCTGCACCAGTCTACATTCCAACCAGCAGGGTATGAGAGTTCCTTCTTGTCCACAGCCTCTCCAGCATTTATTACTTATCTTGTTGATGATATCCATTCTAACAGGTGTGAGGTGATATCTCATTGTGGTTTTGATTTGCATTTCCCTAATAGCTAGTGAAGTTTAGCAGTTTTTCATATATCTGTTGGCCATCTGTAAGTCTTCTTGGAAGAAGTGTCTGTTCAGGTCCTCTGCCCATTTTTTAATTGGAGTTTTTGTTGCTGTTGTTGAGTTGTATGAGTTCTTTATATATTTTGGATATTAGCCCCCTATAGGAGGCATTGTTTGCAAATATCTACTACTCCTATTTGGTTGGTTGCCTTTTTTGTTATGTTGATGGTTTCTTTTGCTGTGCAGAATTTTTAGTTTGATATAGTCCCATTCATTTGTTTTAGCTTTTACTTCTCTTGTCTTTGAGGTCAAATTCATAAAAT
>NW_017732727.1:79636-84891 GCF_001890085.2 Hipposideros armiger
CCTCCCTAGCAACCCCACTACCGCCCATCAGTCTACTTCCTCTTTCTCTTTGAACATATATAAACCCCTCCTGCTAAAATAAAATTTGAGGCTTGATCAGATCCCTGTCTTGCCTCCATTTCTTTGCGTCTCCCATTTTCTCCCTTTTAGAGATGGCTTGTTCGGGTTCCTGTTGAATGCCCTGCAGGCCGGGGCAAATGCAAAGACCAGAAGTTTAGTACCTACGCTTTATTCTATGCAATTTGTTTCAGGTCATATTTAGGTCTTTAATCCATTTTGAGTTAATTTTGGTACATGGTGATAGCAGCTCAGTTTTATTCTTTCTCATGTGGCTAATTTTCCCAGCACCATTTATTGAAGAATTTCTCCATTGTATGTTTTTGGCTCCTTTGTTGAAAGTTATCTGCCCATGCATATGTGGGTTAATTTCTGGGTTTTCAATTCTATTCCATTGACCTGTGTATCTGTTTTTCTGCCAATACCATGCTGTTTTGATTATTATCACCTTGTAGCCCACATTGAAGTCACAGAGTGTGATACCTCTAGCCTTTTTTTTTCCCCCCCTTAGGATTGCTTTGGTTATTTGGGATCTTTTGTGAGTCTATAGAAGTCTGATTTTTTGGTTCTATTTTAAAAAAAAAAATGCCATTAGTATTTTGATGAGGATTGCATTAAACCTGTATATTGCTTTTGGTAACATGGCCATTTTAACTATATTGATTCTTCCGATTCACGAACAAATATTTTTTCATTTCTTTGTGTCTTCAATTTCTTTTAATCTTTTATAACTTTCAGTGTATAGGTCCTTCACATCCTTTGTTAAGTTTATTCTTAGGCATTTTATGTTTTTTGCAATTGCAAACAAATTATTTTTTCATTTTTTCCCCCTGAAATTTCATTGTTAGTATATAGGAATGCAATGGATTTTTGTACATTGATGTTATATCCTGCAACTTGACTGTATTTATTATTTCTAATAGTTTCTTGGTGGAGTCTACAATTTTTTATAAAGAATCATGTCATCTGCAAAAGTGACAATTTAACTTTTTCATTCCCAGCTTGGGTGCCTTTTATTTCTTTTGTCTGATTTCTCTGGCTAGGACTCTAATACTATGTTGAATAACAGTGGTGAGAGGGGGCATCCCTGTCGTGTTCATAATCATAGAGGAAGAGCTTTCAGTTTTTCACCATTAAGTATATTAGCTGACAGTTTGTCACATATGGCCTCTATTATGTTGAGGTACTTTCCTTCTATACCCATTTTATTAAGTGTTCAATCATAAATAGATGTATCTTGTCAAATGCTTCTCTGCATCTATTGATATGATTTTAATCTTTTATTTTGCTTATGTGGTATCACATTGATCAGTTTGCATATATTGAACCATCCTGCCCCTGGAATGCCCCTGGAATGAACCCCACTTGATCGTTATGTATAATTTTTTTTTTTAAGATTTTTATCGGGGAATTTGGGGATGGGAACAGTGCTGGGGGATTGGGGGAAGGGGAACAGACAAGTTGCTGTCCTTTTGTTCTTCAGTCTAGTTGTGGAGGACGTTGCTTCACTGGCCCAAGTTGGCACCATCATTGCGCTCTTCCCGGGCGAGGCAGATCAGTCGCCGGCTTCTGGACGGCCGCTCACTGCGGCTGTTGGCTACATATGGTAGCCCAGGGCAACCCACTGCAGCAGGGGCTGCAGCCTACGCAGTCGCCCAGCTCCAGGTCGAGCTGTTGTTCAGCATCTTAGCTGTAGAGGGCAGTGTCACTGGCCCTCATATGTGGGATCCGAACTGGGGCCCTCTGGCATCCCAAGCTAGTTCTTAACCAACGCGCCACTCGGCCGGCCCTGTATAATCTTTTTAATGTATTGTATTCAATTTGCTAGTATTTTGCTTAGGATTTTTGTATCTATATTCAGAAACATTGGTCTGCAGTTTTCTTTTTACCAGGTTTTGGTATTCGAGTAACATTGGCCTCAAAAAATGAGTTAGGAAGTATTGCCTCTTCAATTTTTTGAAAGCATTTGAGGCAAACAGGTATGAGATCATGTTTGAATGTTTGATAGACTTCACTAGTGAAGCCATCTGGTCCTAGACTTCTGCTTTTGGGGAGGTTTTGAATGATTCTATTTCCTTATTACTAATTGGTCTATTTAGATTTTCCAATTCTTCATGATTCAGTCTAGGAAGGCTATATATTTCTAACATCTCCATTTCTTCTAGATTATTGTGAAGGACTATATGCCAGCAAATTCAATATTTTCATATAATCCTCTGTATTTGTTGTATTTGTCATAACTTCTCTTTCATTTCTGATTTTGTGTTTTTCTCTTTAAGGAGTCTAGTCAAGGGTTTGTCAATTTTATTAATTTTTGCAAGAACCAGCTCTTTGTTGCATTAATTTTTCTATTGTCTTTTTGTTCTGTATTTAATTTAGTTCTGCTCTAATTTTTATTATTTCCTTCCTTCTGCTGACTTTGGGTTTCATTTGTTTTTCTTAGTTCTTTAGATGTAATGTTAGGTTGTGTACTTGGGATTTTTGTTTGAGATAGGCCTGTAATGATATAAATTTCCCTCTTAATACTGCTTTTGCTTCATCCCAATCATTTTGATACATAGAAACAAATGAGAATGAAAATACACTATCTTTTGCTCTTTTGTACAGGGGCAAGAAGATATAGAGGCAGGAGTTAGCATTTCTTCCAATACTGCTCCTCTTCAGGGGAGTAGATATGTACCCTCACGAATACAGGGAGCTCATTAAGTTGTCCTCACACTGACCAAATAATAAAGGCAAGCAGGAATAGGATTCTCATACTATAGCACCAGGAGTTTTGGGAGTCAGAAAACTAGATGAATTTCCAATTTCAGGAACCAAAATACAAGCTTTTAAAAGAACCTGGAGAAATCCAAAAGTCTTTGTGGGCACAGATGAGGAATTTTTCTTGAACATTATGTAGTCATTGGTAGGGAAGGAGATTGCTTACAAAAAGTACTCTCAGAGGAATGAATGTTTATGGCTTGTTATTTGACAGTCAAGTGGAAGAGCGATTCTTTAAGAATGTGTTAACTGGTGGTCACTGCTGAAGAGATATTAATGAAGTTTATTGACCAAGCAAAAAGTTTAATAGCCTCCAGAAGGAAAAAGCATGTACCGTGCTGGCGTTAACCATATACCTCAACCAACATCCCCCCACCACAAACTTTATGGCTGTTAATACCACCACCCACCACCTCTGAAGAACTTGGGAGTAAGTAAGCCAGTAATAGTCTGCTCATAGGAAGAGGAAGGAGACAACAGCTTGTATCATGAGTTTTTTTCCTCCTTTTCCAGTTCAATGTAGCCTGAAATAAGCATTTTTTTTTTAAGGTGGTAGGAAGAATGGGTTCATGAAATGTCTGCAGTAATTAGTAAGGACTACAAAAAATACAGGCACCCCACAGCAGCATTGCTTCCCATCTAGATCTAGTCAAGGGAAGTTTTTGTCTCATCAGCTTTATTGAGACATTATTTATATACAGCAACATTTACCAACATATACAATTGTGTAACCACAATCAAGGTAAAAAATGTTTCCATTACTTCAAAAAGTCCTGGCACTCCTTCCTCTATCCCCAGCCCTTGGCAACCCCTGTTCTGCTTTTTTTTTTTTTGTACATCTCATTTCACTTTTTCTAGAATTTTAGATAAGTGGAATCATACAATATATAGTCTTTTTGTGTCTGTCTTGCTTAATTTACATAATGCTTTTGAGATTCATCTGTATTGCATGTGTCAGCAGTTCCAGGTGTTTTTTAAAACCGCCTTAAATATGTCTTATTCTCCTTCACCTTTCCCCCACCTTTAATTTTCCAATTACAGTTGATATTTTATTAATTTCAGGTGTAGAGCATAGTGATTAGACATGCATGTAATTTATGATTCTCCTTACAAGTTTAGTACCCACCTGGCACTATACATGATTACCATATTATTGACTATTCTCTATGCTTTACATTCCCACAACAACTTTGTAACAACCAAGTTGTACTTCTTAATCCCGTCCCCTTTTTTTGCCTACTCCCTCAACCTCCTCCCATCTGGCAACCATCAATGTTCTGTGTCTATAGGTTTCTTTGTTTATTTTGTTCTTTAGACTCCACATATAGGTGAAATCATATGGCATTTGTCTGACTTACTCCACTCAGCAAAACACCATCCAGGTCAATCCATGTTGTTGTAGGTGGCAAGATTTCATTCTTTTTAATGGTTGAGTAATATTCCATTGTATATTTGTAGCACCTCTTTATCCATTAATACACTAATGGACACCCAAGTTGCCCCCCATACTGTACATCCATATGTTCATTGCAGCATTATTTACATGTCCCTTTGAAGTAGTGTTTTGGGTTTCTTCAGATAAATACCCAGAAGTGGGATTACTGGGTCCTTCTTTGTCTCTCGTTAGTCTTTTAAAGTTTACTTTGTCTGGCCTAAGTACTGCTACTCCAGCTTTTTGTGTTTTTCCATTTTCATGAAATATCTTGTTCCATCCCTTTCAGTCTATCTTTCAATCTTCAGATCTTGTAGGCAGCATGTGTAAGGGTCTTGTTTTATTATCCATTCAGCCACCCTATGTCTTTAGATTGGAGCATTTTGATCCATGTACATGGAAAGTAATTGTTGATCGATATGTAGTTATTGCCACTTTATTCTATTTTTGATTTTTTTTTCTTCTTAAAGAAGTCCCTCACATTCCTTGTAATACTGATTTAGTGGTTATGAATTCCTTTAGCTTTTTCTTATCCTGGAAGCTACATCTGTCCTTCAATTTTTTTTTTTTTTTTTTTTCTGAGCCATTCTGCAGCGGCTGCTCAGCTCGGGCTGGACTCGAACCATTGTTGCTCAGAGCTCAAACTCTTGAGCGAGCTCTTAACCAACTGAGCCACTCAGCTGGCCCCTTGTCCTTCAATTTTAAATGGTAACTTTTCTGGGTAGAGTAATCTTTGTTGTATGCCCTTGCTTTTCATCACTTTGAATATTTTGTGCCAATCCCTTCTGCCTACAAAGTTTGTTAAAAAAAAAATCAGCTGACAGCTTTATGGGAGCTCCCTTATAGGTAACTGCCTTTCTCTTGCTGCTTTTTAAGATTCTCTGTTGTTGCCTGACAGCCGAATTCTATAAACACGTCCCCCCCGCATTTAGCCTCTAATCCCATTAGCTATGAGAGAAAAGCCTCGGTATGACCAGAGGCAGTAATCTCTCTGAGGGAGTGC
>NW_017732727.1:85244-113686 GCF_001890085.2 Hipposideros armiger
GATTCGGTGGATCAGTCTATCTCTGAAGGCTGAGTCCCTTGGTCTCCCACTTAAATATTACTTCTGTCTCTGTCTCTCTTTATTCAAATCTGCGCCGCCCCTCTCGTGTCCCATTTGCCCTTGCCACGCTGGACGTGACACTCTGTCTTTAATCTTTTGCATTTTAGTTGTGACCTCATTGTGTGGGCCTCCTTGGGTTCGTCTTTGGGGTGCTCTATGCTTCCTGAGCTTGTAAGTCTATTTCCTTTACCAAGTTAGGGATGTTTTCTGTCATTTTTTCAAATAGTTTTTAAATTATTAGTTTCAAGTGTACAAAACATAACAGACATTTACACCCCTCACAAAGTGATAACCCCCCTCCCCCAAGCCTCTCTGACATCTTATATAACTGTTACAATACCACTGACTATTCCTTATGCTATTCTCCTTTCTGTGAAAATTATATATTTGACATACAATATTATTCTACTTTAGCTTCAGTTGTGCAGTACATTGGTCATGCATCTACAGAGTCTATGAAGTGATCCCCCTGATAAGTCCAGTGGCACTGGACTTATCAAATATGTTTTCAATTCCTTGCTCTCTCTCTTCTCCTTCTGGTATCCCTATGATGCAAATGTTGGTACACTTGATGTCCCAGAGGCTCCTTAAACTCTCATTTGTTTTTGCTTTTCTGATTGGGTGTGTTCTGCTGTGTTCTGCTACCTTTTCTAAATTGGTGATTTGATCCTCTGCTTCATCTAATCTGCTGTTGATTCCCTCTAACATATACTTTATTTTTTATTGCCTTCTTCATTGCTGGCTTTTTAAGTAGGAAACATAAAAAAGATATAAAACACTATCTCTTTGTTGAAGTTCTCAGAGATCACTGAACATCCTTCTAAGCAGTGTTTGGAACTCTGCATCTGGTAGGTTGCTTGTCTCTTTTGTTTAGTCCTTTTTCTGAAGTTCTGTTTTTATTTGGGACATGTTTGTCTCCCCATTTTGGCTGCCTCTGTGTTTATGTATTAGGTAGGGATGCTATGTCTTCCAGTCTTCGAATGGCCTTATGTAGGTGTCCTGTGAGGCCCAGTGGCACAGTCTCCATCACCAGAGCCAGTTCCTCGAGGTATGTCCCTTGTGTGGGTGTGTGCCTTCCTGTTGTAGTTGAGTCTTGGCTGCTGTTTGCATGTCAATGGGAGGGATTGATCCTCTGGGTGATTGATTGTAAGGACTGGCCTTGACTACAGTGGGGAAGCTGTTGTTCAGGGGCTGACCCTAAAGAGCAGGATTTGCTTTGGCAGAGCTCTGGTGCCTGCCCAGTCTTCCCTTCTGGTGTGTTGTCCTTGGAGGTGGCCAGATGATTCTGACTAGGCCTGAAGCTGGCCACCAGGTGTGCTGGCCTTTGGGCCTTCTGGAAGTGTCCCTTCCACAGGCCAAATTTAGCCACAGCCTGTGCCCTGCCTGGGGCCACCTGGTATGAGCCACAAAGAAACCTTCAGTTGGCCACCACCTGTGCTGGGCTTGGAGCTGCCTTGAAAGGCCAAGCTGTGAGCTGAGGCCGGCTGCTGCTAGTGCTCGGCTTTGGGTTGCTTAGCAAGTGGTACAGGACACAGCGAAGCAAGATGCAGCCTGTTGGGATTTTGTGAACCTTTAAGAGATTTTAGGCAAGTCAACAGGATGAGCCAAGACAGGCTGTTCGTATGGAAAAGCCACTGGAAGTGGCTTGGCATGCCCAAAAGTTGGGTGGGGCAGGGTCTTGGGGAATTACTGGGGCAGGGCAGATGAACAGTGTTAGGCTGCTGTAGACTCAGATATGGCAGCCAGGATGAGGAGGGCTAAACGAAACAATGTATTCTGCCAACACTTGTCAGGGAGAGCGCTGCCCCTCCAGTCCCTGCCCTGAAGTCAGACAACTCAGTTCCTCACCATATGGCTCGAGCGCCTTTCGAGCTACTGCCCCAGCACTGGAGCTCAGAGCAAGTGAGTCCATGTTGTGGTCCATTAAGAGGAACACCTGGGACTTCAGCAGCTTTCCATCTCATTCAGCCACAATCTCTGCTGGTTTTCACAACCAGAAGTTATGGGAACTTCTCTCCGCATGCTGGAACCCTGGGGTGGGGAGCCTGGGGTAGGGCTAAAAGTCCTTGCACCGTGGTGGGGCACCTCTGCAGCTGAGCTATCCCTTCTGATTTTTCATGGTCACATGTAATGTGGGACCAGCCCCTTCTGCATCTGTGTTCCTCCCACCAGTCTCAGTGTGGGTACCTCTATGTCTTTATTTGTAGGGGTTTGGTTCAGCTAGACTTCAGGTGATTCCCAATGATGCTTGCTCTCTAGTTTTAATTTTGATGTGGTTGTGAGAGGATGCAAGCACAACATTTAGCTACTCTGCCATTTTGACTCAACATCCTACTCAAGGGAATTCTTGATACCAATATAGGACATGCATACCCTGGAGAAGTCCCTGATGGGGGCTTGAGATCTTCAGTAACAGAACACAGCAATACAAGAGCTGAAAATGCAGTTCATCTATCATGTTTCTATTTGAGGAATGACAGTCACACATTCTGACCTGGGCAGCCTCCACAAAACCAAACAGCGTAAGTGTAAGCCTGCTTTATTAAAGCATCCCAAATCGAACCAAGCTCAGGAGGCATTATAGAAGAACCATAAACACAAAGCTCTCAGGTGATCTGAATAGCCTTCAGCTGGAAACAAATTTTCAGGTACACAAATCTGGTGAACCACCATTGAACAATCAACCTTCAGTTTCTTTAAAACAAAAGTCCTAAAATAAAACCAAAGCAATACTGTTGACAAAGCAGGAAATAGGAAGGTCTCCACTGGGATTTATTGTATCTGTAAATTCCAGCTGCTGAAAATACATATTACGTTGAGCAGCAACTCCTGTTCCCACAGCACTTCATTCCCCGAGGGGAATTCCTTAAGGTTAGACACCTGTGGTACCTTACTGCAAGGAGCACTTTCTCCTGGACCCAGCACATCTCTTTAATTGTCCCTTCTCTTATTTTTTCCTGCCACAAACTCCTTCCCCTCATCCTTTGATCCAGGTTTTGATCACCTTCCTCTCCAGCAAAATATGGCAGCTGCCACTATTCACCACATTGATTGGCATTGTTAGTGGATAGTTGGTCTGTTTATGATATCTATTTAAGTTAAAGATTCTGAGAGTTGATAGGAAACAGGATCCCAAGATCTCTATTAGGAAACATCACAATGTGAGATTGAAGAGTTCATTGATTCTATACTGGATCAAGGAAAGTGCTTTCCAAAGGAAGCCAGCCACAGGTGAGGCTGTCTCACCCTGTTGGCTTGATAGCCTTATTAAGGAATAAACAGCATCTGTGAGCTTCTGAATTAACGACATGGCTCAGCTCTCAGATGATCAGTCAGAGGTAACTTCTCAAGTACTTTAAGGAAAAACCTTGAATTCCCTTTGAGCTCGAGACAAGTGAGTGCTATAGGAAAAGCTCTTAGAGTTCACCCATCAACAGGGTCTCAATGTATTTCATAGCTTTTGCCTGTATCAGGATTCATTGACACCCTGAGAACAGAAGTAGCATGAGGGAAAGAGGAAAGCTTGTAGGATCAGTGTCACAATCCCATTTACTAGTCCAATTCCATCCCCCAGCCTATACACATTCCCGAGTTGAACAGCAGTATATTCTATTCCCCAGTAAGTCATCCTCTAACCTTGGGCCACTTTCCAAATTCCAGCAAGACAAACGGAAACAGAACTTAACACCAACGTGTCTCCCCGATTTCAAGGCACCAAAGAAAGTTTAAGAGGAATTGAAAATCTGGAAAGCTCATGTCCTGAGAAGAGGCTGTATTAAAAAATAAGCATCAGAAAAGGCAAGTGTCTTACAAAATGGACTAAATACTTTGAGTGCTTCCTAAAATACATATCTCCCTCTGACATGGGACATTTTGAGTCAGAATAGGAGGAAAAGTAGCTCATAACTATCAAGGATAGGGAGGCTAGTTTGAAGAAGTTAGGCTAAAACTAGAACCGAAGCTTGAGCCAACTCAAGAAGGTCCTTCTTGTACCCCTCAACAGAGACAGAATTAGAAATGCCCTTCCTAAGGAAAGCAGGGTTAATGTTCCCAGCCCAGCCCCTTAGCCAGCATTATCTTTGAGAGGTATTCCCAAGCCCAGGTTTTCCACCAGCCCACAACTCGCCAAGTAAAGGAAGCAGGGATAGGAGAAATGAGCGCCCTGCAAAGGTAGTTTCTAACATTTAATCAGCCCAAAGTTTTCTTCAACTTAGAACTAAATTTTGCTTTGTTTGTGAAAGAAAATATTGAGTTTTTAGTACCCAAGTCTTGAGTTTTGGGGCATATTTTATAAATCTGAGTGAAATAAGAGTTGAATTCATTTTGCCTGTCTTTCCCACAGCAAAGCAGGAGAAAATTCCTTGTTCTTCAATAGGAGGAACAGAAAAGCAGAGAGAAACAGACTGATGGAAAAATAGAAACGTCAACATTTCGCCTTCTCTTCCCAACTACTCAAACCCAACCCTTGCCCAGTCAGCAGCATAAAAATCCCACAAGCTGCGGGAAGTCTCCCTTAAGTAGAAGGTGAGAGAACATGATTGGTCAGAGTTTATATTCTGAGTGTCTGGAGCCAATGAGCTTCCTGGATCTATTAGCACAGAAGTGGCAGCTGAGGGCTGGTGTTGGGTTTTTTTAATTGGGAAACCCCTGAATGTGTCCACCTGTAACTACAGTATGATAATTCACCATCTAACATTTATTAGCAGGATCCACAATAAAAAAAGTTGCAACTGTCAGAAATGGGCTAGAATTTTAAATTTTATAGTAAAGAAAATAAGCTTAATAAGTAATGATATTAGATCATTCCACATGAAAAATAGTAAACATTTCATTCCTTATATAGTATAAAGGAAGACCCAAGTTATATCACTTTCTGAAACCACGGCAACTCCCTCCTTTTTAGGGTTTCTTCTTTTGGCCCTAACCTTCTCTCTCCAGAAACATGTTCCGGCAAAACAAGACTGTGTAACTAGTGGCCATTCAACCACTTCATGGTCTCAAATGTTCCTGACAGCTGTATTTGATACCAAAACTCACATTTCATGTCTTAGAGCGTTTCTCGTTGATACCTCCTAATCTTCAGCTTTGAGTTTAGGAAAATTGGTGAAATCTCTAATGAGGACAGCTAGGATACAATTGTTAGTTTTACCCTGACAAAACCACCATAGAAGAGTGCTTCTGCTGCAGGAGGATATTCATAAGTTTATGAACCTTCTCTCCATCAGCCGTACCAGCAGCATCACCTGAGACATGTTAGAAATGCAAATTCTTAATCTCCTGAATCAGAAACTCTTGGGATAAAGGTCAGCAATTTGTGGCTTAACAAGCCCTCCAGGCAATTCCAATGCATGCTGAAGTTCTAGACCCATTCTGTCAGAATCTTGGGGACTGTGTTGCTTTTCCAAATATCGTATTGCTTTTGTAAAGCTCCTTGGATGTTTTCCACATGCAGTCAAGGTTGTTAAGTACTGCCTTCATTATTTGTAGGTTCAGTTACCATCTCTGTGCAAACTGAAGGGGGTTACCAAATTTTTAACTGTGGTCCAGATATCCCTCATCACCCTCAGGCCACTATATCCAACTGATTTATAGAGAACTAAGTACATGTAGGGCCAGGTACTAAGTGCTTTACAATTTACCATTTCATTTAATTCCTGTGAGGTAGCTATTTTCATACCTCTTTTATAGTTGAAGACCAGCAATCGTTGAGAATATAATTTAGTGGTTTGAACCCCCTATTTGGTTCCGTTGTTGTTCCTTTTTGGCCCCACTGAAGGCTGCGTTCATCTGCCGGGAGCTGAGCCCCAGCATGACAAGCAGCATTGCAGAATTGTTGGTTTAATGAATTTTTAAATCAACAAATAAGGAGTCTTCACTCAAGTGTCTCCTATGTATCAAAAACCCTACTAGGTATGGAGAAAAGGTATATGAAAAGAGGTGATTGCTATAGAAAAACCTTGATGGAAACTCAAATGAGGGGCCTATTGAACAATGTAAGTTAAATATAGAAAGCTTCATAATTCATTTTATGGAGGCACCATCATCCTAAACTTAAATTAGGATAATAATGGTATAGAAAACAAACAGAATTATACACCATTCACTTATGACAAAAGATACAAAAATCCTTAAAAAATAAAAATCAGCAGATCAAAATCAAGGGTGCATTATAATGATAATATACAAATAACCAAGAGATTCTAATTCAAAATGCAAAACTAGGTTAACATTAGGTAACTTATTAATGCAATTCAGTTTTCAAAGCATTCCTGGCAGGTCATAGATTAGAAAAAATAGAACTCATATGTGATTATTATGTTATTTTTAATTCATAATTTATTTATCATAGGATGCAGAAACTTATTAGAGGTTAGGTGCCCACCCAGAGAACAAGTAAATGTAACATATTTCAGAAGGGTTCCTACTTGGGGTGAGGAGGGCATCACAATTTCCAGGGGCACTATTGGAAACACTTAGAATTCCCTTCTATCTGGAAACTCAAAATTTGTTGCATCTGCCATTTTAAACTGGAGAATTGTGTCACCAATTTAGAAAAATTTAAAAAGCAGCAAACACTAATTTTATGTGTATATTTTAGGGGGATGTTTACAAGCATTAGGTCCTCTGGCTTCTTAAACTCAGTGTTAACAAGGCAATATTTTCATGCAAGGTTAGAAAGCAGACTTAGTGCCTATAGATCTTGAAATAATATTTCTACCTCCAGCTTCTTTCATTCTTGAAAGACCATTTTCTTTCAATCACATTAATAGAATTAATGAAACATTAATATTTGTTGAACTTATTTGATAAATATTTAACTGTCTACATATATGCCAGACATTTCAATGGGAGAAAAGGGAAGAAACCCAGAAAGATACAGTGCCTGCCTGCATAGAGGAACATTCCAGAGTAGAAGCTTAAGAAGCGTAGATAGATTGTTTCTGCTTGGGTTTCTCTGAAAGGAGAGCCTGAGTGAAAAGTTTATTTGCATACTTTATTAAGGGTTATAATTTCATGGAAGCAGGAGTCTGGAAAAGAGGGAGTGAGTGATACAGAGAAGAAAGACAAGTCAATATAATGGTGTTTTATCAAGCCGATCACCATTTTGTAACAAGTGTAACTAAATGCTTACCCTCATGCCATCATCTTGTAAGAGGACATATGAATAATGCCACATTTGAAAAATCTGTCTAGGGTAAGGAAAGGAGAGATGAGATTTTATCTGCTGGTGTCCAAAGTCTGTTAATAAAGGTTGGCTGCTGTCAGCCTCTGCAGCTGACAGGTTGCATATTCAACAGTGGCAGTAACTGGATCAGCCTTGGTGAGTAGGAGCCCATGTTGTTAGGCCCATGAATAATCTTCATCCATGGCTGCCATGTTGATGGTGCACCACGACCACCCTGTTCTTGGACACACTGATCCTGCATTAGGTGGCCAAGGAGAGAGAAGTTGGCTGACAGTCATTGGGTGAGTCATCCTGCACAACTTGTTTTGAGGGCCTACTAAAGAGTGCATGCTATCTGGTGAGCACTAGGTGAACAAACAAACAAATGACCTGCATGCTTTATACCCACGCATAGCTCCATTTACATACCTATTCCTGACATACTTGTCTTTAATCCTTCAATCTTATTTCTTTCAGGCCCTTGACAGATAACCTAAAGCCTTATGCTACTGACCCTTAGGCTACTTCTCCCTCCATAACAGGTTGGCGATTGAATGCAATGCCAAATTTTCTTCCACCACTTAGGAGTGGCACTTAGGGATGCCATGATTGAAATGCTCATGCAGCAGAAGTCCATTTTCAGCTAGCAACAAAATATCTTGCCAACCCATTTGTGAGCCAGGCCTTAGTTCTTGTACCCTAGGTCAGTTTGTCATAGGAAATACTTCACAAGGCCATAAATCTGTTGTTAGAGTATAGCTTGACATGCTTTGAGTAAATATTTTCACTTGTATATCCTTCCCCACCCCCTCACACACTTATAGTTCTGTTTCTTTAGTACATGCTACCTTCTGCCTATCTACTCTGAGCCCTTTTTTCATCCAGTGTCCTCTCCCCATAGGTGAAGAGAGAACAGTCATGTATGAAAAGGAAATAGGCTTTTGAAACTTTTTCCTCATTGTTTTCAGTAAGCTCTAGCCTCTGGACAAGACTCTGTTGGATCACTCTTATTTCTCTTTCTGTAGGACTGACTTCACCTTTGAGTCTGCCTACACTGTTTGACCATCCTTTTGCTCTCCTTTCTCTGACTTCCGTCCATGAGGTCTGACGGTCATGAAGTTGAGCTCAGCAGAAGCCCAGGTCCCAGACCCTGCCTCAGTCTCATAGATTGAATTCAGGGCCTGTAGAAAATCACAAAGGTGGAGGGCTGTGTGACTATGGACTGATTGTTACAGCTGTCCCTACAGTGGGTCTGTGTCGCTTGGGAGCATGACAGCTCTTACCTGCTGAAATCACACTTGCAGCCTATCCTTTATCCTTAAGCTACAGTTCTTAGCTCTCTCTGGGCTCCTTCTCTACTAGTCTACACTCTGAGGTTCTCTTCTACACTATAGGGCAATTTAATTTTCCTCTCAAGAAAAACAATATATTACTGGGGGGAGGGGGGTCAAATTACTCAGACCTATGTAATGTTGAAAACTGGTGTATACTTTTCAGATAGCAATTCCGTTCCTGGTATTATCTAAGAGAAATGAAAACCTATGTTCTCCAAAAGACTTGCTCAAAATTATAACTTCAACCATAATAGTCCCAAACTGGAAATAACCCAAATTTGTATCTACAGGTGAGAAGATAAACAAATTGTGACCATAATACTCAGAAATAGAAAGTAACAAACTATCGATAAAAGTTTGGAATTGATAAAACTATTGGAAAACATGGATGAATCTCACAGACATTATATTGAGGAAAAGAAGGCAGATACAAAAGTTATATAATGTATGATTTTATTTAGATGAATTTCAAGAACAGTCAAGAATTATTCGTGGGGATCAAAATCAGAACAGTGGTTGCCTTTGGTGGCGGGTGGCAGGGGGTTGGTCATAAAGCAGCATGAAGAAATTTTCTTTGGTGATAGAAATGTTCTATATGTATATATATATGTTTTTTTTAATTGGGGAATTGAGGGAGGGAACAGTGTTGGGGAATCGGGGAAGGGGAACAGACAAGTTGCTGTCCTTTTGTTCTTCAGTCTAGTTGTGGAGAACGTCGCTTCGCTGGCCCATGTTGGTATTGTGATCATTGCGCTCTTCCCAGCTGAGGCAGATCAGTCGCCAACCGTTGGATGGCCGCTCATGGAGGTTCACGGCAGTTCACTGAAGACCCACAGCAGCCTACGCCATCGCTGGTGACTCACAGCAGCCCAATTCCAGGTCAAGCTGTTGTTTACCATCTTAGCTGTAGTGGGCACAGTGTCACTGGCCCATGTGGGATCAGAACCAGCGGCCCTACTGCTCAGAGCTGGTGCTCCCAAGCCAACTCTTAACCAACGAGTCACTTGGGCGGCCTGAAATGTTCTATATCTTGATCAGAATGGTAGTACTTGGCTATAGCACTTATTAAATTTCATAAAACCATGCAATTAAAAATATAAAATTACTATAATAATAAATTCCAACAAGCATAAAAATAAAAGAAAGGGAATGGTGATGAGAAATGAGTGGGATTATGAATGAACAAGAGTAGTCATGAGTTGATAATTTTTGAAGCTGGTAGATGAGTGTATGGGGTTCTTACACTATTTTATATTTTTATATGTGCTGAAATTTTTTATAATAAGGTAAAATAAACAGCTATAAAATTTGCAAAAAAGTTAATGAAGTGAAAAAGGTGACAGGATTATTTGGATTAAAAGAGACTAAAGCAACATAATTAAATGCGATGTATGAAAGTTGAATAACTCTTAGTTTTAAAAAGAACAGCTATAATAGCAGTTCTTAGAACAATTGGAGAAATTTGAATATAAAATGAGTACTATGGTTATATAAGAGAATGTCCTATGTTTAGGAGATACATGTTGGAGTATTTAGAGGTAAAGTGTTATCATGTGTATATCATGTATATGCATAGTATGTGGTTTATACATACATACATACTTACATACATACATAAACACTCATATATCCATGTATGCATATAAAACAAATATGTCATATGTTAATAATTATTTTCTAGGTGGTGGGTATACAAGTCTTCATTATACTATTTCAATATTTATACATATTTAAAATTTTTCATCGAGTTGAAAAAATTGTCCTGATACTCAGTCAGCTTTGTTTTCATGCTTGTTTGTCTGAGATGAATGACACTATCTTTAGAGACAGCTGTGACTGAAGTCAACTTGTGAGGAAATTTAGTAATATGCCACTATTACCCTCTCCCTGAAGCCATGTATTTTACATATGGTTCCAAACATGCTATTTGGGAGCTCTATGCTTAGCACTTGATTTGGAAAGGCTAATGTTAATAGGTCAGGGGATAATACACTGTAAGAAGTATCAACCCTCTGTATTAGTTATCTATTGCTATATAACAAATTACCCTATTGAAATTTAAGTTTTATTCTGAATTGAAATCAGGATTTTGAAGAGATATCTGCACCCTTATGTTTATTGCGGCATTATTCACAATAGTCAAGATATGGAAACAACCCAAATGTCTATCAACAGATGAATGGATAAAAAAAATGTGGTATATTCATACAATGGAATATTATTCAGCCTTAGAAAAGAATGAAATGCTACCACATGTGATAACATGGATGAACCTAGAGAAGGCGTTATGCCAAGTGAAATAGGACAGTCACAGAAGGACAAATACAACATGATTCCATTTATATGAAGTATCTAACATAGTCCAACTCAAAAAAGCAGAGAATAGAATGGTGGTCGCCAAGGGCTGGGATAGGGGGAAATGGAGAATTGGTGCTAAAGGATATGAAGTTTCAGTTATGCAAGACGTGAAAAGTTCTAGAGATCTCCTGTACAACATAGCACTTATAGATAGTTAACAACACAGTATTGTGTGCTTTAAAATGTGTTAAAAGGGTAGTTCTCATGCCAAGTTTCTTACCACATGTACACAATCCCTCCCCCTACCCACCCACACACAAATGAATACAAGGAAATTTTTGGAGGTGATGTGTATGTTTAGTTTGTGGTGATGGTATCACAGGTGTATTCTTATGTCCAACCTCACCAAAATATACAATTTTTTTGTACATCAATTATACTTCAATAGAGCTTAAATATTTAGGTTTAATGGCTTAAAACAAACACTTACATTGTCACAGTTTCTGTGGTCAAAATCTGGACATAGCTGAGCTGGATGCCTCTGACTCAGGACCCTTCACAAATCTGTAGTCAAGGCGTTGTCCAGGGCTACAGTCATCTGAAGGCTTATCTGAGGGATGATCTGCCTCCATGCCCACTCACATGGCTGGGGCAGCCTCAGGTCCTCCCTGGGTGTTCATGGAGACATCAGTTTCTTGCCACGTAGGCATCTCCATAGAGCTTCTCACAACATGGAAGTTTGGTTTGACTTCCCAGCAGTGAGAGTTCTGAGGAGAAGAAAGTAAGAGGCTGAGGAAGACAAAATCAGTCTTTCTGTGACCTCATCTTAAAAGTAACATTTCAATGCTTTTGTCACATTCTATTTGACAGAAATAAGTCAGTAGATCCTCCTACCCTTGAGAGGCAGTAGTTACATAGGACATGCATATCAGGAGGTAGGATCATTGGGGGCCATTTTGGAGGCTGCCTACTGTACCATCCTGCTTAAACCCTAAATTCTATGATCAAATCTAAAATCAACCTGAATTGGTAAAAACACATAACCAATATTAACTTTTCCTACCCGTAAAAAAATACCTTTTTAATATAGCAAAAGAAGAAGAAACGGGAAGTATATGTCCCAGCATGATAAAGATTCTTCTACTAGAATTATGCCCCAAACAGCTTAGACAACCATCTGCTGGGTCCTCATTTCCAGCTTGCCAGCTTGTAATTACAGTTGAGTCTACTTTCTAGGGTTATTCCTATGATCAACTGTCTTAAGTCCCAGAAATAGACTTTGAGATCTTTTCATGCAAAAAGTTTAGCATGGAATATGCTCAGGAACAACATCCAAACAGGTGTGAAGAAAGAACAGAGGGAGAAGGTGAATTATAATGCAGCGTCATTAGAATTCTCAGCCAATTGAACCTATGAGGAACTCTGGAGCTGAGTTAGTCCTGTACACTTGTCCTGAATTGGGCTAAGGGGACAAGCCTTTATACTCAGGATCGACCAGTTATAGGATGCAGTCCATGCATTAGGAGGGTGCATCATCACATAGGGTGATGCTGATCTTTTGGCTGAAGGTAATTCCTGAAGAGGAATGAAGCTGTGAGCCCTCAGTGGCCAACACTCTTCAGCTGTTGAATGAACGAGTGTATCAACCCTGAAATGGGATCTGTGTAGCACTACTAGGGAACGTTTATAATTGATTAGTCTTCTGAGGGAACTTGAGGGTAGGTAGAAGTAAACCATCACACATTTCCTGATTGGAGAATGGTCTCTCCCATGGTTGCCCCATTTAAGTTTAATTCTGAATTAAAATCAGGCTTTTGAAGTGGTATCTGCACTCCTATGTTCATTGTAGCATTATTCACAATAGGTAAGATGTGGAAACAACCCAAATGTCCATCAGCAGATGACTTACTACCTTGTGCTTATTATCATACTTCTTCTTGGTTAAGAAATCATGGAACAGATGTAATAAAAACCATAGTTGTAAGATATAATTAATAAAGACCAAAGAAGTAAATAAAAATTGATGAGATACAATTCAAATAGACATTGTAACAAAAATACACCCACTGTCTCAATTTTGATTGTTGCTTTTTACTCAAACATGAAATAAATAAATAAAAGAGACAAAGCAATGAAAACTAAAATATGAGAGACAGATAAATTTGGAAATAAAATTAAATGCTCCTTTAAATTTTGTTTGTATTTTTTGGTTAGCTTTCTATGAATAGCAATGGAAGCCTTAGGGAAGGATGCATGTAGGGAGTTGGAAGTAATAGATTCTCATGACAGAAAGCCAAAGATCATAAGTAATTGACATGTCTTTGTCTAAATCCCAACCACAAGAGACTTATTAAACTTATCCAATTCTAAGGAGAATCATTTTGCTGTTTGGAAAATGCTGTTGTGTTTTCTACAATAAAGAGCCACTTTTGTGAAGAAGCAACTGACCTCTTGTGCTGTCTTCATTAGGTAGCATTATTGTGGCTGGTTCATGGCACAAAATGAAATTCTCCTCTTGGAAAATATGACAGGGTCCTAATGAAAAGTAGCTCAAGCAAAAAGAGCCATGTAATTGAAACAGGATTGTGTATCAACACTTACTTGCATGTACACTTGTATGCACATGCAAACACACCTACACACATATCCCTGACACTTGCCATTATGCCTAGGTGGCATGTCCAAATAAACTTACATCTACTGAATTGTAGATGTAAACTTCCTTATTATGTAGGCTATGATGTTCTACAGGTGGGAGAATCAAAGATGTTGAAAGCTCTTGCTTCCATATAGAATATACCTTTTCTCTGTGTCATTGTTCTGTTATTTTTGGGTCCTCGCTCTTTTGGGAGTGCTTCTTCTTCCTCTTGGAACTCTTCCACTGTGGAACTGGGTGTGGTGAGTTTAAGGCCATGCTCTGTGAGCATGCGCTATGGCTATTAATGCCACAGCAGGGGCCAGGTTGAATCCCAGGGGAAAAGTGGTCCATCTGTCCCCATTGGCATAGTAGCAGTTTAGCTACCTTGTCTCATGCTGGGGCTACTTAAGTAGCACCTCTTTCTCCTTCTGCATCTGATTGCCCACATTTCCTATTAATATTCCACATTATTGTTTAGGTTTATGTCCTGGCTTGTTCTCTGAATTATCCTATGGGTAACAGAGACCCATGGGTGTTTTAGAGTTTAAACTTTTAAGTACAGCAGTTTGGAAGATTAGTTCTCTCATAGACTTGAAGACTGAACCTTCTAATAGATGTGAAGTCTAGCAAATCGAACTTCAACCGCCCTCCTTCATTATTAGGAATGTGCTGGGTCAGGCTGAGGAAGGCACGAAGCACTCCCCACCTCCAGAAAGACAATGAAGGCCTCTCACCATTCACGTCACTAATAACTATGTCACTGCAGAGGATTTGTGGAACTGGGAACATGTAGCATGTCTCCTGATCTTTCACATTTCCATGTAACTCTATATTGTTTGCCATTAAAAAAATAAAATCAAATTTATATCTTGTGCCCATTGTTTTCTTCTCTTAGTATTATTCCTGCACCAAGATAACGCCCAGGCAGAAGTCATGACCTCTAAAATATGGCCCATGCGCTGTTCTAGCCAAATTTATTTTCATTCTCTTTCAAGTGCCCTGCACTCTCCCTTGTCTGGTGTATTCTCTGTTTGGAGAACATTTTGTGTTTTCATATTTTTGTGCTGAGGTCCACACCCTTTCCCCAGTTTGAAAAGCTTATCTTTCTTGGTCCCCTGACACTCTATTTCCCTTCTCTGTTCAAATAGGACTTTTAAACCCAGTCATGAGAAATATTTAACCAGTGAAGCCCATCATGAGCCCCCAGGCAGAACTGAGGAATTGAACAGTGAAGTGGATTTTGAGAGATTAAGTATACTATCCGTGTGATGAGTTCTACAAGGTGAAATGAATTATGATTGCTAGAATTTGAATCCTGAATCTCTTGTTCACTAACTTCATGACCGTCTCCATGCCTCAATTTCATCTATAAAATGCCGATACAATAAAGGCAGCTACTGCAGATGGTTGTAAAAATTGAATGAGATCATCTTTGAAAAGCACTCAGCAGAGTGCCTGGTACATAGCAGGTTTTCACAAATCTAACTAATCTTGGGCCTTTTGTGTTATTTTCAGGATGCACTCTGTAATCTGCTCACCCTTAGATATCCTCTGAGAATTTAGAGAAACAAAGACTCTTCACCCACTAAGCATCTTCCTCCTCCTGCAATCCAGAAAGCCCCGGGGGGCCAGAGCACAGGGAAAAGCTAGCCTCTGGAGGAGTTACAAGTGTTTGGCTGTTGGTCAGAGGCCAAGGGAAGCCAGGGTGTCCAGGGAAAAAGCAGGATGATAGAGAATCTAAACGGAAAGAGGGCTCCCGGTGGGAGGTCTTTGAAAGTGTTAGGACTCCTCACAATGACTCTGTGTTGTTCATCCTTGATTTTATGCCACTCTTCTTGCTTCCCCTGAAGGATTCTGTATAAATCTCCCATAAGTGAAAGAAATGTAGACACATCAAAGGAAGTTGAATGGAGAAAACTCCAGGGATGTGGGTAACTGACCTTGGGGCTGCGTGTTGGGCTGATGAAGTCTGAAGGTCAGGGTCACCCTAGAAAGGAGGATATAAGCCCTCCATCCTACTATAAAGGGCTGGTCAAGTCTGGGGGGTACTTCTGATCCCAAGATCACCTTCTGGAAATGATCAGAGGATGGGGAGAGAGAGGGATCCGGGGACACATGACAACTTTGATTCAAAACTGAGAGAGAAAGGGGTAAGTTCAACCTTTGGATGATGGAGAGACAGATTTCAGAGACCAAAGAAATTATGCGGAAAGAAACCAAGCAGTAAGGATGATTGGGAGCATGCTTATTTGGTTGTAGAAGGGAGGCATAGGGTTATCATAAACAAAATCTCCATCAGATGACTTATGCATTACTGCCTTTACCTTTAAACAAGTCTAATTTGGATTGTGTATTTCCTATACTTTAAATAAGAATGAAAATCCTTACGTATTCTGTGGTTTATTTCTTGGAGTTAAGTGACTTGTCTAAGCTTTCCTTTAGTGATTGGCCCTCCAGGTCTTCACATGAATGTCTCTGCAGGGTTGAAGGCAGAGGCAGGTTCTTGGCTGGAAATGTCTTAAGAGAGCTCTTGGCCATAACTGTCTGAAGAACATCTCAATGAGCAGGAAGCAACTGTGTCTGTATCTTGATCTGGGTAGTGACCATGTGGGAGTGTTCATATACTCACTTTATAAAGCTTTATCAAAATGTACACCTGAGATTTGTGCACTTTACAGTGTGCATGTTATACTTTAATAAAAAAAGCCAAAAAATGAAGGAGTAGTTAGTAACGGTAAATGTTTTGGATAGGTCAGGTAAAATAGAAAATGAAATCACTGGATTGGGAACAGGCCATTGATGGACATCATTGTTCATGTTAGCAAGAAAATTTTTAGTAACAATAGATTGAAGAGTGAAATAAAAATTTTTAAAAAGACAACCGACCAAACCAAATGTCCTATCATTTGAAAAGGCTAATAAAGCATATAAACCTCTGCAGTGCTAATTAAGAAGAAAGAGAAATGAAGAAAATAAAACCCTCAAGGGAATGAAAGATTCAACCAGCTAGACACTGCAGGGTGGAGAGAGGAGGGATGGGCAGTGCACAAGCTGACAGTACCCTCAGAAGAAAAGTAGATTTATATAAGGCAGCAAGCCAGGAGAGGAAGATCCTGGATCAGAGGCAAGTGATGGGGGCAGAGAAGGAGGATTTCTGATTTCTCAGGCTGTTCTTCAGCTCTTTAAGCAGTGATACTCAACTCTGAGTTTGTGGCATCCAGAAAACACACAGAAGTATTGAGGGTAACCTGAATTATTTCTGATAACCTGATAACCCTTCTCTCCCATTCTACTTCAAACAGCTTTCCCTTGACTTCTCATGGTCTTTCACTTGATTCATCCAGTGACTATACATTGCAAGGTTCTTTTAATCTGACCATGAAGCAGAGTTTATTACTTTATTAGTCTGTTCCATTATAAGGCATTTCTTATCTTTAGGTTTTTGTTGTTGTTGTTGTTGCTGTTAGTGGTGGTTTGTCTGTTTCAATAAAGACCACAGTTTGCACTAATATCTCAGAAATTGGCTTGCAAAAGAATAAAGCTTCACTGTCATTTGGAATGTCTTGGTAGTTTATCATGAAGAGTTAACCATATTGGAGAATCATGAAAACCTATTGGGGGATTCATCTATAAAGGAACCCTAAATTTGTATATGTAGCTACTTAATCTATTAATTGAATCTAGCTCAACAGGGAATCAAGGCTTAATTATTATAAGGATTATAGATATTTCTAGACAGTTTATTATCTCCTATGAAAAATTATAATGTTGTTCTCTAATGACCGTATTTTTGTGGATCCATTAGTTGATCTCTTCAACCAGAGGGATGCTTCACTCATCTTTTCTCTAGCACTATACTGAGGATACAAAATAGGACATGTTCAATCTCAGGAAATTCATTGTTTCATTCAACAATTATTAACTATTAGGAACTGAACATACAGAGATAAAAGAAAAACTCTTTCCTCTGATTTCCCATTTATTCATTCAGTTGTTTGCTATAATGAGCACACATACCTTCTTTTAATGGACTTGTGAACCACAGCTATGGGTCACACACTTGGAATAAAGTAGAAAGCCATGAACAAGACACAAATAATATTTATGATTAAATACAATGAAGTCATCGAGTATTGGAATTGTCAATTTAGGTCCCTCATTGGTCAGCGTGGAAGATTCCATGAAAGCTCAGAGGATATGTAATTTAGCTTTGGCATTGGATGGGGGAGGAGTTAGAACAAACTTCCCTAAAGAGGTAACCCATAAGCCAATCTTTGAACAATGAATAGACATTAGTAAGGCAAAGAATACTGAGGCGGTCGGGAGGTGGAGCGGGATAACTTGGGCAGATATCGGTTTTCTGATCTTGTGGCCCATCTAGCTGAGAATACCATGAGGCTCTCCTAACACCACAGCTGGGAACAAGTCTTATAGGATTTTATCCTTTTCTTACATCATTTTATTCATTAACAGGAAAGCAGTCTTATCATCTGTGATGCCGGGGCCACCCTACAACCACACAATGGAAACCCCTGCCACCTTCTTCCTTGTGGGTATCCCAGGTTTGCAGCCTTCACATCGTTGGTTGGCTATTCCACTGAGTGCCATGTATGCCACAGCCCTGTTAGGAAACACCCTCATAGTGACAGTAATCTGGATGGATTCCACTCTACAAGAGCCCATGTACTGCTTCCTGTGTGTTCTGGCTGCTGTAGACATTGTTATGGCTTCCTCTGTAGTGCCCAAGATGATAAGCATCTTCTCCTCAGGAGACGGCTCTATCAGCTTTAATGCCTGTTTCACTCAGATGTATTTTGTCCATGCAGCCACAGCTATGGAGACAGGGCTGCTGCTGGCCATGGCTTTTGACCGCTATGTAGCTATCTGTAAGCCCCTTCACTACAAGAGAATTCTCACACCTCAAGTGATGCTGGGAATGAGCGTGACCATCACCATCAGAGCTGTCATATTCATGACTCCATTAAGTTGGATGGTGAGTCATCTACCTTTCTGTGGCTCCAATGTGGTTCTCCATTCATACTGTGAACACATAGCTGTGGCCAAGTTGGCATGCGCCGACCCCATGCCCAGTAGTCTCTATAGTCTGATTGGTTCTTCCATTATTGTGTGCTCTGATGTGGCCTTCATTGCTGCTTCTTATAACCTGATTCTTCAGGCAGTATTTGGTCTGTCTTCAAAGAATGCTCAGTTAAAAGCATTAAGCACATGTGGCTCCCATGTGGGGGTTATGGCTCTGTACTACCTCCCTGGGATGGCATCCATCTATGTGGCCTGGCTAGGGAAGGACACAGTGCCTTTGCACACCCAAGTGCTGTTAGCTGACTTGTACCTGGTCATCCCACCCACCTTAAACCCCATCATCTATGGCCTGAGGACCAAACAAATACGGGAGCGAATAGGTAGCTTGCTGATGCACTGCCTCTTTGACCACTCCAACCTGGGTTCATGAACACAAAGTCTATTCAGACCCTATTCAGATCATTCCAGCCAACTTCATAGATGCCTTAAGATCTGCGGAGCTGATTTGGTTGACCTGGCACAATAGGAGTTCTAAGATGAAGCTATAAAGGGTATCTTTGCATAACTTTCCAATTTCTAGCAAGGATGTGAATAAAATAATTATTTTCTGGCATTTTTAATGGTTTCAATCAATTAGAATCTGAATCAGAAATAAGCGGGCAGAGAATAAATATATGGGATTTTTCTTTCCTTACCTTCTGACCCATATTCCCAATTTAATATCCTACTGATCCCTCTGCAGAAGAAACCAACTGTTTGGTCCCCTCATACCTGGCTGACTTTCTCAGAATTGCTCATCTCCTTATGTGATTATATGGAAGCAACTGTTAATATATGACCCTGCCTTCTGGGCCACTGACAAATCCACTCAACTTGGGTGATGTGCTCACACCTGGACCAGAGTCCTTCTCCAGTCAAAACGGATTCCAGATTATCTGAGGAGATATAAATTTGGGATGGTGGCCATTTTCCAACACATAAACTTGGATGGAGAAACCTGTTGCACAGCAAGAGAAGCAGATTAGCAAGATGGGATGAAGAAACTGAGTCTATGGTTCTCTCATTCCAATTCATTTTGGACACACAGGTATACCCCTATTACTAAGTTCTGTAAGTTCTCTATGCCATTTTAATATATCGCCTACTGTTAAGCTAGTTGGCGTCAGTGTACTAATCACAGCTTTTTGTTTTTAAGCAATGGAAGCTAACAATTTGGGTTTGGACATCATTTGCTTTTCTTACTAGTCCTGTCTGTGTAACTTACGTGTAAGACACGAAAGAGAGGAACCACGTATAACACAGGTCTTTCTTCTTTTGGATCCTTTAAGGAGGTGGCTCGGGGGTGAAAAGGTTAACAGAGAACAATATCAATAATGAAGCTGAAATGTTTCTACTCTTCTCTAGGTCACCAGATATTTATTATTATTTTGTACTTTCCCCTTTCGGGAAGTCGTAAACTGAATCAGTATATGTTAAAAGAAGATTTCATATGTAAGAGATACATATATTTGACTCTGGTAAATCTGAAAATCTTAATAAAAGATAATTTCCTAACATGTTGATAACAAGATATTATACCTGAGTCTTAATATCTCCTTTGTATTTGTAGGATAAAAATGTTAATTCATAGAGGTTATTGAACATTAACTAAAATCAGGAAAGCACATAATACAACATCAACATATCATATGTACCAAAAAAATATACCCAACAGATTTCAAATTCTATTTTAAGAGGTAGTTGTAGGCACCATTGAAACTGCAGTCCTGTGAAAATCAGCACTTGTGTGGTAATTCTTCCAAACAGATCTGCTTCTTATTGCTTAGCATCCATAACTTTTGCTCATGTTGGACTTGTTTACCTACTAGAATGTATTGTTTCTGAATACCAGTGAAGTAGGAATCTGCTTCTATAAATCTGATAATAATGTACTGAGTTCCCAAAGAACAGTACAAAGAATTTCTCCTCTTGCAACCCCCTAACACAAAAACAAATCAAGATCATGAGGTGGTTAAGCATATTTGATAAGATTTCCATTTTAAAAAGTCACACTATTTTTTTCTCCATAAGGAACCCAAAGAATTGGCTATGCCCATTAAATAAAAAAGTACTAGGTGCATTAAAGAATCTGATGTAAAGCAACAAAGGTATAGTGCAGCTTGCATCCAAAATGGAAATTTCTTTCCAGCATTTCCATCAGAAGCCTGTCCTGCTTTGTGTTTCGTTCATATTAGTATTCTCTGAAACTACCTGGCACTCACTGTTAATAATTATTTATTGAACTACACACTTTCCAAAGTGGACTGGTTCCCTTCCATGGTTATCCCCAAACAGAAAATCCTGTTTCTCCTGGTACAGTCACATACACCCCTGCCCTGTCTCATGAAGCAATGTTAAATGCTAATTTAACTACTGCCTGTGACTCATAGTAGATGCTCAACGTTTGGATTTTAAGAGATTACAACCAGTCCTGCTTTAAAAAAAAAAAAGGGGAAATTGGATTTCCTGTGGATTGTGAACTGAAGGATTTACCTTGTGTCTCTTCCTTTTGTAGGACTCAAGCATTTTACCTTTAGTAACCTTTTCCCTCAAGGCTCAGGCATTGCACCCCCTGGTTTCCGTTAGGAAAACAAGGATGGGCAGAGCTCATTCCTGCCTCCTACCTTGTAGTGACTGATCGCGTTAAGTTGGAGGTGTTATCGTAGTCATTTCAGGGGATGTGAAATGACTACCCTCCACACGGCTACCTGTCTCTTCCCCTTCTGGACCACTTTTGTAATTATCCATCAAATTAATTGCGAACAGGATTATAATTAAATATCATCTATTCTTTCATGCCTTTATGAGGCAAGAAGAGTTTATTTTTGTTTTGATTCACACGCACGCACACGCGCACACACACACACTAGACTTGGGGTACAATGGTGAACTAGACAAATAAGGTTCTTGTCTTCATGGGATTCTTAGAAGAGACGTGTAAACAACTACCCTAGAGAAACGGGTTTTCATATACTTAAGAACTTCAATCTTCTTATCTGGTCTTAAAAATCAAGATATATGAAATAAACAATGTGGCATCATTTAACCTTATAATTCTTGTAACAAATAAGCACCCAAATCAGCTTATAAATGTAATAAACACTCCCAAACACCCAAATAGTACATTACAAATGAAGCCATTCCACTCTTTAATTCATTCTAGGTTTGAATGAATTCATCACCTAATAATCCTCTTTTCTTGGAACCTTTCAAGTTTTGTCCTAAAAATCCATAGTAAAAGAACAATACTGGTTTGGTCCCTACCTTCTTCTGCTAAGTGTGGACATACAACTGGAAGCGCTTCCTAAAGATCTATTTCTCAAGTCTATAAACAATTCCCCAGGCATTCTACCCTCCACACAGCTACCTGCCTACTTGCCTCTTCCCATTCCGGACCACTTGTGAATTCTCCCCCCAACTTCCTCCCCTCTGCCACACACACACACACACACACACACACACACACACACACACACACGGCCTCTCTAATGTAGGTCAGCTCAACCCTTTGCCAAGACCAGGTCTGTGACTTCCTAGTTCATTCTCCTTCTACTGCTAATGCTCAAGGAGCCACTTGGAAGCCTGTTGGGCAGAATGAGTTTATTTCTCCATTTTGGCCCATTTTACCTGCTTCATATGTGAACAGCGAATACAATTAAAGTCAAGACAATTTTTGCCATTCTTTATTACAGTAATTACTTTGCTTCAGCCTGTACATAACCTCGTATCTACTTTGCTGGCCAATCCTACCCCAAAGGTCACTACCTTCACGTGAAAACTGTATCAGAGGTTGTGTCAGTCATGGTGACAATATGTGATGTACACATTATAGCCATCACAATAAGCAAAGCTATTAATTGTCATATGCTTGCCTTGCAGTTTGTTTCCAGCCATAGTCATTCCCACATCACACTCTGAAGACCTGCAGCAAATTATTTTTGCCACACACAACACTCTAAGGTCAACAGCACAGATATATAGTCTTATTCTCCTTCATTACAATATATGGTTCCCAAACTGGCTTTTTTTGTGCCTAGTCATATTCTTTCTTCCCACACTTCCTTCCCCCATTTCTCCTGTCATAGATTTAGAGAAGACAAAGGCAGGGAGAATGTTATGTAGTTTCCAGAACTGTGAAGATTCCTTTGGTGACAGAGAGATCCAAACGCTAGCCCAACTAGTTTTTTTTTTTTCTCCCCCTCATCTCCATTTTCTACCCTTTGGTCACAGTCCCCATTCTAATCCAAAGAAGACAAATATGCAGAATTGATGCACAGTATGTTACTGTGGTCCAGAGTTTGCCCCAAGCAAGGACACTTTCTGTCTAAAGGTCTAGACTGCCAGGAGAGGCCTTGAGACACAAAGGCCCTACTGTAAAGAGGCTGGATGAAAAGGTGATGAGGAGGGTTACACAGGCATAAACTGTGGCTTCTCTTCCTCTGTCCCTGAGAAAGGAACAAAAGTATGGGATGGATCTGAGATCCTCACAACAACTCTGTGAGGTAGGAGAATATGCAGCTACTCCACCCATTTTCCCACAAAGGGCACAAAATCTTTTAAATGTGTGGGATGTTTCAGACCCAAATGTAATGAATGACATGCAGACATGTGACCTAAGTAGCGCAAGTCTGTCAATCTCATTTCATTTGAATGTCAGAAGTGCTTTATCATCTTGACAGTCTTCTTTTGACAGCTTTGTGAGAAATAACTTGCTGCATTAAGGCCATTTCAGTTTCCTCATCTATAAAGTGAAAATAAAACCAAGGCTCACAGGTTTTCTGACCCTGCCGCTCAGAGAGAAGGGCAGGACCAGGACACAGTCTCCTTAGAGTTGAGACAGAGTGATGTGCCCAGCTCATGCTCAGAGGGGATGACCACTGTGGTGGACTGGGCAACCTGCAATGCAATTCTCTGGTTTGGAGGTCGGAGAGCTGGGGTCAAACATGGGTTGCTCAGTCACAGCAAACCTCAGCTGAGGCCTCCTCAGACTGGTCTCAGCACAGCGGCCAGCTCTGGATACGGGCAGTACTCTTCCGGCTTGTTGACAAACCCTATCCAGTGGGTTTCTCGAAGGTTGGATCTACGTCATCGTCCTTGCTGACTTAATCATGGCACTAACAGGGACTGGAGAAGAGGAGACTGAGCTACAGAAAGGCCAAGTCCTGACCCTGAGAGCCATTCTGACCTGCACCATCAGCGCGGTCATGCTCCCCTCTCAGGGCACAAGGCTCACGGATGAAGCCTCAACTCTCTCACATGACAGCTTTCGTGAGAGACTGGTCCAGGGGTAGTAGACCACTGGGACAGGCAGAGGAATCCCCGGATTCTGGGCTCAGCTCAGTTCAAGAGGACCCTTGTCAGGGGCAGAGCCGTCCATGTCCCCTGTGGCCCAGGCAAAATTCTGGGGCCTCTGGATGAGATGATGGCTCTTTTAGTCCTCCGCATCCAGAGAGCAGATGGCCAGAGGGGCGGTGTTGTTGGCACCAATGCTGTAGCAAGGACTAAAATAGGGCAGGAGGCGCCCAGGGAAGGGATAGTGGGGGAAAGTGAAAATGTGGGAGCCATTATCAGTCACATTGTAGAAGGAGATATCATGGGCCTCATAATCCAGGAAGACGCCTACCCGGCGGGGAGGGACCAGCAAGGACAGGAGGGGGTATTCATCGGTGCCTGCCCGGTATTCATTTCCCTTCCTCAGCCTTATCACCCAGAATCCATAGTGGGGGGATAAATAGACCACCTCCTTCCGGTCCACATTTTCTTTACACACTCCCAGGCCCCATTCAGACCTGTCTCCCACCTCCACCTCCCAGTAGTGCCGGCCTGAGGAGATGCACTGGCTGCCCAGGACGATATTATAGCGGTAGAATCTCTCAGGATTGTCAGGCAGTTTCTGCTTGGTATCTCCATAGTGCACGCATTTTCTGTCCTCCGACACGATGAGGCGGGAATAAGCAGTGTCTGGATCCAGGCGCACGTCAGCTAGGTAACAAGATGCTGGTTGGCAATGCTGCTACCGAGTCAGGGGGCACGGGCGAGGTCTCTGATAAATTCAGCCTCAGATTACTCAACGACAGGTGGGAGAGCGGCTAGCTGGGGCATCCAGAGTGCACTGAACCATTTTATTTCTCCTGGAGGGGTTCCTCCCACGGTCCATCACAACCTCCCCCAGCACTCATTACCTGCATATGTCCTCAGGATTTCTCTTAGGCCCAGCACCCGGCAATCTGTCTTCAGCTCCAGGGAGACTGGTTCTGGCCGCTGCAGGGTCCAAGACTTGCTCCTAATGGAGGAGGGGTAAGACTTGGGGTCAGAAGTCCTGGCTCTGCCGCACAGGCCTTCCCTCAGGACAGGGAAGAGGGGCTTGGCCAGGGACATAGGCAGGGAGGTGCCCCTCCCCAGCATTACCAGGCAAAGCAGAGATATGATGGTTTGACTGAAGTGAACATTTCATGTTTTGATGCTGCGGGAAGGGTCAGATGTACACCTGACAGCGGGCGGGAAGAGGTGTGCCTCAGGGGAGAAAGGCTACCCTCAGAGCTTTCAGCACTCATGGAGGAGACATCTGGTGTCTTGTTCCCTCCTTGGGAGAGCTACTTGAAACCACGTATTTTATAACTTGACTGAAATTCTTATTGGTCCTACTTGAAATGAATCTGACCAAGTTTATATAAAGAAGAAAAAAGGAGGGTGAACACAGCTTCTTTGGCCGATGTACTGAAAGAGGAGAAAACGACGGAGCAGCGCCCGCTTCCCCGTGGTGCTGGGCCTCTTCCTCACCCACTTGTGGCCAGGCCCCACCATCCCTCACAGGGCTGCGTAGGGACGCCAAGGACGGGGACATACCTGTTTAAGACTTCCTGAATACCCTAGAAGGAGAAAAAAATGCAGCACATGAGTATGTGCTGTGCCTCAAAGGGACCAGACAGACACGGAGCTCTGGAGGAGGGTTTCTCTAAGGGCAAGGGAGGCGGAGAGCAAGCCTGGAGAGAAGGTGTATAGAGGTGGAGGCAAAACACTTACAGGAGGGGAGCAGGGCAGGCTGAGCTCTGGCTGGACTAAGCGACTCCAGGCTCCATCTCGACTCTGGCCAGAGGCGAGAGACTAGTATAATGCCACAGCTGCCTGAGTGCTGCCCCACCTACCAAGCTACCAGGGGCCAGGTCATCCACCCAACCAGGGGCAGGAGGACAGCAGGCATTAGCGAGGGTGGAGGAGAGGGCAATACAGGCAGAGTGCTGACAGGCCCACTGAAGGGCTTCTCTCCTGGAGTCCCAAGCTCTCTTCGGCTGTCACTCAGAGTTCCCAGGAGAACCTGCTACTCACCTGCAGCATCCAGCGGACAGGCCTCTGAGACCTCTCCTCCAGCTCTGCAAACAGCCTCCACAGGACCCGGCTCTGCTGGCCGAGGGTGTCGTGATTCAGCTCCAGCTTCTGCCTGGTCTCTCCCTCCTCCTGCTCTAGGCTGGCCAGGGCTGCAGCTGCCTCTACTTCCAGCCGCCGGCCTGGCGGCTTTTTCTTTAGTAATCGCCGATACTTCTCAAACTCCCACATGATACTTTGCTTTCGGGTTTCCACCTGCATCTGCAGAGCCAAGATAGGAAGTCAGCACTGATGTTGTTTGTACGAGGGCCACCCAGGATATCCTTTATCCAAGAAAAAGGATACTGGTTTGCCTACCTCCCTATTCCCACAGCTCCGGTACACGCTTCTGGGTCNCACAGGACCCGGCTCTGCTGGCCGAGGGTGTCGTGATTCAGCTCCAGCTTCTGCCTGGTCTCTCCCTCCTCCTGCTCTAGGCTGGCCAGGGCTGCGGCTGCCTCTACCTCCAGTCGCCGGCCTGGTGGCTTTTTCTTTAGTAATCGCCGATACTTCTCAAACTCCCACATGATACTCTGCTTTCGGGTTTCCACCTGCATCTGCAGAGCCAAGACAGGAAGTCAGCACTGATGTTGTTTGTACGAGGGCCACCCAGGATATCCTTTATCCAAGATAGAGGATACTGGTTTGCCTACCTCCCTATTCCCACAGCTCCGGTACACGCTTCTGGGTCCCCATCTCTACTCTTACTGACCCCAGTAGGGCCCAGGATATTATCTTGGTACTATATGCTCTAGATTATTTCCTATTTTCAGAATAATATATTCTATTTTCAGAATAATGATCAGTGCATTACACTTAAGCCTTTAAGACATTGTAACAACTACACTGTTAGATGCTTTTGCTTCTTACTGGTATTATATCAATTCAATATGCTGTTTTTGGCCAGCTCAATGTTAGCTTCTGTTGATCAAAAGTTCTGATAGTTTGGTAGTTATGGGCCGTGAATTTATTTGAGAGGTGATTTTCCAGTATTTTAAAAACTTAACTTTTAGTAAATATGCTCTAATTGGGGAAAGTGAAACACAAAATACGTTTTACTAAACATTACACAAGTCATACCACTGTGAGCTAACACCTACGTGAGGCATGTAGTTTTCCTTTCTCATGTATGAAGACATAAGCCCAGAGGTTATTCCTACATCACGATCAAGAAACTGGAATGAGAGGCTACATGGCCCGCAAAGGCCACACACCTGCTAGAGAATGGTGGCATGAGGCCCCCAGGCTCTCTGACTTCGAACTTCACATTCGGCCTCACAGAGATGAGGAAGCTGCCATGGGGCAGCTCCAGGACAACATAGGGACCACCCAAACGTCTTTCCCAGGTGGCAACCTGCCTTCCAGTTGGCAGTTCGTTTCCTCTCACCAACTTCCAGCTTCCAGGCCTCTTCTTGCTCTTTCCTCAGATGTTCCAGAGCTTCGTGCAGTTTCCACTGAAAAGAGAGAAAACCCTCATGAGGCCATCCTGGGCAGCCAGACTGATAACAAGGTTCCCTAGCACTGGTAGGTGATGGGAAAACAAGTGTCCCTTAGGCGACGTGCCAGAATGAATGCTGCAAGTAAAGGGATGCCACAGGGGAAGTGGATTCCTGCCCAGATGACATCCACGGTAGCTCTTGATCTGAGAATTGTTTCAGCTCCCATAGTCTCTAAGTTACTGTAAAGTAGAAGCAAAGAGCCCTTCCAGCTTGCCAGAAAACCACCTTGGACTTCCTATCCATGCCTCCTTTTATCCTCATCTGACTTGTTATGCTATGGCCTCCTGAAACCTTCTTATTCAAAGTGTGGCCCAAGTGGGTCAGCAGCATCAGCACCACCTGGGAGCCTGTTAGACATGCAGTCTCGGGCCCCACCCAAGACCTCCTGAATTAGAATCTGAATTTTAACAAGATCCTTGGGGGTTCAATTGCCCATGAAAAGTAAGAAGCACTATCCTATAATGCAAGAGATTACTTCTGAAAAGCACAAAGTATTGTGATAATATTAACCATTTTGTTATAGATTTACCAAGAGCCAAATATGGCTTAAGCACTAAACATACATTCAATAGTCACAGTCCCTTGAAACTGGTGTTATCCCCATTTTATAGATGAAAAAACCGAGGTTTAGAGAGTAACCTACTCAAAGTCATTCAGCTAGTAAATGGTTGGGCTGGGATTTATCCCAGCTCTTTAACTCCTATGCCTATGTGATACTGCCTCCCTATTCTAATATTCTCAAAACAAAATGAATAAGTAAATACTTTACATTTTTAAGAAATTCTTCTCATACAGAAAAACAGTTAGTTCTGGGGATATGTCTTATGCTCTTACCTGCTAATCTCAACTTCAAGAAAGAGAATTAAGACCAGTACTGGATCACTGAATCATTGGGCTAATGATTCTGGTAAAGATATGTCAGCACGGACAACTGAGGAAAGTATAAGAAGCTGGAAGTTGATGATAGTAGCTATAAAAAAGGAGTAGCAGATATGTCAGAGATGACT
>NW_017732727.1:114201-124581 GCF_001890085.2 Hipposideros armiger
CTCACTGTATCAGGCCCCAAGGCTCTGGGTGTGAGGACCAAAGGAATCAGTTCTGATTTTATCTCCAGGGCCCCAGGTCAAGTCCTTGATTTACAGATAACCAAGTGAGAGGCAGGGTAAAGACTGGGGTGGCTGGCCTCCACCTCCTACCTTATACTCCCAGGCAACATCCTCCATGGGCACAACATTGTGGGCCTTATGCTCAGGGGACTGGCGGCAGGCCTCACACGTGATCAGGCCATCTTCTTTGCAGAACATCTTTAGCTGTTCTCCATGGAGCTCACACACATCACCTTTCAGCCCCATTCCTGGGTGCAGCCCTAGCAGACGGACTTTTTCTACCACATTGGCCAGCTGCCAATTAGGCCGCAGGTTTCTTGGTTGGACAGGAGCCCGGCAGAGGGGACATGTGTAACCCCAGTTCTGGGATTCCCCTGGGACCTCCCAGAGTCCGGAGAGACAGCCTTGGCAGAAGCTGTGACCACAGTCAATGCTCACGGGCTCCCGCAGGAAGGTCATGCAGATGGGACAGGCCACTTCCTCCACAACGGCTTCCACCAGTGCTGCGGGATTCATGGCTCCTTCTCACACCCTCCTCAGAACATGAACAAAACCGGGCAGAGGTAGTGAAGGCTGAGAAGAAAAGAACAACAAATAAGGGGAACAGGCAACAGAGGGGCAGAGGGATCAGTAAAAAGGATAATTAGTGAGTGGAAAAAACCAAGTTCCCTTTTGATTCTTCCTTGGTCCTTTACTGACCTTGTTGAATAAGCACTGGCCTTCCCAACTGAAGTTCTGACTGGGCCACATTACTCACACCACAGAGGGACATCTAACGATGCCTAACTGAGTGGATGTTGTGAGTTCCACTTTCATTCATTTGGTCATCTCTGACCCTCCTCTGGGTTTGCTCACCTGACCATTCCCATGTCACCTCAATCATACTCCCCAAATCAGCACTGTTGCTCTTGAACTTGGGTAAGCTCACATAAAACAGGGTATTTCAGTGTCTAAAAGGAGGCCAGAAATAGCCCCCAGTCTCACTCTTTGGTATGTTTGTATGTATACTGACATACTTCAAGGGGCAAAAAAGGTACTCTGCCAGGAACCCATTGCCTATATGCTCAATTGGTTTTCTTGTGTTGCACACTCAAGTGTAAAATACAAGAGAAGCAGCCATCATTTCTCAGCATTCTGTAAACCTCTGCCCACTTCTCCAGCACCAACATTCACTAAGATGCCAAGACTCTCTCCTCGGCCTTCAGTGATATGTTAGAAGCAGAGATGAAACAACACCCCTTGGAAGATAAAAGCAAGGGTCACCTGATACTAATCAAACCCATGCGATGAAGTTACTACCTCAACAAGAAACCTGAAATTTCTGCCAGGGTCACATGTGGGTATGGAACTTACATGGTCAATGGTAGGTTCTTGGCACAGTTGGCAATATTTATTTGTTCCCTTTGCAAGTTTGTGTTACTAGCTAGAGCCTGTAAAGGGGAAAGCCATGTTGGTCTTAGTCACTGCTGTATCCTCAGCACCTAAACTGTGCCTGTCATGCAATTATTGCTGAATAAATATCTGTTGAAAAAATAAACCAGCTAGATATAGGAAATAGTTCTAACCCCAAAATGCTTTTATGATTTGAGACAACTGAGAGCATATTATACATTAATAATAATAGCAAGCACTCCTTGAGCACTTACACTACGTGCCAGGCACTATTCTGAGCATTTTACATGGATTAGCTTAGTTCAGTTCACAACCCTAAGTAGAAACCATTATTCTGCTGTTCTCATTTTATAGATGCTTGATCCTGGGCTCCACCACTCTATCTTGGGCAAATTACTAACCTCTCCAGCTTCAAGTAATAATAAAAATTCAAGCAGACAGATAAAACACTGTGGTTTTGGGTAGTCCAGTACGTCTTCCTGAACAAACTGGAACAGTAAGTAGATTTTGCAGGATTCTCTGTTATAGGCCAGCAGCAGCTTCTGCCTTGTCACTGGCCTCCCTGCCTCCTGCTTTTCCCTGTCCCACTATCACTATCAAACTGTGGGATCCAGTATCCTAAAACCTAGTTTTGTCACTAATCTACTGAAGAGTCTATCCTGGTTCCCCAGCACCCAGTCCAATTGGAAACTCTCATTCTTCACCTTTGAAACAGCACCTGTGCCCAGTCAAGCAAACAGAGAAACTTCCACACTTTCCTGCAGACCCCATGTCTATTCATTCTGCCTCACTTGCGTTCCTGATGTTCTCCCAGCTTGAAATGACTGCTCTGTGATCCTGCTCTTAACATCATTTGACATGCTTGTGTTTATTGTCTTGCTTCCCACACGAGAATTTTCAAGAGGATAGTGACATCATCAATTTTGTTCGCAATTATATCCCCAACACCAAGAACAGAGCCTCCATTAGTTTTTGAATATATGAGAATTAAATGTAACTGTTGAGGTCCAGGTGATAGTAGTCTGGAAGTGGAAGAGTTACCATCTAAAGCCGACACAATACAGGTTGATTGGTATCTATGATTTAAAGCTGCGAAGATCAACACAAGAATAAAAATAGAAATAGAAAATTGGTGGCAGTAGGGAAGTGAGGTAAAGAAATATCAAAATGATAAATCAAGAAATGCAGTGTAAGCATATTATTTAGATTTAGTAGGGTCATAAAAAGATCTAAACGTATAAAAGTTAAAAGTGGTGGCCTCTGTGAAAGAGATTTAGGGTGGGTAGCTCTTGCTGTTAGATATAAGACGTCATTCATTGTTTTATTTTTTATTATACATAAATTACTTGGACAAAACTTTAATTATTAATTATTTAATTGCTTCCGAATTGACTTTGGCAAGGTGGGGAGCCAGTGTGGGAAAGACATTTGAGTGGAGGGGGCGGAGCTTAGAAAAGACTCCAGATGTGGGGCCAGATGGGGAGGACGAGGGAAGGCGGGGATCTCCGGGGTTCGGAAGCAGAGGGGGATGGTAACCTCCTAGAAACAGAGCGCGGGGCAGGGCCCCGGGGCAGAGGGCGGGTGGGGGCAGAGTGAAGTGGCTCTGCAAGACCTCTGACCTCAGAAGAGGCACAGCTGTCTACCCACCTCCTTCCTTAGTCCGCACTAGCGCCCTACGGCGAAAGCCGAAAGTGGAGACGCCCGATTGCCACTGCCGAATATCCGCAGCGTCAGGAGACGCTGGCCCGGCCAGCGCAGCACTTACCTCCGGGAGATGAAGGCCCCGGCAGCGACCGGCTCCTAGGCCTCTCCCGCAGTTTCCAGACCCCGCCCACAGGAGCCAATGAGCTGCGGTCAGGGCCGGCGCCGGCATCCGCCCAGCGGCATCTTTGTGGGAGCAGCCAATCACAGACAGGAATCTGGACAACCCCTGCCAATCGGAGGAGGGGACGAGGGCTCTGCCCAGCTCTCGGCGTGCCAGTGTGTTTCTCTGCTGCGTGGGCTTTACTGGCTCTTTCTCTAGCTCAGAACCCCTGAAACTGAAAAGACGGCCCAGGAGTCAGTCCCAGGACGGGTCGAAGGGTTGAGGCTCCCAACTGAGGCTGCACAGGCCCTGCATTATTAGAGGCCCAGCTGGCTCTTGATCCAAGGAACCACTTCTGTCTCCCACTTCCGCTCTGGCTCATCAGTGAGTCTACAGTGCGAACCTTGTTCCTTCTGGGTAACGGCTCTGGACCTAATGCTGTTTGCCAGTTTTCCACGTTAAACTTACCAGCCTCTGAGATCAGCCGCGTCTAGTTATGTGACCCAATTTAGTGCAGGGCTGGGGGCGCTGCAGTTTCCAGCAAGATGAGCGACCTCACCTGGCCGCAGGCTGCAGATACTGGTTTCACATAAAAAAACCCTCCTGAGTTTTCCTGGCAAACTTATCCTTTCGTACTTCAGCAGGCACCTTTTCATCACTATCGCCACAATGGCACCTTAAAGTTAAAAGCAGATATTGGGAACTGGTGGAATAGATGTGGAGTCCCTGGTTACAAAATGTCATAATTATTATTTTTTTTAACAATTAGTGCCCCTTCCTCCCTCAGATACAGACATACACACACACTTCAAGTGCTTCTTAAAGGCAGTGATTTGAGTTTTTCTTTGGACTCCCTGCACCCTGTCCTTTTCCTGGTACTTAGGTGTTTACTGAATAAGCAAATAAAGGCACATCCTGTCCACATGGAAAATAGCCAGGAAATCCTCCAGTTGAAGCTCATTTCCAAATGATTTTATTGTTTGGACTTATACTCTAGATCCTCACGCCAATGCCAGCGTTCAGGCCATGGTTGAAAATCTGAAGGGTGAGGCCCAGAAGATTCCTGAAACAAATGGGGCCATGAGCAAGAAAAGAAGAAAAGAGGCAATTCAGGTCGGAGCTGGATCCTCTGTCTCACCTGGATCTGGAGAAATGGCTGCCCTAACAGAATAGGGAGTGGACTAATTGAAACAAGCCACTATAAATATTTATTGTGCATCAACTTTTTGGAACACTTTGTGCTGGGTGCTGGGATTACAACTATGGGTCACACAGTCCCTCTTAAGGAGCTCAAGATTGAGTTGGTTATACTTCTCTGGAGCTTCTGTGAAGTTAAAACAGTTAATGAGGAGATCGTTTTCATTTGTAACTTAAAATTATCCTTAACCATGATGGACTCTCAAGGCCCTGGCAAAAGGGGCCCCTTGTTTTAGAGTTGCTGGGGGTGGAGGCTTGTGTTCATGAGGGGAAGGCTGGACAGAGAACTTTTGAAGACTGATTAGCTCGCCCCCCAGGCAGAGAAGCTCTCCTTCACAGCCTCTTTCAGGGTGCCTTGTTTGCTCTGAGAGGTAGATAGATGTGTCCAGGGGATGCTCTGTCTTTGGTAATTTCCATGACTGTAACTGCAGACCTCAACACTCTGCCTGAATCCAAGACAGACCAGGACAACAAGGTGAATGGCTAGCTGCCAGATGGTATCTCTCTGTGCTTTGGGACAGGAATGGCACCAAAGGAGAAGCAAGACTGAGAACTGATTGGGGGGCAGGGAAGGAGGTGCAGGCATTGAGGAAGTAGGGATAAGGAAGGGGTAAGGTGCCGATACANATGTTTTCATATTTTTTTGGGTAGATACCCAGGAGAGGGATTGCTGGGTTATATGGTAATTCTATTCTTAATTTTTTGAGGAACCTCCATACTGCTTTCCATAGCAGCTGCACCAGTCTACATTCTCACTAACAATGTATGAGGCTTCCTTTTTTCCTGGAACTCTTATAATCACTAGTTTTGATGTGGTCTGTATTGGAATGGCCTGCTTTGCCATTGCCTATTTTTGCACAGTTGAAGTCAGCATGTCCTGTGTTGTGAATTTAAAACCTACAGTTGTGAAATTAATCAGTAAAACTAAGGAAAAACCAACAAAAATTCACTGTATTTATAGATATGTTTTTTTAACTTATTTAAATATGGAAGGTATTTAGTTTCACATCCAAGTTGTTCTCTAACTCTCTAAAATGTTCTTTCACTATTTTTGCCCTTAAGAGAGAAACCAGATGCCATTGTTCTTATATGGCTGGTCTTGGGGGTAGGGGAGGGTTAAGGAAATCACAGCCTCCTTCTTCAGCCCGAGGCCAGGCAGAGGCATGGTCCCATGGGACTCCTGTTATGAGTTAGCTAGACATAGGACCCAGAGCCTGGGGACAAAGGAGATGTGCACCAGAGCTTTAGGGAATCACAAATGGGTCCATTAGGATCCAGTCTCAGCAAGGACCCACATCGGCGCTAGCAATGGAAAGAAGGTAGGGGACAGAGAAAGCTTCAGGAATGCGATGAGCTGGTAGTTAATCACGGGGTCTCCCTGAAAGCTTATTCTGCCTTTCCTCTGGCTGAGTGTGACGAGCCTCTGAAGAAACTTGGAGAAAAGCTCCTCACAAAAGATATGGTCACACAAAAGAGTTTCTTCCAGCCTTTCCTCACTGATTCCCCCTGTAGAACTTCATGTTGGGAGCTGGCGCAGGACCCACCTGGGGAGGACTCTCGGGATGCCCTCTACCCACTGTCCTCCCTTCCGCATCCCCCCAGGCACACCTTCCCAGGACACAGAAGCCAAGAAGAACACCAGACCCACAGCTGGCTGCTAGGGGATACCTGCTGATAGACCCTCTGGGCAGCACCCCACCCACAAGCAGGGAGAAGAGAAGGAGGAGGAGCAGATAAGACAGAATAAATAAATAACCCTGACCAAAGAGGTCCAAAGGAGGGGGCGGAGGCAGAGAGAGCTGCACCGCAGTACAGCCTCCCAGACCTCTTCAGGAAGAGTACTAGAGAAAAGGGCACACGTTCCTGCAGTGCAGTTGAGGTGAGTTCAGGAGACCTGGGGGTATATCCAAGAATGTGTAGCTAGGGGTCTCCCATTAGACCTGCTGAGTGAATGAGAAACCAGGCTGTGAAGAACCAGAAGTATAGGCGTGGGGCCGGTGGGTATTGAAGGAGGCTCCTGACTCAAAGGACAGAGAGCCTTAGCAATTTCTATGTTTGTGTGGTGAAAGGAAGCGTGGGTGGTGTTAGATGCTGCCTATGGGTAGTTTCCAAGCAATTTCCCATTGATCAGTTTACTGGTGTGCCCATCTTGAGCCTGGCAGGAGTTAGCCTAAATGAAGGTGAAGGGGAGCAGAGAACAGATGGGGTTGGGACTGGGCTAGAGCTGGATGGGGGTTCGGTGTGTGAACAAGGCCATTCCCAGGTCATTAGTGTGATCAAAGCTCAGTTTGTGTTTAGGGGTTAGACTATAGCTCTGTCTGGGGTGTGGACTCTGATTTTTTGAGATCCAGGCTCATCGGAGACTCTGTAGCAGGAGTCAGGCTGTGGTTGAGACTGAAACTTAGCAGTCTTCCTGGGGCCTGATCCTGACCCAGTCTGTGCCTAGGATCAGGGTTCAGTCTTTAGTCCATTTAAAAAGTGGATTAGTGTCTACACTGCAACTTCCCATGCCTTGCACACTTTACCCCAGCACTCTGAATCACTTGCAGCCTTCCAAACAAGGTATGTTCTCTTCTGTCTGATCTTTGCATTTGTGAGAGTGCACTTTTAAAAACAAATTAGATTGGGGGAAGGTTATCGCTTTGTAAGGGGTGTAAATGTCTAACTGTAATGTTTCTTTGTACACCAAAAATAATAAAAAATTAACAATTAAACAAAACAGACACACACACACACACACACACACACACACACACACACANGGAGGGAAACAAAGAGGTTGACCATTCTATACAAAGCCAGCTTCTGAGCAAATGCTTGAAAGTTGGTATAAGGAAAGAGGGCTTTCATTTAAGGAACTGAAAGAATGCCAGTGCAGGACCATATTGAGGGACAGTTAAAGTGTCATGAGATGGGGCTAAGGAAATATTACCAGCAAGTTCATATCATCAGGGCCTCCTAAACCAAGAATTTGAGTATATTCTTGGTGAGAGTTCTCCATGATTAGTTGGACAATTTAACACTGTTTATGTTGATTGATTTTTCCTTCTTTGTTGTAAAAATATTGAAACAAAGATATAGGGATAACTATTATTTTAAAAGTCATACCATGGTCTAACTTGCTCAGTATTCTTATTACTATAACAAGTGAAAAAATGCTTGAAAAGTTCCTGTGAAAAATATCCATTTAAAATTTGTGCCAGCTTGGTACTTGATGTTACTGCTGAAAATTCAATGGACCTGCCCATTAAACATGTCTCAACTGAAGTAATAGAATTGTGAGTTATGAGTGAACATCAACAAAAGGACCAATAATTTCTACATTAAGAGTGACTCAAAGAGGATTCTGTAGACCTCCCTTTTTAAATATACACATCAGTGTCCCATCTTCGTACAAAAATAGGAGGATAAGATCTGCAAAGTATGAAAAATAATTCATTTCATAATGTCAAATTCTTTAAGTGAAACAAAGGTAAAAGAGTAAAGTGGTTCCACCAAGATTATGAGTCAGGAAAGATCTTCCTAAGTAAGGATGTTTAAACAGGCACCTGAAGGCTAAGAATTAATCAGAATAGCTGTAGGATGAGTGTTCTTACTGTGGGGAAAATGTGTGAAAGCTGAAAGGTAAGAGAAAGCATGATAAATTGAAGTTGTGGGATAACTTTGGTATGTTAGGGACTTAATATGCAAAAAGAGAGGTAGAATAGCTGGAGATAGGGATGGAGAGATACACTGAGATGGCTCATAGAGGCCTTATGAGCTGGGTTGAGGAGTATGAACTTCAATTTTTCATTCTAAAGTCACTGGGAAGATGCTACATACTGGTTCGTGTTTGGAAGATCACGCTGGCTGCAGTGTGGACATTGAATTGGTAGGAAAAATCTTCAGTGATGCAGACCAGTGAACAAATTATTCTGATGGTCTAGGCAAGAGATGATCTTGGCTTGGGCTGGAGTAAAGACAAAGGAGAGGAGCAAAATAATCTGATTCACAAGATAGCCAGTTGGTAAAATAAAGAGAACTTGGTGACTGCTTGGATGTGATTGGAGAGGGAGGTGAGAGAGAGGGAGGGAGAAGGCAGAGATGATGGCTTCTAGGTTTCTGGGTTGGGCAACAGAGTCATTTCTGTGATAGGGAACAGAAAACATAGATTGGGGCATAGGCTGGGGATCAGAGATAGTGATCTTAGTTGGAGGTGTTGAGTTTGGGGTGACTTAGGGACATCTAATGGTGACGTCCTATAGCTATTTCCAAGTCTGCAGTTTAGGATATTGGTCTGGCCTGTTTGGATGATAGAAGCTATGGGAGATATTGCTCCCACTCTACTCGTGGTTACTATGTAGAGGGGGAAACACAGAAGGTCTACCAGGGTTATAGCCTTGAAGAACTCCACCAGTAATGTGAGAAGTAAAGGACAGAGAGCCTCTTAACTAACTCTATCCTGTTGACATTTACTTGTGTTTAATCTCTTCTAGTTCCAAAATGCACATTTAAAAATGTTCCTTAGAGCTATCAATTCTTCATGTATTGCCAATTTCATTCCTTCTCTTTATGTACAAATTTATTAAAAGAGTTATCTACCTCCACCTTTTCTGTTTCTTCCCAACACACTCCTCACTCTGCTGCATTCAAGATTCTATTCCCACCAGTCCACCTCAACAGTTCTTCCAAGGTAACCAGTGGCCTTCCATTTTCAGTCTGTATACTTACTGCTTGATCTCTCAGCAGCCTTCTGCACTACTGTCCACTCTTCCTTTCCAACGTATTTTCTTCCTCTGGCTTTTGTAGCACCATCTCAACTGGGTTTCCTACTTCACTGGCTCTTCCAGTTGCTTTGAATAATAATAATAATGAACACAAACATTCACTGGAGAGTTGCCAGTATCTCCTTTTATTTTTCACATCAAACTAAGGCTAAGTAAGAATGGTCATGCCATTAGTAAGTAGTGTGACTCGAATTTGGACTCCAATCTGGTTCTACATAGACCCCACGTTTCAACAGCCACTCCACACTGTCTCATTTCTTGGGGGTGGGGGTGGAGTGGGCAGAAGAGCTATAATTAGTGGCTCAAGGAAGAAAGGGTTGGATTGAGAGGGAGGGAGAGCTAAGGGGCAGCACAGTGCTGTGGAACGAATTGATTCAATGTCAGTTAAGTCCTTGGTCCTTGAAGAGTCATCAGATCTACTGCCCAGCCACGCGACTGCAACTCCCCGAGGCTACCACAAGGGGGCAGCATCAAGAAGCGAGAGGCTGGCTGAGCACAGCTCTGGAGCCCCTTGGATAGAGCATTCTGAGCGTGAGGACGAGTATCCCTGTCTGTGTGCTTTGTGCCCACGGCTCCATTCCAGTAGCTCCTCTCTTGTAGCGCGGGTTATTCCTCTCCTCTCCGTCCCAAGGCACTTGCCTTCTTTCTAGTCTCCTGAGCTGGCCTTAGGATAGTAACAGAGCGCTGCCCCTTTGAGGAGAAGTCAGGGCTCGGCTTTCCTTGGGCGCCTGAGCAGAACGTTTCTCCCAGGGAGCCCAGAGCAATTCACTCTTCATCATCCCTCACACTCCCTAAGGCCCAGAAAAGCTATGTATGGGCGGTGGCCTTGGGCGGAGGTATTTTCTGTGAGTGCACCAGCCTCAGCCCAGGGAGAGGAGGCTAAGGGAGACCAGGTAGGGAGGCACATTGCTGGAGGGAGCCAGGCATTTTCTCAGACAGCCTGATTGCATGGAAGAGGCCTCTGCCTGCGCACACACCTCCCAGATTACAGAGGCCTGAATCCCAGACCTTGTTTAGTGACCTACCCAAAGAGAAATTTTGTCAAAGCATTGTGAGACCTGTTCCGAACTTTGGATTCCTCAGTTCCAGCCTCCTACCTTTCATTGAAGAAATAAGGCAAGGGTGATACCTCCCGTTTTGTTCTTATTTCTCAGGATTGCC
>NW_017732727.1:125332-128128 GCF_001890085.2 Hipposideros armiger
CAGAAATCAAGATGGGACTTAGATGGGACTGGATGACTTGGGTGACTGAGTGGGACCATTTGGAAGGGGTCCTCTTTGGGACAAGATGAGTATGAGGCCCATAGGCTATCTGAGTAGATGCATGAAGAGGCAGCAGTTTATATGGGTCTGGGTCTCAGGACAGAGGCTTAGAATTGAGGGGTCTGTGCAGAAAAAGAAAGTTGAGTACGGGGTGTTATGCGATCACCAGGGAGAGCGGTAGAGGAAAGGGGAATGTGTCTGTGGACACCAGATAGCACCACCAGTAACACAGACTGATTTTCTTTCCATGTCTCAGATGTTTCTTGTTTCCATGTCACACTCCAGCCAAGCGCAATCTGGGACTGATTGTCATGTGAGCCTAGAGATCCTGATGAAAGATTCGGTTCTGTTCTTTGCTTGGGGCTGGGAATGACAGTCTTTCTTTACCTTCATCTTCCTACCTCTCAGATCATCAGAACAGCTTTTCCCAATTTCTCTGATTAAAAAAAATCACCTGGGAGGAGGGATTTACTTTTTTTTTTTTTAAACCTGATTTCTGCGCCCTCCCTGGAAATTCTGATTCTCTGATCCTGGAGTAGGACCTGGGGGGATAGTGTTTTCAATAACTGGCTTTAGATGAATCTATCAGGGAAGTCTGAGAAATGCTACTCAGGCCTAAACACAAACTTGTCTCTTGAAATCCAGTTCCAGACTGAACCCCCTCTTCCTGCCCTAAATCAGATCAGAGTGGTCTTAAAGGCAACTACAGACTGAGGCTCAAACTCTGAATCCAAACCAGCCCTAACCCCACATGCACTACCAGAGCTGGGTTCAGTGTGGGAGGTTCTGTGCAGGTCAGTCTACTCTGTTGGGGAAGTGGCCAAGGGCAGTGCCCCTGGTCAGCAACATCAGTTCTGGAAATGAGGAGCTATTGCATATGTTTTCTGAGTGGGTTGTCATGCACTGAGATTAATGGGACCTCCAGGGATGTGTGTATAAGGAGAATTAGAGCAGGGAGAGTCTGGAGTTCAGAAGTGCTCTGTGCTACCATCACTATGCCGCTGCCCTTTCCCTTATAAGTCCTTTCTCTCCTCTGAGCTGTGACTGAATGATGTTTCTTCCTTTTTCCTTTCATAGACGCTGGACTTGGGATTCAAAAGCCTCAACTCTTGTTTCCTGTCATGGCCACTCCAAATGGAACTCTGGTTCACCCAGCCTACTTCCTGCTGGTGGGCATCCCTGGCCTGGGGCCTCACACACATTTTTGGCTGGCTTTCCCGCTGTGTTTTATGTACGGCTTAGCCTCCCTGGGAAATCTGGCCATTGTCCTCATTATCCGCGTGGAAAGGCACCTGCATGAGCCCATGTACCTCTTCCTAGCCATGCTTTCCACCACTGACCTAGTCCTCTCCTCTGTCACCATGCCCAAGATGGTCAGCCTTTTCGTGACAGGTATCCAGGAGATTCAGTTCAATGTTTGTCTGGCCCAGATGTTCCTTATCCACGCTCTGTCAGCCATAGAGTCAGCTGTCCTGCTGGCCATGGCTTTTGACCGCTTTGTGGCCATCTGTCACCCACTGCAGCATGCTTCTGTGCTCACAGGGTCTACTGTTGCCAAGATTGGACTAGCTGCCCTGACTAGGGGATTTGTATTCTTCTTCCCACTGCCCTTCATCCTGAAGCGGTTGTCATACTGCCAAACACATACTGTCACACACTCCTACTGTTTGCACCAAGACATTATGAAGCTGTCCTGTACTGACACCACAGTCAATGTAGTGTACGGACTCTTTATCATCCTCTCAGTCATGGGTGTGGATTCCCTCTTCATTGGCTTCTCCTATGTCCTCATTCTGAGGGCTGTGTTGGAGCTGTCCTCGCGGGGGGCAGCACTCAAGGCCTTGAACACCTGCATCTCCCATCTCTGTGCTGTGCTGGTCTTCTATGTGCCCCTCATTGGGCTCTCAGTGGTGCACAGGCTGGGTGGTCCTACCTCTCTGCTCCATGTGATTATGGCTAATACCTACCTACTACTACCACCTGTGGTCAACCCCATTGTCTATGGGGCCAAGACCAAGGAGATCCGTTCACGGGTCCTCCATATGTTCTCATTGGATGGCAGGTGAGCAGGATAACCTCTCCAGTGTCCTCATTTCCTGCCAAATATGGGAGGACAAGGATCCTGTTGAATGTCTTCGTGATTACAGCATCCAACCCACGAGGCTGTTTGTCTTTTTAGTTATCTAAGTAGATCTTAGTTTCGTGTTTCCAGGAATGTGACTACAGAAGAACTTATGGCCAGCCTGGATAGGCCATCCTGGAGAATGATCACCCTAGTCTCTCTGGTACAGTGGCCTTGCCTTATTTCTTTCTTCCAACTAGAAAAAAACATATAGTTTTGTCATGATAAGGCTATAAATACCACAGCTCATGATTCATTCCTGTCTTGATGTACGATTTTAATTATTCATGCTCCCAAGCATCCATCTCAGTGAAGCTGTGAGCTTTGTTGGCTGTGAGCTTTTCTCATGGACTCCAAAGTGTTTACATAGTCATTTTTTAAAATTTGTTTTAGGGGAAGGTGATGGTAACAGGAGAGGGGACAGCTCACATGTAGTGTTTTTGTTTCTATATGCATGTGGGTGTGTTTATGTAGAAACAGCCCTACTGCAGACTGTTTTTCTTTTCTCCAGTTACAGTTGACATTCACTATTAGGAGACTGCTTTTCCATAAGGGTGCTATGTAGGCTTGTTTATGTGGGTATATGTGATGTGTGTGTGTGTGTGTGTGTGTGT
>NW_017732727.1:129013-140157 GCF_001890085.2 Hipposideros armiger
TTCATCCTGACCACAGGATTTCAGGTGCTTCTGTCACCTCTTCCCATCTTTCCTCCTGTCCTTCCTGAGGTATTGATCTCCCTAAGACCCTGGCCTCCTGACTCAATAACAGATCACAGTATCTTTCCCTCTCCTGTCCCTTTCTTGCTGGGCTACCAAATATGTTTAAACATCCTTGGTTGCAGGGATTTTCTTTTAACCCCTTCAGGGAAGCAATGAACAAGGATGAGGAGTGGGGGGAAACCAATATGAGACACCGTAAAGGCCCTGGCATCTCCCAGAAGTCTGTCGCTGCAGCTATACTCATGTAACGTCCAACTCTTGGAATTTGGTAGGTCAAAAAGGTTCACATTGAAGAATGACAGGTAGCAAACGATGTACGTTCACTTGAGGCAGGGGAAAGAATACTACAGTAGGACATATCAAGTTAAAGTCCTGGAAATACCATACAGTGGCTTCCCGTGTAATATCTCTGGCTCTCATTTCCTCTTCTGTGTAATGACAAATTGCAACAGTAATGATGCTGTAAAGTTCAAATACTGTGAACATCTATTGTAGACTGCAAAGTGTTGTAAACACACAAGGAATGATCATATTCATGTTTGTCTTATTGTACAACTTTAGGAAACATCACTCACATCATGGTCCATGTGAATGGAGCTACAGAATTGTGCAGTCTAACACCAGTTTGACATGACTTATTGCTATTAATTAAAACAACTTTTTATTTTCTAATAAACTGTTTTCACAAAGTTTCAGGGAAGTTGACATTCATTTCCCTGTGCTGTTGTCTGATTTACAAATGAAATTCAAATTTACCAGTGAAATTCAGTGAAAGCACAACCTCACCAAGAAGTTCCTTTAAATGTGGTTGATATCTATATCAAAAAAAGAGACACTGTGGGGTTGGAATTAGATGTGATACAGGTTAGGATCACTAGCTTTGGTATTTGGGCATGTTACTTAGCCTTCCCTACCGAACCTCAGTAATTTTGGAAACTGTAAACACTGTAAAACAGAAATACAATGTAGCTCCTGTTGTAGGGGTTATGGGGGCTAAATAGGATAATAGGTGTGAAAACACATAGAAAATAGAAAGCAATCAATAAATATTGGTGACAATACAGTCAGTCCTTACTTAACGTCATCAATAGGTTCTGCAACTTTAAGTGAAATGACTTATAATGAAACCAACTTTACCATAGGCTAATTGAGATAGCAAGAGTTAAGTTTCTATGGCATCTTATCAACATTATAACAAAATGATGTTGAACAAAGCAATGTTATTCGAAGACCTGGTTTAATTTTAATTAATAAAACTGATAAAATGAGATGTGTTTATTCCATTATAGGGGATAATATTTAAAGTACTGCCGTCTTCACCTTTCATAACCACATTCTGTGCTAAGGCCAGAAGCTAGTCCCTTGTCCAGGTTGCAGTGTCACTGGTTTTAGACTACCTTGTGGCCTTCTTTCTCGGGAAATCTCTGAGTGCTCTAGGGTCCTATTACTTGAGTAGCTGTATCTGTTGCTGCAGTAATTGTTGCTTGTTGGAAAACTTGGCTAATTGCTAGACTAGAGTAAGGGCTTCCTCTAGGCTCCCACAGACTCCACGCTTCCCTCTATCATGAAACTTAAAGTTCTATATTCCAACTGAATGTTTACCCATCTGTTACAGAGCTTAAATAGTTGTATATAGCTCTCTGTTTATCCTCCATTATAGAACTTAAATATCCATATGATAGTTGCCTGTCTCTCTTGAGGACAAGGAGTAGGTTTTCTTTATCTCCAGGGCCTGGCATCTAAGATGCTCAATGGCTGTTTGGCTGGGGCCTCTCAGAGCGAGTAAGAGGCTGAGTGGGTTCTGGTTCACTTTAGATAAGCAAAGTCACTCATATTCCCCATCCACTTTCATTTATTGTTCCTTTCTCTATAAATTATAGTACTTCATTTGACCTGTGTTATTTTATAAAATCCACAAAGTACTTTCTGCAGCTATTAATGATCAGTTATGATCCAAACACAACATTATACTGTAGGTAATGTTTGGTTAATTATTCCCACTACTGAGGCAGGATTCTTCTGTATTTTCTACTTAATGCCCTGTGAATCTTGAAGCTTTCCAGTCTGGCTGGTGGGAATGCTTGCTATCCTTGGCACTGTGTGAGCACTGGACATGCCAACTCTAATATTTTCTAGTGGCTCTTTCCCCAGCTTTTGATAGCTTGCTCATATGCATGTGATGACCGGTGCTCAGGTGCATGCTTGAGGAGAACCCTCTACGCATCTCTGGAGTTCTCTCTCTGTATAGACTCTCATCTTTAATACTCTGCCTTCAAATTCTAGCTAACTTGATCTTCTTGAACTCTCAGCTCCACATCCTCAACCTACGGTGTCCTCTGGACTCTGCCTGGGTCTCTGTCCCTGTGCTGCAGCATGGAAACTCTCTCAAGGCAGTATGCTGGGGACGCATAGGGCTCACCTCATGTGTTTCCCATGTCTCGGGGCTCAATGTTCTTCATTTCCTTATATCCAGGGTCTTGCAAACCATTGTTTTGTATATATTGTCCACTTTAGGTGCACGTTATTTCCTGTTACCCCATCTTGGCCAGAAGTAGAAGTTCCTGGGTATTTTTTAAAAAAAGTTTTCACACAGTTTAAGTCTGTGGGAAGTTGAGGGAGGTAGCAGAGATGCCTCAAGGGTGATGGTAGCAAGTGTCAGGCTATAGGTTTGTAGGTATCTGGAGCTCTTTTTTTTCTCTTTCTTATTTTTTTAAATTAAATTTNAGTGATATTCCATTATAGATATACAAACACACACACAGCACATCTTCTTTATCTATTCATCTATTGATGGATATCTAGGTTTAGGTTGCTTCCAAATCTTGGCTATTACTAATAATGCTGCAATGAACATAGGGACACATACACCTTTTAGAATTAGTGTTTTTGTTTTCTTCAGATAAATAGCTGGAAGTAGAATTGCTGTATCATGTGGAGGCTCTATTTTTAATTTTTTGAGGAATTTCCATATTTTCCATAGTGGCTGCACTAATTTACAATCCCATCAACAGTGTACAAGCGTTCCCTTTTCTCCATATCCTCACCAACACTTGTTATTTGCTGATATTGATGATAGCCATTCTGACAGGTGTGAGGTGATACCTCATTGTGGTTTTAATTTGCATTTTCTTGGTGATTGGTGTCATTGAGCATCTTTTCATATGTCTGTCCACTTAGAGAAATGTCTATTCAGGTCCTCTGACCATTTTTATATAAATTAGATGTGTGTGCGTGCGTGCGAGTGTGCGCGCGCGCGTGTGTGTGTGTGTGTGTGTGTGTGTGTGTGTGTGTGTTAAGTTGTATGAGTTCCTTATATATTTTGGATATTAACCCCTTATTGGATGTATCATTTGAGAATATCTTCTCCTATTCAGTAGGTTGTCTTTTCATTCTGCTATTGGTTTCCTTCACTGTGCAAAGCTTTTTGGTTTGATGTAGTCCCAATTGTTTATTTTTCCTTTTTGTTGTCCTTTCCTGAGGAGACATATCGGAAAAGATATTGCTAAGAGCGATGCCAAAGTGTTTATAAAGCTTATGTTTTCTTCTAGGATTTTAATGGTTTCAGGTCTTACATTGAAGTCTTTAATCCATTTTGAGTTTATTTTTGTATATGGTATAAGAAAGTGGTCCAATTTCTTTTTTCTTTGCATGTATCTGTCTAGTTTTTCCAACACCACTTATTGAAGAGACTGTCTTTACATATAGCCTTCCCTCCTTCGTCATAGGTTAATTGACCATATAAGTGAGAATTTATTACTGGGCTCTGTATTCTATTCCATTGATCTGTATATCTATTTTCATGCCAGTACTATACTGTTTTGATTATTGTAGCTTTGTAGTATAGTTTGATGTCAGAAAGCATGATACGTCCTACTTTGTTCTTTCTCAATATTTCTTTGGCTATTCAGGGTCTTTTGTGGTTCCACATACATTTTAGGATAGTTGTTCTAATTCTGAGAAGACTGCTATTGGTATTTCGATAGGGATTTCATTGAATCTGTATATTGCTTTAGGTATTAAGGACATTTTAACAATATTAATCCTTCTAATCCATGAGCAGGTATATTTTTCAACTTATTTGTATCTTAAATTTCTTTCTTCAATGTCTTATAGTTTTCAGAGTACAGATCTCACACTTCCTTAAATTTACTCGTAGGTATTTTGTGCTTTTTGATGCAATTGTAAATGGGATTGTTTCCTTAATTTCTCCTTCTGATGATTTGTTATTTGTGTATGGAAGCACATCAGATTTCTGCATATTGATTCTATATTCTACAATTTTACTGAATTCATTTATTAGTTCTAATATTTTTTTGTTAGAGTCTTTANTTCTGTGAACCCCCAAATTCATTCTTGCCTCAAGATCTTTTCTTTTGTTGTCTCCTCTGCTTGGAACACTCTTTCCCTGGATCTTAGAATGGCTGGTGTATTTCATCATATCTCTTAGCTCATCTGTCACCTCTTCAGAGGGGCTTTCACTGACCCTCATCTCAAACATGGGCGCCCTGTTCGTGTTCTTTGCCTCCTATCACTCTGTCTTGTCTTCAGTGCATTTGTCTTTGTCTGAAATGTTCTTGCTTATTTATTTGTTAATTTTTTTTGTTATTACCCTCCTTGTAGATGAGCTCTGTGAGAACAGTGATCTTTTCTGTTTTATCTCTAGTTTGGGACAAATAGTAGGCACTGAATGCATTTTATTGTCTAATTGAATGCTGCTATCCCCGTGCCCCGAACCCTGCCTGGTTAACTGCAACTTTCTCCACAAGCCTTGGCTCAGACATCACCTCCTCAAGAAAGCTCTCTGAGCCTGACAACTTGGTGAGCTATCGTCTGTTCCTGAGGCCCTTCCCTTGTCCTAACATTTATCATCACAAGCTGTGAGAGATACACATTTGTCTCAAATTTTCCCCACAGCTGGGGGGTTACACTGTGACTTATTTTCTCTGTATCTCAGTATCTATAGGGCTTAGCACAGAGTCTGGTCCTCAGCAGTCAGTCAATCAATACAGGCATACCTTGTTTTATTGGGGCTTCACTTTATTGTACTTCACAGATGTTGCATTTTTTACAAGTTAAATCTTTTTCCATCTGCAAAAGGATTACAGCTCACTTTATGGCAGTTGTATGGAACTTAACTTGCAATATCTCTGAGGTATGCCTGTGATTATTGAAAGGATCAGTGTATTGGTCAAAGTTCCAATCCAGCTTTTGCACTGCACCACATTTCCCTTGCATTGACGACAACAGCCAGAGTAGCTCCGATGGGCACTGATAACTAGGTCAAGCTTTGCAGGTCTGTGGGTGCTTACTGACTCTGGTCCTGCTTGAGAAGTGGCGGGGCAGGGACCTAAACCCTTGGGGCTTTGTGTAGTAGTAATTTTACAGGACCAGGCTGATGTGAGTGAGTAGAGTAAGGCTGGGAGCCTCACTTTTTATTGAGTTAGAAATTGTACTCTCTTATCTTGCCATTCTCATCTTGGCCAATCTCAAGAGCATGGCCAAGGCCCTGCAAGGGTTCACCTGCTTTATTAAATACAAGCAAGTTATGGGGGAGAGAGGATGTGGATAATTTGGGGTGGATGTGATTCTGGGGCTACCACCCTCGTGAGTGTTAGGAAAACGGCTCCTTCCCCACGAATCGGGTGATGAGCTCCTCCAGTCCTTGCTGGCCACAGCATTGCCCCTGAGGTCGGCCTTCCCTGTCTGGGCCTGAGAGTAGGAGCTAGAGGCTCCCAGGTATTTCTGGGTTTCTCTCCAAGGACATTCTCCTTTAGATGCTGTCACAGAGGCTGGCAGTGGCACCCGAGGTCCCCAACCCACTCCTCTAGGCATGGAACATTCTGTGTGCTCAGCCCAGAAATGGCAGTGACCACGAGTCCTCTCTCCTTTCCCCTTCTTCTTTCTCGTCCCCACTGAGCCCAAGTGAGGAGAGCTGGGCAGGTGTCCTGAGTCATGGAGAGGCTCTCTGTACTCACGGGTTCTCAAGTTTTGGATTCTTTGGAGAATAACATGGAAACAGTTCTTACAAACCATGGGTCCATTCTTAAGGAGGCTGGGAGAAGGACAGAGCAGTAACCTGGCCTATTGGAAAGCACATGCACTTGGTACTGAGAGATGTAAGTAACTCTCAATATCCTTATGTGTCTAATGGGATTAATAGTATCTGCCTGACAGGTTGATGAGAGGCTCTAATCATAAATGAAGGAAGAACTTGGTGGAGGATAAAGCTTTTTAATCTCCATTGTGGTCGCTGCCCATGTCACCACCAGAGGAATTGGGGCTGGAAGAAGGAGAGTACCCACATCCCAGTCAGGAGGGTCTTCTTTCCTGCCCTTTGGGTTCCTTTCCAAGGGTCTACCTACGCTAGGTGTCCTGTTTTACCAGGCCTTCTTCTATCCTACCTCTTGGGAACATTTTATGAGCTTCCAGGAAGTGCAGCGCAATTAAAGGCAACCTAGAATAGGGGAAAATACAGGCATTGGAGTTAGCCTCAGTTATATTTCTGCTTTACCACTCAACTCTTTAACCCTGTGAACATTATTTACCCGCCTTGGGACCTCAGTTTTCTCACATATAATATAGAGAAGAAAAATACAATTCCCATCATGCAGTGTTGTTATTGGGTTAGAGATAAACTTTATACAGTGTTTGGCATTTTGTGGTCACTCAATGATTTCTGCTGTTATCATAAAAAGAGTAAAATCAGTGTTGGGAGTGACCTCATCGGTCTCCTGGGTCAGAAGAGAGAGAGCTCATAGCCCTGTCCCACCTCCCTGACTGCTTTTCTATGGGTCTCTGAGAAGGAACGAATTGAGAGAGCTCTGGGGAAGAGCGTGAGGAAGGCTTGGTCATGGGGGCTGAGTTGGCACTGGGGACAGAGTCCTGAAGGCCAGGGAGTAGGAATTAGGAGGATCGAAGGCCTCAAAGTGGGTTTCCACTCTGTGTCGCTGTGGGCTCCTGCTCCCTCCTCCTCAAGAAAGGTCCAAGCTGTCCCTCACAGCCCTCCAAAAAAACATTTCTGGTACTTACTTAAGATAGTGTGACTTTCAGAGAAAATCTCACTCCCAGGGTTTTCCCTGGAGGTGAGAGCAGCGTGTACTTTCAAGAAAAAAACTTTGTTTATTTTTCCTTGATTATGATTTATTTTCAAACTAGAGGGATTTAGTTCCAATTTCCTCCAGAGCTCCAAACGTTCTATCTCTGAGTGCGTGCCAATGGTTCTAATTACCAACTGTCGCTCAGGCTGAAAGTCATTTGGTCCCTCTCTGCCTGCCTCCTGGTAGGACTGTGGGAGACAGGGATGCTTCAGGGATGGACAGTCCCTCTGGACGGCTGCCTTCCCCATTTGTTCATTTCTCTCCCACTGCAGTCTTCTGAAGAGCAGCCTGACATTTCACCTCCAGAGATAGCTGCCCACTTCAAGCTGCTGAGACACCTCCCTCCCGGGCCCGCTGAATCTTCCTCTCTGATTTCTGGAATCTCCACATCAGTGCTTAGTCTTTGCCACTGTGAGAGACTGGCTGCTAGTCAGTGTGTGTATGTGTGTGTGTGTGTGTGTACGAGTGTGTGCTTGGGTGTGTGCATGTGTGTGCTTGAGGTGGAGTGGCAATTAAGGTGACAAATTGGAGGGAAATGAAAAATTTTTAGAAGCTTTATATCTTCTCAGAGATTTTGTTTCCCATTTTTATGGAAACATGGAAAAAAGTGCTTCGCACACTGTAATGCTGCTTTCACAGTGCCTTTTGGCATGCCTTATCTCATAATTTTGTAGCAGCATTATGAGTTATTATTGTCTTTTGCATTTATTTTGAGCTGAGATTTGCATTACTAGCTTAGGGCTCTGCTCATCACATCTTTTACCCTCAGAGAGAATAGCGTTGAATATAGCAATCTATGATTCTTTCCCAGAATGCCTCCTAAGGCAGAATAGTTTTATCCTGGGAATTGCCCTGCTCTGCCATGTCTGTTCATTTGGAATTCCTGGATAGCATGGATATCTGGCCCTCTGGAGTATCAGAGCCTTCTTCCTGATGTCTCCAGGTGAGAGATCCTAGGTCATCCCCTCTTTTGGGGACAAACTGCGCTGCATGTCCACTTTGCATTACTTAGAGCCAAGGCTTTGCACCTGCTCTGTTTTCCATGTATCCTCTCATGCCCGCTAGCTCCCCAGGTAAGAAAGACCTTTCTGTTGACCATAACAATGCTTGTTCTGAACTTAAGGTCACCCTGCACTGACCTTCCAAAAATTCTTTTATTTTTCTCAAAAGTCTCTACAGTTCAGACAGCTGGCAGTCCTTCCTACCCCATCACTGTGCTATCCTCATCAGATGCCTATTGAGGGATGTTTCTTTTGATAGAACTCATTTTCATTTTCAACAAACATTAACTAAACACTAATAAATATGATAGGGTTCCTGCCATTAAGGAATTCATAATTCAGGGGAAAACAAATATATAATAATTATAGTTCAGGTGGGTAAATGCATAAAAAGAGACCTGCACAAAGTTCTTTGGGAGCACAGAGCAGGAAATATTAATTACATCTAGGGGAAAGAGGCTTAGGAAAACAGCATAAGACAGAGACAGTATACCAGGATGTGAAAGGAGAATAAAATTTTGCTCAGTGGAAAGTCAAGGAGGGAGGTCCGAGAGGATCTTGGCAAAGGGACAGGAGGTAAAAAAGATGAAAAGACACAGAGGCATGAGAATTAATGCTGCTTCATGAAAATTGTATGTATTCTAATGTGGCTGGAGCACAGGTGAGAAGTGGGGAGAGAGAAACCTAGGTTCAGATGCTGAAAGACAGACCTTTGGCCACACCCTAGTAGTTTAGTCTTTATTCTAGAATTAATTTGGATTTTTCAAAGGTATCTTTTTAAACAACATATAGTGACCTGATTTCTCTTGGTTAGAAGATATTTGGGATTGTACAGATAAGAAGTTTACACAAGTGGCATGGCAGTCAGAATCAGAATATTTAGCTTGTGTGACTGTTTAGGTCACCATAACAGAGAAGAGGAAAAAAGTTAACAACAACAGACACAATTTTTAACACATTTATTGTGTGTCAGGCATTGTGTGAAATGCTTTACACTCATCATCTCATTTAATCCTCACTTTGACCTCTATTACACGGTGACCATTATCCTCATTTTAAAGATGAGGAGCCTGAGGCTTAGAGAGGTTAACTGATTTGCCCCAGATTGCACAGCTAGTGAAGCTGTCAACTGGAATTTGAATCCGGGACTGACTTCATAGCTTATGATCTTTACAGCTATACGACATCGCCTCTGGAAGAGTTTGTTTTTTGGACAGGGAGAGAGTTTGATGTGCTTGAGAGAAAGCCTGTTGGATCCTTTTAGTAAGATTTTAAAATTATGAGTCTGGATCATAAGATAATTCAGGGCTTGCTAAATAGATTTGGGAATCAATAGTTTATACATAACAAATTGATTTATTGAAAGGAGTGAGATGGCCTAGGAGAGGGTATAAACAGGAAAAAAATTGAGGATAAAATTCTGAGAGCATTATCATTTAAGAGTATACTTAAAGGTCAAGCAGAGGAGACTGAGGTCCAGAAAGGAGACCAAAAACTAGTGATGAGAGAGAGATGAGGAGCAACAGAAGAAGGAGGGAGAAGTTTAAGAAGGAGGGAACTGCTCGCAGTGTCATATGCTACAGAGAAGTCAGTACTGAAGACTTAAGTGACATTGATGGCCTGTCACTTAAGTTTGGCCTATTTGTCTAAGTTCTAGGTTAAATATGGTTCCTTGTATGCTCTCCTTTCAGCAGTTTGAGTTAAACTTTGTTACTCTCTGTTCTAAAACTCATGCTCCAGTGTTTTCCCCTCTGTGTCTAGTCTGAGGGAACCTCTATGTGACAGCTTAATGGTGGAACAAAAATTATTGACATATCCTTAACCCACTAAATGGTGTGAGTTCCTCCTGGTGCTGGCCATCGGCCCTTCATACGCAATTGCTCTCTGGTTACCCATGCAGAAAGACCATACTGCAGTTGTCAAGGGCCAAATCTTAAAAATCTAAACTTTCTTTTTTCTTCCCAAGATAAAATTATCTTAAACATACCCTAACTATATGTCTAACTATATGTGGCACTATATATATGATATATATATATGTAATTTATATAATCTAATAAATATTAGGAGCATGTGAATATTTGTGGATGATAGAAAGAAAAGGAGGAAGGACAACAAACAGTTAACTCTCTAATTGTTTCAATGGAAAGATATGATCTGAGAAAACTCAAGTCTGACATTTTCCACCTTAGCAATCTCTACTTATATCCATCGATTTTGTAGCCAGATTCAGGGATGCCAGAACCCTACTATAAGAGTGATCATTATTTCAGTGTTTCTAATGTCATCAGGTCTAGTCTTCTGTGTTACTCCCACTCTCTTAATCCTGGTGGTCCCCTAGAAATAGAGCTTGCACTGGGAATTCTTATTTAAATGCCATATTGAGGGACTATAATCAAGAGAAGAGGAGTGAAGGAAGCAGCATAGAGCAGGGAAAGAAAGCTAAGTAAGGCTGTGTTCTCAACTGGAACGCTCATTACATCGCAGCTCCCCCTCTTGAAGGCAAGGAGGCTAGCTTTTTGTACCTTTACTTTAGGCAGTCATTGACCTGTAAATGTGACCTGGGGGGGAATAATATAACTTCCAAGGTAATGTGCCTCTCATTTGATCATGGACAGTTTTCTGGAGAAAGGGAGAACTGTGAGCTTTGAGCACCAAGAACCCGCTGCAGATGAGATATAGGTGCACTGGCTTGGTGAAGGAGACCTAGTTGGGACACCAATGGCACCCATTTCAGCCATTGCTCCTTTTGTGATATGATCTGAGTATTTTGGATAAGTGTAAGATTTTTGATAGACATTTGGGCAAGAATGAAATGTAGAGTTAGAGTTCAGGATAAAGTTAGTGTGTCAGGATTTTTTTTATTAGATTAGACTTTATAATAAAATAGGTGCACTAGAATTAAGCCTTAGGTTAATGTTAAAGTTAGGGTTAAATTTAGAATTGGAGAGATTATTAGGATCAGTGATAAGGTTAATTATCA
>NW_017732727.1:146182-148701 GCF_001890085.2 Hipposideros armiger
CTATATGTTGCTCCTTAATAATTACCAGAAGAGACTAATGAGATGATGTTATCCATGCTGTTTAATCAATTCCCTGGTTTTAAAAAAGTTCATTTGGTACCTGAGAGGCATGACATTGTATTTGTTGAATTTGAAAACGAGGGACAGGCTGGAGCTGCCAGGGATGCTTTGCAGAATTTAAGATCACCCTGCTCCATGCCATGAAAATCACCTATGCCAAGAAATAACATTTGGGATAGTTATCTTTAAAGGACTTGGAGTTATTTATAATGTTTGTTTTGATAACTTTTGTTCAGGCCATTTTAATAGTTGGGGGTGAAGGGGAGGTGAAAGTGAAATTTTTGTGCTGGTTTAAAAAAATCACTTCATCTCCCTTTAGCCTTAGTGAACTATGAAATATGAAGGCCTTACTTTTTTTTTTTACAATAAACTTTTATTTGTATTTAAAAAAATAAAATAAAATCGGTCCCCAAAATAACCCACCAAAAATAGATTTGTGAGCTAAAAGAGGTTTTCCTCTGAACCCTGGGGTCTATAGTTATACCATATGTAGCCAATATAATCAGTTTGCTCTGAAGGTAAAAAGGATCTTTTTTTGCCCTTTGGTGGTGGTGGGGGGATGACAGATGCCTAGAGCAGGGGATTGAACATATTATAGAAGATTTAAAAGAGGAAATGAAGTTCTGTTATCCTTCATTCCTTCTCTCTCAGACACTCTGTTTAGCAAATATAAAATGGTGGTGGAATTCACCCCATTTAAAGATGAGTAACAAATTGAGAAATTCCACCATTAAATTTGTGCAGTAAGTAAAAAATTAAAAGGGATAAAACAAGTTACAGATATGTAAAAGTACTCTTGGGAATCAGGAATTATTCAGGACAGAGAAGAAAATTCTGTACAAAAATTTCTAAATAAAGAAATTAAAGAAGTCATGAACCAAATTAAAATGTTTAATGTTCGAGTATAAAAACAAGTTGATAATAAAAATAGAAACTGAATGCTAGGTGGGACCGTCAGATGGTACAAGAACTTGACACATCCTGTCATCTACTCCCTTTCTTGAGAGACTATGCAGGACATCTCTCCCTGGAAGTGTGGTGTGGGATTCCAGTTCATCTCTGAGCTGTAAACGCCCAAAACTCAGGCAGGCAGGCTCCTTTCAGGCCCTCTTCTACAAACAGGGGATGAATTCATTGTCCAAGACTATTTCTCTTTCTTCTCCGTTATTTCCAGACCCTTCCCTCTGATATCTCCACTTGAGGCTGAGGTACTAGCTGTCACCCATCTGGGAAGTGGAGAAGGGGATGTGTGAGGACCCCAGGTTACTCACCCTGGCTGTTGTGCCAGGCTGCTCTGACACTCCACATTCTGCAGGAGCCCAGAATGTCTTTGTGGCAGAGGGACTGAGTTTTATCCCATTGCCTGGACACGCCTTGGCAGCAGCGCCTCTCTCTAGGCAGGGCTAGGCTTAGGTCACAGAGGAATCACTCCACTCAGGTCCCTGGGAAATGGAAAAATTGGGGCTACTTTGGAATAATGGGAAGTCTTTGGAGGAACTAAACAACAAGGGGGAAAAGAAAACAGAATCATAGATTCTACATTATTCCACCAAGTTTAAATTGTTACATTCAGAGACTGTCAGAGTCAACAGCCCATCTGCACGTGAAATCTTTCTAGGACAACATTCCTAGTGACGCTCCAGAATGAGTCCTACAGGAGCTGCCAGGCTTTGCAGAGGGTAGGGATACGAAGTGATGTGTTGAGAGAGTCCCAGCCTGAGAGAGTCAGGGAAGACTTCCTAGAGGAGGAGGCGAAGGAGCAGACTTCTGGAAGGCCCACAGACCCTGTTCTAAACTCTTAACTCTCATCCTGGGACAGACACCAGGACTCTGGGCTTGCAGCTGCAGACTGGGGCTGGCACAGATTCTACCCACACTCCTAGCCCTGGTCTGACCTGCTGAATCAGAAAGGTTCAAAAGGAGGGAACTTGGACAACGAAAAGAACATGAACTATAGAACTATAGAGCCAGTCAGACCTGAGTTCGAATTCTTGCTCTGTTTCTCACCGTAGACAAGGTCGATCTCTGTTCTTTCTCACTTTCTGGAGCGCTCCACCCAAAATAGCTCCAACCTCAGCTCTTTCCTAAATCAATTTGGACTATGGTCATTGACCTGGACCTGCTTTTTACGGACACATTTGACTTTCTCCTTTGATTTTGGTTGCACTCTTTGCAGCCTGAACTGGGTCGAGTCTGTCTACTTTTTTCCTCCTGAGACAATAAGAAAATATAGGGAAAAATCACACAACTTTGACATCTAATATCAAAACAAATTCATGGTGATTAAACTGAACTGAGATGTTAGCATCCCTTCACAATTCTTCCCTTTCAATTTTTAAATTGTCACCATTCTTCTCAACCTTTCTATCCAACCTGTCATCTGTACTCTCAGTGGCTAATTTGATATTGCTCCTAACTTCACACAGGAAATGGAGGCCATCAACTGTGCTGTCTCTGTG
>NW_017732727.1:155346-169647 GCF_001890085.2 Hipposideros armiger
AGCATGGGCATCCATCACTTTGTTTTTTTAGGGAAGTTACCAATTTCTTCCATTCTGTCTCTTTCCTTCAGCCTTGGTCTTTCTTCATTGATTAGTTGCATGACTATGGAGGCCACTTTACTGCTCTGAGTAGGGAATCACAATTTGATGTTTGCAGATACATATGCAGTCTGATAATTAAGTTCACAAAATCATCCTAGGAAAACTGCTACATACCTCATTGCTGAATATCACTATGGTCACCTTCAAAGTACTCCCTTGGGAAGCTATGCACCGATGCCAGCACCTAGTCCACCCTTCAAAGAAATTTTGGAACTCTTTCTGGAATGGCCATCAGAGCTGTCATTTTACTCTTGATGCCCTGAATGTCATCAAAATGTCTTCCTTTCAATATTTCCTTCATCTTCAGGTAAAGAAAAAAGTCATTGGAGGCCAGATCAGGTGAGTAGGAAGGGTGTTCCAATACATTTGTTTGTTTACTGGCTAAAAACTCCCTCACAGACAGTGTTGTGTGAGCTGGTGCATTGTCTTGATGCAAGAGCCATGAATTGTTGGTGAAAAGTTCAGGTCATTTTCATCTAACTTTTTCACACAGCCTTTTCAGCATTTTCAAATAGTAAACTTGGTTAACTGTTTGTCCAGTTGGTACAAATTCATAATGAATAATCCCTTTTGATATCAAAAAAGTTTAACAACATTGTTGCAACAAGTTCACAACTTACTTGTCAGGCTTCTTTTGCTAGGAGGGCCTTTCTCCAGGAGAGAGGTTAAGTATTTGAGGTTCCCTCCTTTTAAGAGAGAGCCCACAAGTTGGAGTTTCCTGCGTGGTTTATCCACATAAGTCCTGCACCCAAGATTTGGTCAGTGAAGCCACTGAGGAAACACATAGGCCCAATGGCTATAATCAGGTTTCAGCTTCTCATCAGAGGTTGAGAAAAGATGTATTCAGCATCTTTACAGTTGTATGAATAAAGTTGTTGTGAAGGTCTGATAAAACCTGTAAAACACTTATCTTAGTGTCTGGAATATTGTAAGCACTCAAATATGTTCATTGGCATTATTATTTAAGGCTTAGATAAATTCCCAGGTAATGCATAGTGAACAAACAGAGGTCTTTGACAATCTCTAGTTAATGTAAATTATCAGTTCCATTTTCCCCATTTTAAAAGTTGTGCATATCAAGTAAACAAGACCTCCATAATAAAGAAATTTAGAAAGTAGGAACAAAAGTAAGTCAGTAGGAATTTGAGCACATTTCCTTCAAGGCATAGTTTGTTTTTCAAGTTAGTTTTAATCATGTGTTTTTATTGTTTTTCTCAACATTATAATTATGTTTCATTTTATAGCAGAGAATTTCAAGGCCACATAATGTTCCTTCAATATGGATTATTCCACATAATATTCCATTAAGTAAATGGACCAAGCTTGAGTAGATTATTCCTTACTTTTATGTATTATGCCATAGGATTTCTAATATGTGATTACTCTAAATAGTGGTATAACTAACATATTTTATGAAATACCTGTTTTCTGCACTTAGGGCTATTTTATTAAGTAAGATACATTTCTAAAAATGAGATTTCAACATTAAAACATATAACTTTAAAAAAGATCCTGCTACATATTGCCAATATACCATGAGTTGCGATGTTCAAAAATATAGGTTTCAACACAATCTCCTTTTCCATTGTTAATTTTAATNCACCCGACCGCCCAACACTTTTTATTTCTTGTCTTTTGGATGGTGTCTGACACCCACTATATAACCACTATTGTTTATTTTCATATTCTCTTCACCTTTTACAGGGCCTGGAACATTGTAAGTGATTCTTGGATGTTTAACATTGAATGATATAAAAGAAATAAACATGGGGCATGAATTTTGTCACAAGCTGGGAGAATTGGTGGTGATCATCGTTGGAAAGAATCTCAAATATGTGATGCTGGTAATCCCTGGTCATAAATATGTACTGACAGTAAATCTTTCCTTCCAAATAATAAAAAAAACCTGGGGAAATCTCTCTCCCCAGAAACAGACAAACTTGTATTCTGTTCTTATTTCTTGTCAATCCAGTTTGGGCTCAGAGATGGGGGCTAAATGAAATTACCGGGGGAATTGGCTCTCAAGGGAAATTGGCTACCTAAACCGGTACCCTACACTGACCAGGCCAACACAAACATGGCTGGGAACAAGGCAGTGTTTTTATGGTCCTCAGTCCCTGGAGACACTTTTTCACTGGGAAAGATATGCTCACTGCAGTGAACAGTTGCCTGAGACCTAGAGACCTCTCATAGCAGGGGCTGCCTGGGACCACCTCTGTGAGTTAACTCAGCTCCCAAAGTACCCAGAGGTCTCTTCCTGGAAGCCCTTCCCTATCAATGGGAACCAGGCTGCAAACATTCTCCCAGGACCCTGGTCTGTGTGACCAGGAATAAGCAATGGCTATAACCCCACTTTGGTTTGTCACCTTCTAGAATGCAATCACATTTCCTGGAACAACTTTAAAAACTGTGGCCTTTCTGTTGGCCTTCCTCCTTTAATGCATAAGATCAGTCATTTCAATCCTATCTGAATCCCATTTAAATCCTACTTCCCTCATCCACCACATTCCCTCCTTGTTTCCCATCCCTCAACCTTAATCCTGGTACTGGAGAGAGAGAGNTCTGCCTATTGCTACTGATGTCTTTGTTTCCAGGGACTTTCAGAGGACAGAGAAGGAAACGTAGAGACACAATTTTTAAAAAATATATCTATTCTTTTCCATTATTGGTGACACTGACTTAATTTTACCTTCCATTCTCTTTTTCTTAGACTATTAGAACAGCCTCCTAAATGGTTTCCTTGCATTCTTTTTCTCCACTTTCACCTTTCTAAACTGTAATACAGAGTTAAGATGGTGTAACATTTTGCATTGTAATAGCTTTTCTGTGGCTGACTTTTAAGCAAAGAGCAAAAGACAAATGTTTCAATCAGGTCTGAAAGACCCCCAGAAATCTCACCATTGCCCACCATTTCTAGCTCATCTCGTTTTCTCCCTCCAACACGTACACAGATTATTCTGAGCCACATATGACTACTCACCTCTTCACAAGCACACCAAATAATTCCTCACCTCAGCTTTTTACTCTTTTTTCTTTCTTTCTTTCTTTCTTTCTTTCTTTCTTTCTCTTTCTTCTTTCTTGACACAAGCTATGACTGTTTAGCCATGTTTTCCCTCAGCTTCTGTGGTTGTTCCTTGGTTTCATCAGCCTTGCCTCTTTTCCTTCAGCACTCTGAACATGGCCTCCCTGATGGGCTTGGATTTCACACTGTAGATGATGGGATTAAGTACAGGGGGCACCACCAGGTACACATAGGCAATAAGAGAATGTACAATGTGAGGTAGGTGCCTTCCAAAACGGTGGACCATGGACACACCTATCACTGGGATGTAGAAAACCAGAACAGCCAAGATATGAGAAATGCAAGTGTTGAGGGCCCGGATGCACTCCCTGGGAGAGGCTAGACCCATCACTGTATGAAGAATAAGGGTATAAGATAGGACAATAAGCAAGGAATCTACACCCACTGTGGACATAACTACATACAGCCCATAAAAGATGTTGACAGTAATGTCAGCACAGGCTTGTTTCATGACATCTGCATGGAAACAGAATGAATGGGACAGAAGGATCTTGCCAGGGCAAAAGTTCAGTCGCTTCAGTAAGAAGGGTACTGGGAAGAGGAACACAGTGGCTCTAGCCACAATGGCCAGTCCAATCCTGATGATGACATTATTGGTGAGGACAGCTGCATAGCGCAGGGGGTTGGAGATGGCCACAAAGCGGTCAAATGACATGGCCAGGAGCACTGAGGACTCTACCACAGAGAAGAAGTGGAGGAAGAACATCTGGACCAGGCAGGCATTGAAGCCAATGAGACGATGATCAAACCAGAGCACAGCTAGGGTGGTGGGCATGGTGGACAAGGTGAGTCCCACATCTGTGAGGGCCAGCATGGACAGGAAGTAGTACATGGGCTGGTGCAGGCTGGTAGTCCTCTTCACAGCCAGAAGGATCAAGCAGTTTCCAGTGAGAGCCACTGTGTACAGGGAGGAGAAAGGAATGGCGGTCCAGCCATGAATGGCCTCCAGCCCTGGGATGCCGATCATCATGAAAGCAGGTGGCTGGAAGAAGGAGAGGTTGACATAGGACTGGGGAAGGGGCATCCCTGGAAGGCAGACGAGGTCTTCAGAAAGATGTGACCTCAATCTGGGCAGAAAAGTAAGAAGACAGAATTATTGGAAAAAATACCAGTTCTGATATTGAATGACATGGGTTCGCACACAATAGCAAATATAAAAGGCAAAGGAGATTTAAAAAACACTCTATTTAAAAGCAAACTAGAGAATAGCTATATTTTAAATCTGTTGACTATAAGAGTATCATTTCATAGTGTGAAACCCTGATCTCTTCACACATTGAAGAAAACAATGACTTTAAAAAAAAAAGTGAGATGATCCTAAAGAGCCTAATTAAAACCACCCTGTTTTAAACAGTAAATAATGACCTCCTAGAAATAAATTGCAAACTGACTATAGAAGACTGAAGTGTTGACAGCACGGGCTTATTATCGTTACTTTTCTAGGATTTGCCTTTAAATCCCAATACAAATAAATAAATAAGCAAACAAACCCTTTAAAGGTAGCTAATACCAGAACATAGGAGNCCCAGCATTGGTCACAGCTCAGCTTCTTCACCATGGTGGGCTCTAATGGCAATGAATCCAGTGCTACACATTTCATTCTAATAGGCCTCCCAGGCTTGGAAGAAGCTCAGTTCTGGTTGGCCTTTCCATTGTGCTCCCTCTACTTTATTGCTGTTCTAGGTAACTTGACAATCATCTACATTGTGCGGACTGAGCCCAGCCTACATGAACCCATGTATATCTTTCTTTGCATGCTTTCTGGCCTTGATGTCCTCATCTCCACTTCATCCATGCCCAAAATGATGGCCATCTTCTGGTTCAATTCTACTACCATCCAGTTTGATGCTTGTCTGCTACAGATGTTTGCCATCCACTCTTTATCTGGCATGGAGTCCACAGTACTTCTGGCCATGGCTTTTGACCGCTACGTGGCCATCTGCCACCCACTACGCCATACTACTGTGCTAACATTGCCTCGTGTTACCAAGATTGGTTTGGCTGCTGTGGTACGGGGTGCTGCACTTATGGCACCCCTGCCTGTCTTCATCAAACGGCTGCCTTTCTGCCGCTCCAATATTCTTTCCCATTCCTACTGCCTACACCAAGATGTCATGAAGCTGGCCTGTGCTGACATTCGTGTCAATGTGATCTATGGCCTCATCGTCATCATCTCTGCCATTGGCCTTGACTCACTTCTCATCTCCTTGTCATATCTGCTTATCCTCAAGACTGTGTTGGGCTTGACACGTGAAGCCCAGACAAAGGCATTTGGCACTTGTGTCTCCCATGTGTGTGCTGTTTTCATATTCTATGTACCGTTCATTGGATTGTCTATGGTGCACCGTTTTGGCAAGCGGCATGATCCCCTCCTGCCCGTCATCATGGCCAACATCTACCTGCTTATTCCTCCTGTGCTTAACCCTATTGTCTATGGAGTGAAGACAAAGGAGATCCGGCAGCGCATCCTTCGTCTTTTTCATGTGACCACCCATACTTCAGATCCCTAGGTGTCAGTGATCAAATTTCTTTTTCATTCAAAGTCCTTTAATTGAGATTTTAATATCAATATTTTGGAAGACAGCATTAGGGGGAAAAACCTTAATAAAAACACAACTGATCCGTCAAAGACAAAACTGGTTGGAGAATCTCCATGTGGATAGGGGCAGCAAAACTGTATACTCCCAATCCCCATTTTTGAATATTGTTTTCCCCTTTAGTTCTTCTCTTTATATATAATTATTGAAAACCCTGAGGTGGTTGTGGTTGGAGGGTTATTATTTCCCATTTAACCATTCAGTGCAAATCTCAAAATTGCTTGCACTGATAGTCCATAGCATTCTGAGATAAGGGTTGTACATCTAAAGAACATTTACCAAAGGCTTAAGAGTGAAAAATTAAAATAAATACAATAATACAACACAATCAGATCATTTGGCTTAAAACTATGATTTTTCTCCTCAGAATCTCAAACCATATTGGATCTCAGGAAGAGATATACACATGGATTTCCTTCTTCAAAATGATCTCCATAGAGAATAAATAATTTCTTTTCTTTTAGGTACCAGCCCTTAAGAAGTGGATTGGAAATAAAACCATGAAAAGACTATTGTTACCTACATTAATGAAAGATGACATACTCTGTTCTGAGATTTTTCACAGTCCATGGACATTTTTCCTTATTTAATTTTCTTATTAACATTTTGATTTAGGCAGGAATATGATTAGAACCCCCATTGTGCCTATGGGGAAATTGATATTTAATGGGGACCAGTGAATTACATGCGGTCACATACACAAAATTATGTCTTTTGATGCCCAATTCCATATTGTGTAGAGGAATGTTAGAGAGACCAGTAGGGTAGTGCGTTAAACATATCCAGGGTCTTGCATTTTTAGGAGGGGTATTATTTCCTTTCTCATTCATCCAATACTATATTTAGGAGTTTCCTGCTAATGTTGCTGATGGCTTTGATCCTATCATTTCCGGAACCATTTGACACTGTACTTGTGCAGTAGCAGCTGGAGTGTATTCCCAAATAGTGTCTAGTTTGAGAAATAGTATGATTAGCACTGGATATCTAGAGAGACCCTTTATGGAGCGGTGCAGTTGAGAGCACCTAGAAACTCATGTAAGAATTGACAGGTCTATCACAGACCAGGGAGTCAAGAGCAGGAACCATCATGAGACTGGACAAGGCCAGTGGCCCGTGGGGCTAGCCATGAAGCAAAGCTAAAGGAAAAATGGGTCCACTGGAATGGAACTGAGTAGAGCATATAAGTGGACACCATACAACCCCTATAGGTGCAGCCCACAGTATCAGTGCTCAGAGAAGAAGACCATAGGGGAGACCAATAAAGCCTGTACCCCTGCCAGCTGTACTTAGCATAAGTATGGTCCCAGAGATCCATCCAGGAGTCCCACAAGCCAGGCACAGCACTTCCAGGAGAAAGAAGAGTGGGAAGGAGGGCGTATGGACATGACAGGAGGGCAGTGGGAATGTACAGGCCAGAAACGAGACCACCACCCACAGTGGGAGTGCTAGTCAGACCCAAAGAGAGGTAGGTGAATGTAAGAAGCAGGTAGTATAGCAGAGAATATGGCGCAGGGCCAGCCAGAATTTTCTGGCCATTGCTAGTAGCACAGGATTACTTAGTAGAGGGGGCATGTAGAGAGCATATCTGATTTTCTGGACTGGAATCCAGAAGATTAAAATTGTGAGCAGTATGGAATCTGATATACCCACGTGAGTGATGGCCAGCAGAACTAGGAGCATAAATTACAGTCAGTGCAGGCTTTGGTCATTTTGGACTGAACAGAAGATCATCAGCCCATTGCCCAGCAGGGACCTGACATTGGGATTGAGAGAGACAGAATGAAAGACAGAGAAAGAGACATGTTCTTTTTTCTTATTGGGAAATCAATATATGATCACTGGAAACAAAAATCATAGACACTGAAAATATGAAAGAAAAAAATATAATAAAAACTCCAATAAACTTGTCACCTTAAAAAATTGTTAGTATTTTCATGTTTATTTTAGCATTTTCATGTTTATTTTTTCAGATTTTTAGTAAGTGTTTGTGTGCATGCTTCTGTATGGGCATATGATGAACGTGTGTGTCTGTTTTATATTTGAAATCCTACTAGAAACTTATAGATAGATGAATAATAAACAGATAAATCAGACAGGCACATTTTACATTTCTTTTACAGATGCAGGTATTATTATATATTTTGGAAAGTATTCCAGGTCTATCATAATTAATATGCTCAGGATAAAGTTTCATGGCTTTAATTCTAAATGACTTAAATGTTTTGTGAGTGTGTGTGTGTGTGTGTGTGTGTGTGTATGTGCGCGTGTGACACACACACACACACACACACACACTGGGTTGTTGGAAGGGCCTGGAGTTAAGGACTAGAACGAGAGGGAGAGGCTGCCTCTTTCAGATTTGGCTGTAAGTTAGGGTAGGTTCTGGACAAAGATCGTCATCATACGTCTTTTACATGGGCATCCTTTTACGCTCCCCATTGCCTTTGTTTGAATATTCCTGCCTCTGGCCCTACCATTTCACCTGAAACTAATAATGATAAAGCTGAATATAATATAATAATGATAATAATAATAATAATAATGCTGAACTCATCAACAGAGAGTAGAACCCTGGTTACCAGGGGCTGAAGGGTGGGGAAAAAGGGGAAATGTTAATCGAAGGGAGGGTATATATTTTCTGTTATAAAATGATAAGCTCTAAAAACCTAATAATGTATATCTTGGTGACTACAGTTAATAGTAATGTACTCATGTTTGCTAAGAAAGTAGATCTCAAAGGCTCTTACCACACACACAAAAATGGTAACTCTGTGAGGTAATGGATATGTTAATTAGCTCGATTGTGGTAATCATTTCACAATGTTTAAGTATATCAAAACATCACATTGCATNTTCATGGGATGTAAAGTACAACATAGGAAATATAGTCAATAGTATTGTAATAGCTATGTACAGTGTCAGATGGGTAGTAGACTTGTTGGTGTTATCACTTTGTGAGGGGTATAAGTGTCTAATCATTCTGTTGTTTTGTGCATCTGAAACTAATTAAAAAAATAATAACTGAGATAAAGGCTTTTTGCCTTAGGTCACATAGTAAATTAGTGATAATATTGGTTGGAGAACCAGGTATTCTGACTCTTTATTCACTCACATTCAACAAATATTTATCAAAAGTTTACAATGTATTAAGAAAAATAGACAAAAAACTCAAACCCAAACCAAAATCAAAGCCAAAACTCCCAACCTCATGGAGTGTACATTTTAGTGAGGGAGACAGACAATAAATGGAGTTAATATGAAAAACCAAATAGGATGTTGAGTCATGTTAAGGAGAAAAAATAAAGGAAAGATGGGAACAGATAAATATTAAGGGGGCATTTGCAGTTTTAAATGAAGTTGCCAGGGAAGTCCTCATATAATGGAGACATCTGAGGAGAAGCCTGAAGGGAGTGAGAAATATATCTATGGAGCTCTTTGAGGAAGGCCATTCCAGGAAGATACAGAAACTACAAATACAGTTCCTGAGAAGGAAGCGTATCTGGTAGTTTAGGGCAACAAGGAGGCCAGTGTGCCTGAGCAGAGAATCAAGGGGGAGAAGTAGTAGGGAGGTGGAACCAGAGAGGTGATGGGAATTAAATCATATAGTGCCTTATAGGACCTACAGGACATTTAAGGGTTTTTACTTGGACTCTGAATTCAAATAGCCACAACAGCGGTCCAGTGTCTACTACTGCTCTAGCTTTTAAGAAGTCTCAAATTTATTGTGAGCTTGTCCACCTTAGTCAGGACATGACATTTGTTCTGCAAGCCACCCATTCCAGAAGTGTCCAAATTACCCACTCCCTGGGGATGCAGCTTACAACTTTCCAGGATTGTTGGACAGTGGGGCTGTTTTTACATTAGCGTGTGTGGGGTGAGGTGGGAGAGAAACATCTGTAGAAGTAGTGTGAACATGTTGGCTATCTGGTTCTTGAGACTGAAGTTCCTTCTTTCCTTTCCCATTTTTAGGGCTCTGAGTACCCCATCCTTCTTCTCTAGCCCATGCCACTCTTTCTCTTTCTCTCTTCCCTCTTTCCATGCTCTATCTTATGTCATGTGTTGAAACAAACAAACAAACAAAACAAACAAACAAACATCCAGTCTTTACGTCCATATCATCTGAACTTTCTCACTTATTTCCAACAGTGAATAAGACATGGTCCCTGGTCTTGAGAAGTGGGCACAGAGTCTGTTGTGGAGAGATGGTTACAGTAGATTCTGAACAGGAATACCACGCATGAGAAAGAAGCACACGGTGCTGCAGGAACACCTGGAAAGGACACCAGACAGACTTGAGAAGTCAGGAAAAAGTCTCTGAAGAAAAGCCACTTCCAAGTCAGGAGAAGGGAGTGAGTGAGAGTACTATAGCTAGAGGTAATAGCTTGTGGAAGGCTTGAAGGTGAGCTACAGTAATCAGGGTTAAGGAAATGCAAGTTGTTTGCTGTACATGGAGGGAAAGCAATAAGGCTTGAGAGGTAAGTAGAACCAGGTCATCAGATATTTTATTATTTTCACTATGTGGCAGGTTTTGTTTTAGGGTCTGGAGGACAGCATGCATGAAACATAGTTCTTATTGTTAAAGACTTTACCTTGCAATGGGAAAATGAGAAAATAAATAAACAGATATGTACTATGTTTGGGGGTGGTGGTGAAAGTGNTTTTTTTGATTACTAGTTATATGGAATAATTTTTTTCCCTGTTTCAAAGCCAATCATATTTTTTGTCACTCTTTTTATGTTCTTTTACTACTTATTGGTGCATTGGTGGATTTTCTAATATAAACTTTTTATATAATAAGGATATGAATAACATTTTCACCTATGGAAGGGAATCATGATACCTCCCCCAATTTCACCCCAAGCAGAGGCAGAATTTAGAAGTCAAACCAGAGAAAAGCATTGATATGCTTATAGGCAATGGGAATTAAGCTAGCATTAGGAAATCATTACATCAAACCGTTAAGGATAAGGAAAAGTGGAGTGGTAAGGGTCACCTGCCTCCCACAGCCTGAAGGTCTTTGTCACAGTTGATCTTGAACATAGCTAGCACTCGTGTTCTGATCTGTTTGGTTTTGGCACCATAGATGATGGGATTGATCACAGGGGGTAGAAGTAGATAGACATCACCCATAAGAACATGCACAATGGGATCAAGGCTGTTTCCAAAACGGTGCACCACTGAGAGGCCAATGAGAGGCACATAGAAGGCCAATACCACACTGATGTGTGACACACAGTTTCCAAAGGCCTTGGCCCGCTCTGACTTGGAAGGCAGTTGTAGAACTGTTCGTATAATCAGAACATAGGACAAGGAGATGAACAGGACATCCACACCCATGATCAGCAGAATGGCAGTTAGACCATAGATCACATTGGGCAACGTATCTGCATAGGCCAACTTCATCACATCCTGGTGTACACAATAGGAGTGTGAGAGCACATTGGAATGGCAGAAGGCCAGCCGCTTGATGAGCAGAGGCAGTGGGATAAAGAAGAGGGACCCACGGGCCATGGCCACCATGCAAATCTGGGCTGTTACTGTATTGTTGAGCACTGCAGCATGCCGCAGTGGGTGGCAGATGGCTATATAACGGTCAAAGGCCATGGCCAGCAGGATGGTAGACTCAATGGCTGAGAGAGCGTGAATAAAGAACATCTGGGCTATGCAGGCATCAAAGGTAATCTCCCGGGAATCAAACCAGAAGAGGGCGAGGATCTTGGGCATGGTGGCTGTGGACAAGGCCAGGTCAATGGCTGCCAGCATGCAGAGGAAGAGGTACATGGGAGCATGCAGGGTGCGCTCCGTCCTTACGATGAAGACCACGATGCAGTTTCCAAACACAGCCACAGCATACATTGAAAGCAAGGGGAAACCGATCCAGAAATGGGCTTCTTCAAATCCTGGGATACCAATAAGCACAAAGGTGGCATGTGTGAAGTTGCAGGAAGTCATAGCTGGCTCCGAGAAGGGGGTACTGGAGAGGGCAAGGTCACACTGGTAGCCTGCTAGGACATGGAGCACAGTCAGAGAGGCCAGTCCTGGAAACCTGACAACTGAAAAGCACCTTAACTTTTCTTCCCCTACTCTCTCCTCCCTCTTCCAAGCCATTTAGGCTCTCTCATAAGCTCTGAAGCCTTCTTCCAAAGGGGAAAGGGACAGCTCAGATTCATTTATCAATCACTACTTTCAAGGACCATTTCCATTTTTAAAAGGGAACCTGGAAAAAACAATACTTATCCCCAAATGTACTCTTCCCAAGTTCCCTCAAACTTCTCCTGGTCCATACCTTTATTGTATGGATACTGGGTGGTTGTTTTTTCAGACAGGTGTTAAGAGGTACTCTGTTGGGAACCCCTTCCAGATAAAGCTGTGTCCTCCTCTCCTCTGCTCCCCTCTCCTCTGCTCCCCTCTCCTCTCCTCTCTTCTACTCTCCTCTCCCCTCCTTTCCTTCAATTATTCATTTATTACATAAACATTTGTTTATATGACCAACTGTATACAAGGCTATTTGTTAGATGTTGCCGATACAGAGGTTAAACAAACATCTTTTGCCCTTCAGATGCCCTTCCTAGGGTGGAAGATAGACAAATAATCAAATTATTAAAGGTTTGGGATAAGTTGTAGAACTTGTGCAAAGACATAACGGCTACACTCCTTGACAAATACAGATCCCAACTTTGGACCCCAGCTGCTGTTAGAGAATAAAAAGCCCTTTTCAGAGGCAGATAACTGCATCCTTCAATGCAATAACAGATAGCTTGTATTTTGTATACATCCAAACATCTATCATAGAGAGTTTGGAGAGAGAGCTTCAGATATCCAAACAAATCAGGCTGTGGAATTCTAAGGAAACATCCCTGGGGGGAGGCCAGTTGACTGGATCTCTGTGTCTAAGAGAAATGGGGCCCAGGTAAAGAAAAGGGCAGGCATGGAGGGTAGCAAGGGGAGCAGAGTAACATATTCCTCCTTTCTCAAGGCCTCTTGCCTGTGCTACTGCATTCAGCACTTACAGATATAAGCATCTGTGTTGGCCACAGAGTCAGGTACGGTCCTGACCCCACTGTCCACAGAGCATCTTTTCTGCTTTGCTGATAGAAGTCTAAGCTTTGGTTCATCATCTTGTCTCCCCAGTTACCTATCCCAGAAGAACTCATGTCTCTCTCCCATGTTGCCTGGCCTTCTGCCTAAAGTGACCTCTGTCTAGATCCAGTTTCCGCTTCTCTTTGAGTCTGAATGTGGCTGTTGCATTCATACTCACTCTCCTTTCTGGACTGCCAGCTAATGCTTTGGGACACTTTTTTCAGCCCTTTCAAGTGCGGGTGGCACACAAGGGCTTCCTCCTGCCCTGCCATGAGGCTGTTTGTGGGGTCTTTAACGTTCCTTTGGATGGCAGGAGTTTGGGCTGCCCAACCCCAGGTGAGGCTTTACTCACTTGAAAAGAGTGCAGTCTTACTGGAGGGAGCAGTTGGAAATGGCTTGCCCTTTCAGGCACAGGCTTATTTATAATGCTGCCCAGGAGGCACATGAAAACAGCTTGTTGGAGCATGGACTGAGGCCCCAGGGGCATGGCAGACAGGGGACAATATTTCCAAGTCCTCTTTGTCACTCCCACAGGCTTCCCACTGTTTCTGTCTGGAGGGAGGGGCAATCACAAAGGGCCCAATGTCTCTGCTGTTACCCCCACACTTACCCGCACAGGGCTCTCTCCACAATTATCTCCACTCTTCCAGGAACTCGTAGTCCCACAGTCAGTCACAGTCGGTGCTTTTCCTCATTAGTGACTCTGCCCAGCACACTAGCCAACATGCATATGTAGTATGTCCTTGGGCTCTAGGAGTTCATATCCTCTTTATAAACCAAGAAGGGTACCAAAAAACATAACCCCATCATTCAAAATAAAGGGATGCATTTCTTTAGCTTTCTTTTCCCATCTTTTTTTTCAGTTGATGGAACAGACCTTGATGTACGGAAGCCACTCTTTATTGCACCTGTGTTACAGATAAAGAATAGATGAGATATCTGAGAAAGACAAATACCATATGATCTCACTTATATGTGGAAACTAAAGAACAGAATAAATGAGCAAACAAAACAGAAATAGACTCATAGATACAGAGAACAAACTGATGGTTGATAGATAGGAGGGGGTTGGGAGGGTGGGTGAGAAAGGTGAAGGGGCTAGGAAGTACAAATTGGTAGTCACAAAATAGTCATGGGGATGTGAAAAACAGTACGGAGAATACAGTCAATAATGTAAAAACTATGTACGGTGTCAGGCGGGTACTAGGCTTATCAGGGGGAATCACTTCATAAATTATATAAATGCCTACCACTGCACTGTACACCTGAAACTAATATGATAATAATATTGAATGTCAACTATAATTAATATATATATATATATATATATATATATATTTTTTTTTTCATGGGATGTAAAGTACAACATAGGAAATATAGTCAATAGTATTGTAATAGCTATGTACAGTGTCAGATGGGTAGTAGACTTGTTGGTGTTAT
>NW_017732727.1:171427-174200 GCF_001890085.2 Hipposideros armiger
TGAGACAGTACATCATGTGGGTATTTTGGGGAAGAATATTCCAGTAGGGAGAACAGCGAGTGTGAAGTCTGACGTTCAAGCATGCTCGATGAGTTTAAGAAGATATTTGGAGGCTACTGTGGGTGTAGTAGAGTGAATAAAGGAGAGAAGAGTAGAAGACGAAGTTGAGATTAGGAATGAGAGTCAGGTAGTAGATATAATGACTGAAATTTCCCTGGGTAAGACAAGGCTACTGGAACATGTTGAACAGAAGTGACATGCTCTGTCTTATGTATTGAAATAATCACTCTAATTACTGTGGGAAAAATAGACTGTAATGCAAAAGTGGATGAAGGAAGATCTATCAGGAGACTATTACATTTCAGGTCCAAGATGATGATGGCTTGGATCATGGTGGTAGCACTAGAGGTGGCAGAAAGCAGATATCCATATCTGGAATATCTGGAAGGAAGAGACATCAGCAGTTGCTGATAAATTGGATATGGAATGGGAGATAGAGGTGTCATGGCTAACTCCAAGTCTTCTATCACAGCAACTTGAAAGCCAGAGTTTGTGAGTTATGGGAGACTGTGGTTGAGCACATTTTTTCCTTGATGTGAATATTAGGATATGGTTTCTGACATGATGAGTCTAACATGATTAACAGACATTCAAATGGAGATACTGATACAGTTGGATATGAGTCTGGAGTATAAACATTAATTTGGGACTTGTCAGCATTTGGATGGTATCTAAAGCTATGAAGCCAGATAAGATGACCAAAAATGGAAATACAACAAGAAAAACAAATAAACAAAACATGTCTGAGAACAAAATCCAGGGACATTCCAGCATACAAAAATCAGGGAGATGACGACTAACAATAATTGAGACTAACAATGTTATTGTTAATCATTCTGAGGATTTTGACATCATCCTTATTACATAGTCAGTAATGTAGTCACTTAATAAGCTCCTTGTAGGTCTGAATGATTACTGCTACTTCCTTGCTGGATCTGATACCAGCTATAGGGACCACCTTTACTGAGGATTCCAATACGTCATTGAAATATGTGCTTTCAAATTTTGAGAATTAATGTCTACACCCAGGTTGGAAAAAATAGTCAACATGCTAGATTAAACCATTATATGAAATATATGCCATAAATTAAAACATTTGTAGGTTAATGACACAAATTCTAACTCATTTGCAATCTGTAGTCACTTTTCAATTTCTGCTAGGACAGAACGTTGATGGAGGGTAGAGAGATATTCTGGAATATGCTTAGTGGAGGAAGAATATCAGGTAGAAATGCAATTTGTGAGGTTTGAAGATTTTGTTTTGGGCTTCTCCTCCATAATTTGGTTGAAAATTTCTAGAGGACAGAGTTGTGTCTTTGATTTTATATTTGCTTCTTTATGTCCCCCAGTAAAAATTATATAAACATATAAAAATTACATATATCATTTTATATAATATATAACATATATAATTATATATATAGTTTACATTATAAGCAGCAATATAGCATTAAAGTTAAGAGTGTGAAGGACCCTGGAGTCAATTTGTATGGATGTGAAGTAATGGCTGTCACTTACTAGCTGTTTAAGCAAACTACTTAACATTTTGTGCTTCAGTTTTCTCACTGATATTAGAAGTAACTACCTTGTAATGTTGTGTGGATATAAAATGTGTTAATGTAAGTAAAAAACACCTAGAACCATTATTCAAAGGAAATAATAATAAATGTTAGTTGAAATTATTATTACAGTTAGGAAATACTACCTAATTCTCATAAAGAAGTGTTTTTTGTTTTTTGCTTTTTTTTTTTTTTAATAATGTGTCATTCTAACTGCTGTGAAGTGAGTGAAGAAGAGTAAGACTGTTGGCAGGATTAACAACAGTTTAGAGTGAAAGGTGATGGGGAGGAGAAACTCTAGTTTAAGGGCTTTAGGCTTCAGGTTGTTTATCCCTCCCATTCTTATGTCTCTGTCTCCTCATTTGTAAAATAAAGGGATCAAACTAGCTGATATTCTAAATAGACCACAGCCTTAACTTAAAATTTTTGTTCACTTAGCTTCAATGAGCAGCAGTTCTGTTTTTTTAATAACATGACCCTATGTGGACTGTCGCTAGAATTCTATGATTCTATGTGTCTTTGGAATGGAGAAGTTTCAGCACAGCCCTGCGTATCTGTTTGGTCTTCACACTGTAGATGATGGGGTTCATCACAGGGGGGATCAGCAGGTAGGTGTTAGCAATCATAGTATGTACATAGGGTGGGGCCCGTTTCCCAAATCTGTGAACAAAGGATAAACTAATCAGTGGAATATAGAAAATAGCAACAGCCCCGATATGGGAGATGCAAGTGCTGAAGGCTTTCTTCCTCTCTTCTGGGGATGCAATGCTGAGGACAGTCTTAATGATCAAAACATAAGAAAGGAGGATGAGGATGGAGTCTACACCAACAGTAGAGATCATGGCAGTCAACCCAACTGCACTGTTGATCCTGGTGTCTGTGCAGGAGAGCTTCATCACATCAGGGTGGAAGCAGTAGGAGTGGTGGAGCACGTGGCTGTGGCAGAAGGACAGTCTTTTAAGAAGAGCTACCATTGGTGTCAGCATTAGTGTCCCCCTGATAACAATTGCCACTCCAATTTGAGCTATTCTGGAATCAGTTAAAATGGTGGCATACCTGAGAGGATTAGAAATGGCAACAAAGCGATCAAAAGCCATGGCCAACAGTACTGAGGATTCCATGACAGTGAAAAGTTTAATAAAGAACATCTGTGA
>NW_017732727.1:176985-178051 GCF_001890085.2 Hipposideros armiger
TAATATCTCTTCCTTTGCTCTTGCCTTATGCCCACAGAGACATTTACTGAGCACCTACTTTGTGCATAGTGCTATGTTAGAAGCCATGCACAACATGAACAAAAGCACTCTTAAAGAATTTATAATCAATGAAGGGAGAAAGAATAGCACTGTTTATAAATAACTTCAAAATCTAGCATACAATGATGAATAATAAAAATGTTTATGGTAGCACAGAGAACATTCATATATGTTGATTAATTCTGGCCATCACAATGATTTTCATGATAATTCTCATCATAATATGCAGTGATTGAGTTGAATATTTTTAGTCCAATAAGTTTTAGGAAATTTTATAAAAGGTCAGTTTTTTAAAAAATAAATTGCTATCTGAACAATTTCTCTTGCATCCTAACTTATTCATGCCTCCCCTTACATTATTTCATTAATTTGAATGATTTAGCCATTGTTCATTTTAATTCTTCTTGTCAGTTTTCCCCTCCCTTTTCTGGCTGAGTGAGCAGAAGAAAAATATAGAGTATAAGTTGAACTGCTCTGTGCTGAGCCTCACAGAAGAGAACTCTCATAAATCCCTTCCTTTCCATTTCTCTACAGCCATATCTTCCTGCACCCTCTCCTCATCCAAGCTGGGCTCAGACAGGGGGGACTCCTTATTCCCTTTCAGAGCCAGTAACTCCACCTAAGCTCTTGATCATCCATCATAAACACTTAGTTCATTTCAATATTAAATGGGGAACTCACTATGTTTTATGTCAACACTAAGGATATAAAGCAAGTAAACTAACAGTGGTTCGGTGCCTGAGAAAACCAGAGAGGTTGCCAGGACCTCATTTTTATAAGCTGAAAACCTCATGAAAATGTAAAATGAAAAATTACCAATTTTGAACACCTACTACATGCCAGGCACTGTATTAGGCACATATCACAGGAGTCAGCCACAAAGAAATACTGCTAGTTGTAGAATGCACACGGATAAGATGTTTTTAAATGGTAAGACAGAAATAGTGTGGCGTGACAGATCCTGAGTATGTGTATACAAGAATGTGTCTCTGTGCATGTCAAGAAT
>NW_017732727.1:179031-180554 GCF_001890085.2 Hipposideros armiger
CATGAAAAATCTTGCATTCCATGGAAAGGATAAGGATCTTGGATTTCAGTTGTAGGGCATCAAGAGCCAGGCATTTCCAAATATTTTATGAATAAGTAAACAAGTCTTCATCTCTTCTAATTTAACTCCAACAAAATTCTTTTCCTTCTTTAGTATCTTATTTTGTACAATTGGCTCCCTTTTGGCATTCTACAACACTAAGTTTTACCCCAGCCCATTAATGAAAGCTTCTGACTTTTCTATAGATATTTTCAACACTCATCAATTCAACCAAGATATATTGACCGCCTCTCATAACTGGAGACTGTGTTTAGCTAGTGAGGGCAATAAGACACCAACCCAGTTTCCCCCTCCATTTCCTGACATATATTTTATGACAAAAAAAAATGTTCTTTGGAAAATCCGCTTTTATTATTCCTTCACCTTCAGTAATAGTCTGTATTCTTTCTCTAACTACTTGCAGAAAATTCTCCAATTGATGTCACCAATGACTTTCTAAATACCAATTCCAAAAGTCCATTTTCAGATTTGTTTCATTCACCCTCATCTCAAATTTTTTTAATGTTGACCACCTCCTCTTTGAAACCTTCTCCTTCACTACCATCTATGATGTTCTGTGGGTTTCCAACCCTGTTTACTAAACAATATTTTTATTTTCTGTTTTTTAATTTTGGTGTTCTTCAGAAGTCTGTTTTTCTTCCAAGAAGTCTTTATACTTTTCATGCTCTCCATATATCCTCCTTGGGAAATCTTAGTTATTCCCATGACTTTAAATAGCATTTATATCCTGATGACTTGCAAATCTGAAATCTAATTATGGCCTCTCCTGAGTTCTATATTTCAAAAGTTGACAGAGTTTTTAAAGCTGTGGCAAAGTTTCTGGGCTTAAACTTGAAGACAGTAATATATTGTGAAGCTAGAATGAGGCGATCAAATGAAAAATATTAGAAAAATAACTGGCAGCAGTTTAAAAAACAAATTAAAGCTTAGTGCCAATGAATAAAAGGTGGATAAAATTTTTATTTCCCCCTGAAGGACACCTTCACCCATAATCTCTCAGATACCTCAGGCTCAATATGAGCCAGAGTGTGTTCTTTTCCCTATTCCAAACCTGGATCTCCCACCTATGCTTTATTTAGTAGTAAATGACAGCAAACTCTAACATATCATCTAGTTAGAATTACCTCCCTCATGCACACAGACATATGCACACGTTCTTCTCTCTCTCTTTCATCCCCTATATACAAATATTCATTAAATTATTATTGATTCTACTTCTGAACTGTCAAAAACTAGGCCTTCATGATGTCTACATATGAAGGCTAAATGATAGAAATCTGGTTGGTAATGAGTACTTGAAGCTGTATTTCATTGCATTTTCTTACATCAAAAAATGTAATTGTTTCTATCAAGCAATAAAGGGGGACTAATGTATACCTTTAGTGGGAGGCACTATAATTTCCCCAAGCTACTCTTTCATGCTGCTATCAACCCTCAAATCTGTTTAATCCATCCTCTTCTAT
>NW_017732727.1:182974-193912 GCF_001890085.2 Hipposideros armiger
GGCAAAATAATGACCCTGAAGGTGTCCTCATCCTAAAGCTTGGAACCTGTGAATATGCTACCTTTACATGGCAGAAGGAACTTTGCAGATGTGATTCAAGTTGCAGACCTTGAGATGGGAAGATTATCCTGGATTATCACAATTGGGCATCACCTGAAAGCTCTTAGAAATACAGAATATCAGGTGTACTGAATCATACTCTGCATTTTTGCAAGATACCTGAGAGACTCATGACATTCATGTTTCAGAAACAGTGATGTAGATCACATAGGTGTAGGGACAACCTAGCCCTGTGTGGTCAAGGGAGGCTAACAAACTATAATTGCTAAGGTGAAATCTGAAGAACTAAGAAGGATTTTCCCAGGGGAGCTAGGGATGAGGGCAGGACAGTAGATAATAGGGGGAGGAGATAATAGAAGTTTAAGAAAATGTTTTAGATACAGTGAGCAGCTGTGGTCTTTTATCTCATAGGCAGACTGAGCATATTAGGAAACCACAAAGCAGGGCAACTTAAAAACAAACACAAAAACAAAGCAAAATTTAAAAAAACCCCACACAATATTCAACTCCTATTAATATAGCTTCAATTTTGAGATCAGATAACTTAGGAAAAATATTTTAATTGTAATACAAAGGTAAAGTTTACGTCAATACAAAATAAAATCTCTGTTGAATTACATTTCAGGCAGAATTTAGGATCAGTAAATACCTTAATACTGTCTTGGAAAATAGAATGAGACAAGGCTCAGAGGTGACCAAAAGCACTCCTTGTTCTTCGAACTGAAGGTGAGTTCAGTAGGGTTAAAGCACAGAGAATGGGAAAACAATGCCCTTACGGTAGAGCTGGAGGGATTGCAAAGCCAGATTCCCCAGGGCACTGGGAAACCAAAGAATTGGAAGCAACAGAATGTCTTGACAGGATTTGTGTTATTATAATTGTTGCATTATCTATCAGAAGTGTGACCAACTTGAGGGTAGAGACTACAGCTTTTCATCTCATTTCTGGAGCATATTATCTGATACATACTAGGCACTAAATGATAATTAATTAAAATTGCTATATTAGTGAAAACAATATTAGTAATGATAAATAATGACAATAAATAATAACAATGTTTAATAACATACGAGGTCTGAACTTTTCGCCAATTCATGGCTCTTGCAACACGACAATGCACCAGCTCACCTGGCACTCTCTGTGAGGGGGTTTTTAGCCAGTAAACAAATAACTGTATTGGAACACCCTCCCTACTCACCTGATCTGGTCTCTACTGACTTCTTTCTTTACCCGAAGGTGAAAGAAATATTGAAAGGAAGACTTTTGGAGCTGAATGCAATTGCTGGATNAAAGGTAAAGTTTACGTCAATACAAAATAAAATCTCTGTTGAATTACATTTCAGGCAGAATTTAGGATCAGTAAATACCTTAATACTGTCTTGGAAAATAGAATGAGACAAGGCTCAGAGGTGAGCAAAAGCACTCCTTGTTCTTCGAACTGAAGGTGAGTTCAGTAGGGTTAAAGCACAGAGAATGGGAAAACAATGCCCTTACGGTAGAGCTGGAGGGATTGCAAAGCCAGATTCCCCAGGGCACTGGGAAACCAAAGAATTGGAAGCAACAGAATGTCTTGACAGGATTTGTGTTATTATAATTGTTGCATTATCTATCAGAAGTGTGACCAACTTGAGGGTAGAGACTACAGCTTTTCATCTCATTTCTGGAGCATATTATCTGATACATACTAGGCACTAAATGATAATTAATTAAAATTGCTATATTAGTGAAAACAATATTAGTAATGATAAATAATGACAATAAATAATAACAATGTTTAATAACATACGAGGTCTGAACTTTTCGCCAATTCATGGCTCTTGCAACACGACAATGCACCAGCTCACCTGGCACTCTCTGTGAGGGGGTTTTTAGCCAGTAAACAAATAACTGTATTGGAACACCCTCCCTACTCACCTGATCTGGTCTCTACTGACTTCTTTCTTTACCCGAAGGTGAAAGAAATATTGAAAGGAAGACTTTTGGAGCTGAATGCAATTGCTGGATTGTGTGGTAAGAATATGTTTAGTTTCGTAAGAAACCACCAAACTGTCTTCCAAAGTGTCGGTAGCGTTGTGCATTCCCACCAGCAATGATTGTGCACTTCTATTGCTCCACATTCTCACCAGCATTTGGTGTCATTACTGTTCTGGATTTTGGCCATTCTAATAGGTGTGTAGAGGTATCTCATTGTTGTTTTAATTTGCATTTCCCTGATAACATATGATGTAGAGCATGTTTTTATATGTTTGTTTGCAGAGTTGCTTCATTTTAAGTTTTTATTTTCTGCATCTGTGCACAAGTCAGTAACAACTCCCAAGATATTCAGAATTCCCAGGAAAGGCCGTGAGCTCTGAACCCGGCACTATTGCCCTAGCCTTAGTGAATACAGTTGCTGAGTAACTCCTTTTCTACCTGGGTTCTATGCCTTAGGATTGCTGTGACATTGGCAGATGACTGGGGAGCCAACTCTTGGGAGATCCATTAACACCACTTCTCTCTTACTTTCGCCTTAATGCAAAGCTTTGGCTTACATTTGTTCAAAGGTCAAACTGCTTTTGAATGAGAACTGGAATCGTAATTCATCTCCAGGACTCTTTTGGGGAAGTAAAATTGAAGCTAGGATGAAACGAAATTGCCCTTTATAGTCTGCCGCTTGGGGCACAAAGGATTAGCAGGACACCAGCTGTATAGAGTTTTCTCCTAGGAATTTGTTTCTGCTGGGTAAATCTCTCTCACCAGGCAGCTTCTGGACTCTTTATAAGGCTCTCTTGCTCACATTTGATAGCTCCCTGCGCCTGAGAACTCCCTATGAGTTCTCCTGGCAGAAGAAAATCTCTTTGGAGATGGTTTAAGGAAGCAGGACTGACTAATCAGGGACTGTTTGCCCAGCCTTAGCACAAAAACGCCTTTCTGCCTATAAATTTTTTAGGTTGAGATAATAAATCTCTTCCTCTCCCTGATCTCTCTTCCTCCCTTCCTCCCCCCACACACCCTGCTTGCTTGCTTGCTTGCTTGCTTGTGTTAAAAGATTCTCTGCTGCTGCCTAAGATGACTTCTCAAAGAGCAGGGGACAGGATGAAATGAACTTCCCTTCCAGACTCACAGACTCAAGAATTCTTTTTCCCATGAGGTCAGTATTTTAGTGCATTGAAGTTGTTTCTGAATACACCAGGGACTGTAAGATAGTTTATAAAACCAACAGTTTGGAGGAAATTAGTTAACTCAGTAGTATATATTCAACAGATTAACACATTATATATATATATATATATTCATGTATCAATTTAAAAACAATTTCCGTGTTGTTCAAACTAGTTTTTAAAATATAGACTACAGTCATTAAGTCATGAGCAGGTATTTTTTCCACATTAAAAAAAATTGAAGTTCTTTTAAAGTAAGAAGTGGCAACACATGTGGTTTGAAGTCAGAGAAAACAGTTCAATTCTTGGATCTGCCATCATTGTGTTGGATAAATGTGAGAAAGTAACATGATTCTGCTGAGCCTTGGTTTTCTAACCTTCACCTCAATTTTCTCATCTATAAAAAGGAGCTAATAATATCCAATGAACGTTGTTGTGATAGTGATGGATGTGAAACTTGGTAGTTCGGGCAGTCTATTTTTATGTTCTTCGTGGTCTGGTTACGAGGATGTTTAAGTCACAACCCTGTCTTGGAAGACTTGTCCATGGGAGAGAAAAAGGCATTTAAATATGTCTTTCCAAGAGTAGTTATTTAATATTTGCTCATTAGTTTTAGTGCAAGAGCACCCAAGGGTGGTTTAAGAATCACAGAATTAAAAAAAAAAAGAAAAGAAAGCTTTACTAACAGAGTTCCCTGTATTAGAACAATCGTTTTATGTTCCCTTTGATTATATGAGTTGAAAAAAGATGTCATGAGAAGCATGTAGAGTGTCGCGTTCCACACAACATGAGCAGTGGGAGAGCGAAAGGGGGCGGCGAAGGGTTAAGAAATAAAAGAAACAGCATTCAAGAGTTAAATGAGTGTGGGGCCAAGGGTCTCCAGCCTCGTGGACTAAGAGCCCCGAATCGGGGCGACACACTGCTTTTATTTCTCCACCTACCCGGAAGTAACATTGTTCTCTCCACAGTCTGTGAGTCTCATTCCTGAGAACTTGTTCAAGCCAAATTACCCATGCCTGCAAGCTGCTATTACCCAGAGTCCGCCTGCGGAGATAAGACAGATGCTCTGCCTTCACACATCCTATATGCAAACGACCCCAGGAAGATAAGATTATTGTGCTGAGGAAAGATACTATCACACCATCAGGTCACTTCCCAAGCAGGTTGAGGGAAGGAATGTAGCTACAGAGGTAGAAAACCTCCAGTCTTCTGGGGGGCCGAGTGAGGGCTCATGCCCACCTCCATCAGCCCTGAGATTTCTCCTAATGGCCTCCACCCGACCATGCCTGTCTTAGGTTGTTCCTCCCATGAGGAATCTTACCCATCATTGACTAATAGGCCGTCCGTTGGAGCCAAACAGGGAGATACAAGGTGTATGAGCAGTGTCCTCAGAAGGGTCAGTTTAGGGTTAAGCGTCGGGGGACAGATGGCTGGACAGCTGTGTGGCAACAGTAGAGCAGTGGAAGGAAAGATTCAGAGAAAGAGATAAAATAAACTAAATTGTTTGGTATATAAGAGGCATTTAATACATTATCACTATTGTTATTAAAGAGAAGCCTAGCTTAGATACTTCAGTAATCCATTGGGGTATCTTAATTTATTTGCTATAATAAAGAGCATTAACTGGAGAGCCTGCTTATTTATCTTTAAAGTATTGAAGCTATGCTTTAAAGGTATTTAATACTTTATCTAGAAAATTTTTTATCACATTGTCTAAATTTGAGCCAAGTCCTAGTATCAATGATGAATACCAGATTAATAAAAAAAACTGTTAGTTTATCATCTATTTTAATGTATGCCAACATGGTTACCTGCACTTTACATCTAATTTAAGGGGGGCCATATAGCAGGAATGACAACATATGTCTGATATTAAGTGTTTAGGGTCTATAACTATGACTAGATAGAATTCATTAATTTATTCAACAGATACTCTTAGATGCTATTATGGCAAGCATTTTTCCTGGCTCTTAGATTACAGGTCTGAGAAAAACTGATGAGATCCTTTCATTTTCCTGGGGGTCATTTTCACCTTAGTGGCTATGCCTCTACAGTCTCAATAGTAGATGCTTCTGTCTTTTCCTTAAATAATGCTATTCCTCAGGGCTCTTTCCTCAGACCTCCTTTCCTTGAGATTTTATTATTCCAAGATATTTTCATTGTTCCTGTGACTTTAACCGAGACATCAGTTTGACAACTCTGAGGACTTAATATCAAGGTGGGCGTCATGAAGTTCTTGCATGTACGACACAGGTAAAGAATTGATGCCCAAATGCTCACTCCAAACTCCTGGATTTTATTTTATTTTGCATTGCCTCAATTCAAGTTTTCCAGCCATTAATTTTTTTTTTAGTGAGTCCTCAAGAGGTTTCCTATATTGAACATTTTTCTCTTCTTTCTTCAAGTAGCTAGAGAAAATACCTTTTGTCACACCTGCTATAACTAATTCTCACTCAAGTTGAAGCCACTGCCTGTTAATTCAGGAGTTGGAATGAAACTCACCAAATTAACTTACACTCATATATTTTCTTTCCCAAAGTCATGTACAGACCTTCTTGAAGAGTCAGGTCCATTGTACACACTGGCACTTTGTAGGTATTTACATATTTTTTTGAGAGAATGCATGCACCAATGAATGAAAAAGAAACACATACTTTAAAAAGCAAACTGTAGATATTTTATCTGTAGATAAAATAGTTTGTCAAAAAAGTTAGGACAAGAATCAATATAGAAGAACTTCTTTGATCCTATAGATTTCTTGATGGGTGTGAATGCATGCTCATATCTTAAAACAGAGGAGATGGTTCACAATCATCATCTTTCATTTAAATAGAGATGAATCTAGCATCAGTGATGGTTTCTTAGGGAACTCCCTGCCCCAATACATTTTCGGTGCCTTTTGGCAAAAATGGAACATCAAGAAACTTTCAAGTAATTTTTCTCTAGTTGATATCTGAGAGCTTCCAATGAGTTTTCTTTTTCTTGTTGAGGTTACTTTTAAGCTATCTATCTTTAGGGAGAATTTCCCTTAAACAATATCAGGTTTACAACCACTACCTGTATAAACATTTTAACACCCATCACCCACTGTGGTTTATTTGCACAGCTTGATTGGTTCTTTTGTAGTATGTATTTAGTTCTTATCAGTAACTGTTTTGTATTTCTTCAATCAGAAGTATTTTTCTATGAATATTTAATGTTATCTTTATTATCTTATTTTCATTAGCTACACAAGGACTTATAAATCTTAATGAACTCTTAAGGGTTTTTGCCTTGCAAACTGAGACATGAAAAAAAGCAAGATGAATTGCCTTTTATGTTGTCCTATGTTTGCCCAGAAATATCATATCTGCTCATGAACATAGAATCATAGAGCTAGAAAATATGTTACCATTACACAAGCTAACCTCCTCTTTTATACCTATAAGAAATACACTGAAGTGGAGATCTAACAAGTAGGAATCTTGCTATCACCCAGGTGTCCTCATACAATTTAGTGCTTTGTCTCTTTCTGTAGTTCACCCAAGACCAACTCCAAATCTAAGAAAAGAATAACTGGGTATGGACTCCCTTGAAGAATATGACAAGGTTCACTAGTGATCCTAAATTATATGACATATAGAAAAGAGTGAAAACATTTTTCTTCCCTATTTTTTACAGGATACGCTTTTTTTCCCCCTAGGGAAATCTACTTTCTTCACTCATCATGCCATACTTCAATCAGAGCATTTTTCATCCTGTCGTCTTCTTTCTTACTGGCATCCCTGGTTTTGAAACTTACCATGCCTGGATCTCCATCCTGTTCTGTTGTCTCTATGCCACTGCCATCTCTGGGAACAGCATGATCTTGTTTGTCATCATCACTGAGTCTAGCCTCCATGAACCCATGTACTATTTCCTTTCCATGCTATCCTTCATGGACCTAGGGCTGTGCCTTTCCACATTGGTCACTATGTTGGGTATTTTTTGGTTCAATGCTCAAGAAATCAACTTTGATGCCTGCATTGGCCAAATGTTCTTTATCCATGGTTTCACGTTCATGGAGTCCTCAGTACTCCTGGCAATGGCCTTTGACCGCTTCATTGCCATCAGTAACCCACTGAGATATGCCACAATCTTAACCAATTCAAGGATCACAAAAGTGGGCTTTGCAATCGTTATTAGGGGAACAGCAGCTCTAGTGCCTTTACTCTTGCTCCTTAAGCGTCTCTCCTCCTGCCATAGTCATGTTCTGCACCATTCATATTGTTTCCATCCTGATGTAATGAAGCTTTCATGCACAGACACCAAGATCAACAGTGCATTTGGCCTGGCCATTGTCATCTCTACTGCTGGCTTGGACTTTGTCTTGATCCTCCTTTCCTATGTTCTGATCATCCACTCTGTGCTCAACATTGCTTCCCCAGGGGAGAGGAAAAAGGCCTTTGGTACCTGTGTCTCACACATAAGTGCTGTTGCCATCTTCTACATACCCATGATCAGCTTGTCACTGGTGCATAGATTTGGGAAGTATGCCCCTCCCCTTGTGCACACTTCCATTGCCAATGTTTATCTGCTCATCCCTCCTGTAATGAATCCCATCATCTACAGTGTGAAGACCAAGCAAATTCGCAAAGCTGTGCTCAAAGTATTCCTTTCTAAGATGATTTAGGAAATTGTTAGAATACCATATCGTGACAAAGTCTTCTCTGATTTATATTTTATCATTCACTAGTGTGAGTTACAACCATACCTTGAAAAAATATGTGTATACAGGCTTTCACTCTATTCTGATGATCTAGTAACTTACTACTTACACAGTAAATTCTTTGAGAGCAGGGACTGTGTCTTGTGTATTTTTGGTACTTCCACAAATACTTCACTGGGCATAGAATATGGCCTTGGTTTAAATATGTTTATGAGCCTGGACAGATGAAAACATGCTTTGAGGCCTAGACAGTCTCATCACCTCTGGAGTATGTTGCTATTCAAAGGATGTCTGATACAATTTAGATCAGTAGGAAAGTCTAGGTTTCAGTAATTCTTACAGTTGATTATTATTCCTCAAAACAGATTATTCATGTCTGAGGAACATGAGTAAGTATACTAAACGAGAAGAAATGTGACTAGAAAAGGTAATTTCCTAATTCAAAAAGAGTCCTTCAGGTCACTTTAGGGAGGTGGCCTGGTTCTTATGGCTGGTTCTTAGTCTTGTGGTTGGCAATGAACTACCCCTCCAACCCCCACCCCCTCCCAGATAGTCATTTTTGAAGTGAATGCCTCTTTGAAGTAATGGCTTGGCCATCAAAGCTTCAGTCAGGCACTTGCATCACAAAAAAGAAAAACTATCAGAGGTCTATATATTTTCACAAATTTTGTGCTTTTTTAACAGACCTTTTGAAACAATGCTTGTTTAAGACTGTCTCAGCCAATGCTGAAAATAAGTGTGGTTAATCTGATGTAGAATTTGGAAGAGTAGATGATGGGGTGTCTGTTAAAATGTTTTGAGCACATTGAGATTCTGTTTCAGAATATTTCCTAAGTTGATATTTCTGTATAATGGATATACCATGGCTTAGGGGGAAAATTTTATATTCTTCCCATTCAGGTTGATATAGACACCAAACATGGAACTGCAATATATTATGGAGGCTCAAATAAAGTGCCCGACTTCCTCAGTTGCTTGTTAAAGAGCTGTAGACATGTGCTTTTCTAGGAAAGGAGAAAGATTAAATCCCATGCCCAGCAATTTCTATTATGTTATTTAGATTCAAATGTTTTAGAATGCCAGTACTTCCATGACATGGACCCTGCCTCCCTGTGTAGTTTCATCACTTGCCACTTGCTCCCCGACTTGAACCCAGGGTTCCAGGCATACTGAATAATTTATTAGTCACCTCTGTTATTTCTGTGCTCTGTTCTCCCTTGTCTCTTGACAGACTTGGTGCTGACCTTCCTGGAGGATAAATACATGCTCTTTCGTGCTCTCATCATAAACATGCCCTGTTGTAATCACCAAGTTTTATGTCTGTTTCTTTACTGGGATCTAAGCGTTTGAAGGGAAATGACTTTGTTCTATTCTCTGTATTGCCAGTGTAATACTCTGGAATGTGATAGATACTAAAGTGTTTTGCAAAAGAATTAAAGAAGCTGCTTTCCTCCTCCTCCTCCTCCTCCTCTTCTTCCTTCTTCTTCTTTGCAGAAACAAAGAGTTTTCTTAAAAAAGTACAAAATTCATCCAAGTGGCCTTGGAGGAAGATACATTCATCAGCCAGGTGTGGGGGTTAGGAGTGTATACATACATAGAACAGGATTCTTGTTTGGAATGTTACACTCACTAAGTGACTTTTAACAAAATTTTATCAAGATACAAGATCAAAGGACTACAACATTAGTCCTTGCAAAAGTAAGTGTAATGAGGCAGAAGGAAAGGAAGTTGTGAAGGAGAATGAACTGTTGGGAAGCTTCATACTCTGGAGGCACAAAAAAGTCCACCAGGAATTTTCTGATTAAGAGATTTCAGGCAGCCTGAGTTGTCACTCCTTCTATATGCCATCTACCCCTGAGTAGGAAACTTCCCCAGCTCCTCAGGCTCTTTCCTGGCAAACAGGGCAGGGAAGACCACATCTCCATACTTTGTAAGTAAAGCTGACTCATTCAGCAAAAAATCAGACTACACACACTGGTTTCCTTTAAGAATGAAAAAGATTTTAACTGCAAAGAACTCTCATGGGCGCCTAAGAAACATTGCGAAAAACTTTTTCCTACACTCTGTATTTCTGGGGACATTCTCTTCTAACTGATGGGGTTCAGTTGATCCATGGGCCATATGTTTTGCTACTAAGAGTAGGTTGTCAGTGTCCATGCAATTGGTTAGATGTGAGTTTTGGGTTGAGCTACATTCCAAAACTGTTGCCCAAGGCCAGCTGGCATACTGCCATGGCCTACCACCATTATCATCCTCATTTTCATTTTCACTTACCATTATTAAATGTTTCCCATGTAATAGGCAGCATGTTCAATGTTTTACAAATGAGCTACTAATTTCACCGAAGTAAAGTCTAATGTAAAGTTGTTATTTGGAGAACCTCAGCTAGTTGGTGACAGAGCCAACATTTGAACCTAGGTTAGTTTGGCCCATATTGCTCACTCTCTGTAATCAGAGGAGAGATAACTCACGGTAGCTCCCCCCACAGAACTGGCAGTACGCTCTTATAGTTGGTTTGGAATATTATGTTACAAGAAGAGAATTACTATCAATAAGTGGGGGAGATGGCATAAAAAGGTTTATTCTATAATAAAAGAAAAGTCTGCCATCAGAAAACAACAACAAAAACAAATATAACATGCATACACACACAGGCATGAACACATACAGATATTAACCTGTAGGAATGAGGGAGAGCTCAGCAAGTTAATTCCAATAGTCACGTGTAATTTTAGGAAACAGATGGTTTAAATAAGCAAAACAAGAATGCGTTGAGGACCTAATATATTTTCAGAATTCTTGGTTTACAACTCTTAGACTTAATGTACATCAAGTATATATATTGTCGTTCCACACTGTACAGAAAAAATGAAAGGCATTTGGAATATAATAATGGATAAGCAATGACCCACCTGCCAGTAGTTTTCTTTTCCAGTCAGAGAGGCATATTCTCAAATAACTATGATCACACAATTAAATAACCACTATTCTAGATGTATAAATTAAAAAAGGAAGTGCCTCCAGAGGAAAAGTAACTTTTTCAGACTTGACAT
>NW_017732727.1:195072-195937 GCF_001890085.2 Hipposideros armiger
ATAAGGTCTCTGATTACTTGACTTTGAATTCATCAGTAAGGAGATTAAACTGGGTGGGCCCGGCCTAATCATGTGAGCCTTTAAATGAGAAAAGAAGCAGCAGATTAGAAGATGCGAGATGGCTGGGTTCACATAGCTGGGACTGAGGATAGTCTCTAGGAGCTAAGAACAACCACAAGGCTTCAGCCATCAGGAAAACGGAGACCTCAATTCTACACCACAAGGAACTCAGTTCTGATAACAACCTGAATGAGTCTGGAAGAGGACTCCGAGCTCCAGATGAGAGCACAGTCCTGCCTGAAGCCTTGATTTTAACTTATGAGATTCTGAACAGAGATTCTACTTACGGTGTGCTCTCACTTACCAAAACGTGAGATGATGAATGTGTCTTGTTTTAAACCATGAATTTGTGGTATATTTTTTTTTAATGTAGCAATAGACAAGTAATGCAACTGTATGTTTCAGTTCAAAGAGAGTCCAGATTTCAACTGTAGGTGTAAATCATTAAAGATGAAAATGAGGATAAACAAATATCCAGAAACTTGTTGAAGGGAAGCAGATACATGCAACAGGAAGGCAGGGTTAATAGAAAGGTGTTGTTGTTTTTTTCCCCCAGCTTTAAATTAGTTTGTTTACTTATTTAATTGAGTGTTAATTTGTATTTCTTAGGAGAATTTTACAGCAATAATGTATATTTTTAGTTTTAGTATATGTACATTATTATAAGAGGTGCTGTTGAGTTTGATATCTATCACTTATTTTACTCGTGCCATCAATTCGTTCATTTTAATCTCTAAGTTGGAATGATTGATGATTAAAATGGACAGTTCAAATACGTCTTTTTAAAGCAGATTTTAGGTGTTGA
>NW_017732727.1:199982-201131 GCF_001890085.2 Hipposideros armiger
TTTTTTTTTAAATCATTTACTCCAGTTGGGAGAATAGACACTATGTATTTGGGAAATTATGGAGCTATATAGTAAAAGCACTGGCAACATTTTGATTCAAATATAGGAGATTAAATAAGGAATAGAAGATCATACAAATTTTATTGTACATGATCAAAAATTGGATTTTCTACTCATGTCCAGCTCCACATTTTTTGTTGAATCATTTTTAAAAGATCGTTTATTAAAATATAGCTAACATACAATATTATATTCATTTCAGGTGTACACCATAGTTATTTAACATTTATATACCTAAAAAAGTGATCACCGTGGTAAGTCCAGCAACCATCTGACACTGTACCATGCTATCACAATATTATTGATTATATTTCCTATGCTGAACATTACACCCCAATGACTTATATGTTTTATACCTGGAAATTTGGATCTCTTATTTCCCTTCATCTTTTTCCCATTTAAAAAAATTTCAATTACACTTGACATTTAATATTATTTTATATTAATTTCAGGTGCACAGCATAGTGGCTATGCTTTATTTATATAATTTATAAAGCGATCCCTTGATGCGCCTAGTACTTACCTGGCACTATACATAGTTATTACCATATTATTGACTATATTCCCTATGCTGTACTTTACATCCCCATGACTATTTTGTAACTGCCAGTGTTTACTTCTTAATCCCTTCACTTCTTTCATCCTGCCCTCCAACCACCTCCCATCTATTACCCCAACAAATCATATTCACCTGACACCATACATAGTTATTACCATATTACTGACTATATTCTTTATGCTATACCCTACATCCCCATGACTACTGTGTAACTACCAATTTGTACTTCTTAATCCCTTCCCCTTTTTTACTCACCCCAACCCTTTTCCCATTTGGCAACCTTCAATATGTTCTCTGTATCTATGAGTTTGTTTCTGTTTTGTTTGTTTATTTTGTTCTTTAGATTCCACATATAAACAAAATCACTTGCATCTGTCTTTCTCTGTCTTACACTCCACTCAGCCTTGTACCTCCCAAGTCTATCCATGCCACTGCTGGTGGCAAGAACCCATTTCTTTTCATGACTGAGCAACATTCCATTGTATATATGTACCATGTCCTCTTTATTTATTCATCCATCAACAGACACC
>NW_017732727.1:201865-203420 GCF_001890085.2 Hipposideros armiger
TTTCTTTGTCTCTTGTTATAGCCCTTGTTTGAAAATCTGGTTTGTCTGATATAAGTATTGCTATGTCAGCTTTTGTTTGTTTGTTTTCACTTTCATGAAATATCTTTTTCCATTCTTTTACTTTCCATCTGTGTGTGTCTTTCAGTCTGAAGTGATTGTCTTGTAGGCAGCATATGTAAGTGTTTTGTTTTCTTATCCATTCAGTGCTCCTATGTCTTTTGAATGGAGCATTTAACCCATTTACATTGAAAGTACCTGTTGATAGATATGTAGCTATTGCCATTTTATTATTCGTAATTTTGATTTTGTTTTGCCATCTTAAAGGAGTCCCTCTAACATTCCTTGTAATACTGATTTGGTGGTGATGGGTTCCTTTAGCTTTTTCTTGTCTGGGAAGCTCTTTATCTGTTCTTCAATTCTAAATGATAGCTTTGCTGTGTAGAGTAATCTTGGTTGTAGGTCCTTGCTTTTCATCACATTGAATATTTTGTGCCAATTTCTTCTGGCCTGCAAAATTTCTGTTGAGAAATCAGCTGACAATCTTTTGGAAGCTCCCCTATGAGTTACTAGTTGCCTTTCTCTTGCTGCTTTTAAGATTCTCTATTTGTCTTTAACCTTTGTCATTCTAACTATAATGTGTCTTGGTGTGGGCCTTGGTGTGGTTGGGTTCATCTTGTTTGGGACTCGCTGCACTTCCTGGATTTGTCAATCTATTTCCTCCACCAGGTTAGAAAAGGTTTTAGTAATTATTTCTTCACATAGGTTCTCAATCCCTTGTTTTCTCTCTTCTCCTTCTGATACACCTATGAAATGAATCTTGTTACACTTGATATTATCCCAGAGTTCTCTTAAACTATCCTCATTTTTAAAATTCTTTTTTCCTTTTGCTGTTCCAATTGTGTTTTCTGCTACCTTGTCTTCCAAATCGCTGATTTGGTACTCTACTTCATCTAGTCTGTTGCTGATTCCTTCTGGTGCATTCTTTATTTCAGTTATTGTATTCTTCACGTCCAACTAGTTTTTTTCATATGGTTTCTATGTCCTTTTTTATGCTTTCTATTTCTTTGTTGAAATTCTCACTAAGTTCCTTAGGCTTCCTTATAAACCCTGTTTTGGACTCTGTGTCTGGTAGGTTGTTTGACTCCATTTCATTTAGTTCTGTTTCTGAAGTTTTCTCCTGTTCTTTCATTTGAGATATATTTCTTTGTTTCCTCATTTTGGCTCCCTCACTATTTGTTTCTATGTATTAAGTAGATCTTCTATGTCCCCTAGTCTTGGTTGAATGACCTTATGCAGGTGCCCTGTGGGACTCTGGCACAGTCTCCCTGGTCACCTGCTGTAGTTGCTCCAGGAGTTTCCCTTGTGTGGGTTGTGTGTGCCCTCCTGTTATAGCTCAGTCTTGATTGCTATTAGTATATGAGTGGGTGGTATTGACCCTCAGGCTGATTGGCTGTGGGGTTTGGCCACATCTGCAGCTTACAGGTTACTCTGTGTGGGGCTTACTTCACTGAGTGGGATTCACCCCAGTGGGCTCTGGTCCCTGTTGAGACCACCC
>NW_017732727.1:209310-213406 GCF_001890085.2 Hipposideros armiger
CTATCTAGAAATAGTAATTTTCTTTGATGCCCCAAGTTTATCAAGAATCAAATGCAGACACAGTTTATTCTGGTTGGATTTATGTTGCTATGTTTAGACCCTCTCCCCAAGGAAAGTTGAAGTGGGTATGTTTGTCTGGCTCTAGATAGGAAAACAGATATCATACCAGTGCTTAGAACTCAGGGTATTTAATCCAAGGAACTAGATAAATAGTTATTGGAGGACTAAAATAACACAAAAGAAACACAGAGATAATAACTGCAAAATGTCACTTCCACTTGTATGTCTATGGAACAAAGAGAAACTTATGAGAGTCTAGAATTTGCTGGAGGATGTCCCTAGTGCTGACACTCAGACCTATAATGAGAGGAAGCTGCAATGCTGGTTCTAGTATCTCAAGCACTTAGACGATAGACCATATGGAGCCAAGACCAAAGCTTCTGTGGAGAGGCATTTCATAGCTGGAGCTCATGCGTCAGGAGCACAGAGGAGAATCCTTCATGTACATGGTTCTCAGCCGCCTGAAAAGGAGCCCACTGAAGTCTGGTTCTGTTACTTCTAAGGGAACATGATTGGTGCTGAGAGTGTGGGAAAAATTAAACTAGAAATTGGATCCAATGCTACTAGGCAAGAACTATTGCTGTTGTGGTATTGACAGGAACGTATACAATGGAGATACTTATTTTGGTTTCCTTCTAACATCCCCCAAATAACAGAATATTGTAGGGAATGAAATGGAAAATGGTAATGGTGGTACATGATTTCCTGCCTTCCTATTAACAACAGAGTAGTTTTGGAGCTGAGCTATAATGTCTCTGGAGCTATAATGTCTTCATAGCCAGCACAATAGGGTAATGTGCATATAACATAATTAAGCTTGCTATAACTGTGACAAGGGCTTCTTAGGTGTTCCAAATTGGACTGTTGATAAAAACAATGGTAACTAGTAACTGTAAGATATACAAGTGCTTCTACAGTTCACCAAATATTTGTATGTACCAGCTTCTAGATTCGTAATTTGTAATTTTAATGATTTATAATTTTCAGGTTTTTTTCTTGGGGATATTTTCCTCTCCTTTCTGTCAAATGTCTAGATTTCCTGGGACCACCTGAGATCACTAGCCTCTGTTCAGTGACTAGTGATAAAGTTCCGGGCTGTGTCTGTGTCAACTTCTGATTTGGAGTTTGCTGGCTACTCATGGACTTTTCTGCAAAATTATACTTGCTCTTTGTTTTTAGGGCGTCTCTCACCTTTCTCAATTACTCCCATTCTGAGACTGAGCATATGCCATATCTATCCTTAGGTGATAGATTTTGACTGGAAACTTGTGCTTGTTATTGTCACTACCCTCTCCAGTGAAATAGATCTACTGCTCATTCTTTGTGCTTTGCTTGACACTCTAGGGTGTTGACACAAATGGATAGTATCGCCCAAGTTCCCTTGTGGACTGACTTCTACTTGGGTTATAACATGGAAGGCACTGGGAGGAGGAGGGAAAGTGGGAGGAGAGATCCTGTGTTAATGTTTCTCATTGGCTCCTGGGCTAGGAATGGTTTTTCACTCTCCTTTGTCTCCAGGTATCTCAGAGCTCCTTGTTTGTTTCTTTAACCCTATCCACCTTTCTGTAATTAGTTCTTTCATTAAATTACATTAAACACTTTCCATTTAAGGTATCAGAGTGAATTTTGTTTCCTGATAGCTGTGCAGTCACAGAGACATCAGGAAACAAAATTCACTCAGATGTATAACTATATGTATACATATATTTATATGTATACATTTAAAAGCTTTTTATTAAATTTATTGGAGTGACATTGGTTAGTAAAATTATATAGATTTTAAGTGTACAATTCTATAACATAGCATCTATATATTACATTATGTGTTCACAATCCAGAGTCAGTTTTCCTTCCATCACCATATATATAGATTATATAAATAATCTTCAAGATTATATCTATAATATATTATGTATAATATATGTTATATATATTTGTATATATATCAATATGTAATCTTCAGTGAGCACTCAGATATATGAATATATACATATATATTTATATATATTATATGTATATAATCTCTAATGAGAAAATGGCTCTGTGACTGATATATACATATATATCATATATATCATTCATATATAAATATATACACACTAAGTATGTTTACGTATATAAAATGTGTGTGTGTGTATACATATATATATGGCATATATTCTTCACTGTGTGGTCTTCTATATATTTAATATTTTGTGTTCATATTTCCATAAGTATTGTTTCTATGTATTATAGACTAACTGCTTTCTGTACTGTGAGGAAGGGATAAAATATCTTATGGGGAGGGAGAATGCACAATTAGCTCTTCATCTGGACATAGAAGTTTTCTGTTCCTTCTCGATGTTGCCAGAGTGTTAAAGCACAGAGTTAGACAAGTTTCTCTGTGGCCTAAAATGTAGCACAAAGAGGACCAGGTTTGGGTTAAAGGAACAGAAGTAAAATACCCAGATTTTTAAGTGGAATTCTCCAATCTAACACTTCAGAACTTGGAACATCCCTTAGAAAAGCTTCTACTTCCTCTGTGATATTCTCCTGTACAAAATTTTGGCTGTAGTTTGATCTTTCAATGTTATTTTATCATCTCTCATGGATTTTCCAAATTTATACATCACTAATCATACTCTTACTTAACCAGTGATACTATTGACTTAATCTTTATTCCAAAAGTATATTCTTCCTATTCTAGCTAGGGTCAGAGTAGTTTGGGGATGTGTGCTCTCTCCACTTTCTTTATAATCTTGTNTAAAAAAAAAAAAAGGAAAAGTGACTTCCCAGAGCAGAAAGTAATCTATATATTCATTCTTTCCTCAGTGTTTAGAAACTTCCAGGTTCCTTACCCACAGATGGTGATGAAATAATTTCATACTGGATCCTTGTTACTGTTAAATACTGCCTTTTAGCACTTTGTATCTCCACACTTTAGTGGCCAGTCTAAAATATCTAAAACTACGTACCTTGGACATGCTTAGAATATCTTTATGGTTATTTCTACCTATCATCCCCTGCACAAGTAAACTTTATGTTCTCAAGGAAGCCTTTCCTGAGTTTTTATCCTTATCGTCTGGATTACAGCCTGTACTCAGCAATTGAATGTTAAATTAAACTAATTTCCAAAATGGGTTGAGAGGCTAGGTGGTAGGGTTGTATTTGGGAAGGAGCAGGAGTTCCTCTGAGTCAGGAAATAATGAAGAAATGATGAGAAAATCATAGCTGTGAAGGAAGAAGGGACCAGGGAACACTGTCTTAGACTGAGATGATACTCCCACATTTTCTCTCAGCTGTCAGGAAATGGGACAAGCAGATAGTGCAGACAGGATGAAATGAAAGTGGGAAAAGGAGGGTAGAGAAATGTTTGTTCATTTTTTAACCTTAATTTTTCTTTTTAAGCGATAATAGCTAAAATTTGTGAGCTTTTACCACAGTGAGGTACTTTACTTAGTTTTTCATATACATTAATTTAATACTATGGTAATTCTATGGGGAATACATATTATTATTTCTTTAGAGCTAGGAAAATTCAGGCATACTCACTTTAGTAACTCGTCATGTGGTAACTTAGTTCATAAATGCATTAGCCCATGCTCGAACCCTATTAAAGTTTAGAATACTTAATTCTAAGTATTGAGTTGGCATGCAAGATCAAAACTCATAACATCATACTATCCATAATACTCACATAGTAGGCCATATGTACCCAAAATTTCTGTTTGTAATTTCTTAGTTGCTTACATTTGATGAGAAGCTTTCTTTTTGGACCTCCCAAAGCTAATATAATTTATTTATTGTATCAGAATCACTACATATACAGTTTTCTATTTGTCTAATATTTCAAACAACCCTTTGGAAACATTTCAACAAATATATATTGACAGTCTATGATGTGAAGTCAGGAAGTGGTGGACTCAAACCTCAGCCACATTATTTAACATCCATGTGAAGTTATAGACGGGTCATTGTTCCATTAGTTTGAGTATAAATTTTGTTTCATGTAATTGCTCTTTTCATATTTTCTGCTCCTTTATTAGATGTGCTCTTA
>NW_017732727.1:221656-226868 GCF_001890085.2 Hipposideros armiger
CAAAAAATTAAAAATAGATCTTCCATATAATCCAGCAATTTCACTTCTGGGTATATACCCAAAAGAAATGAAAACAGGATTTGGAAGTGATATATGTACTCCTATTTTACTGAAGCATTATTCATAATAGCAGGGATATGGAAACAACCCAAATGCTCATCAATGGATGAACAGATAAAAAAAGTTATGGTACATATACACAATGGAATATTATTCACCCATGAAGAAGGAATATATACTCCCATTTGCAACAACATGGGTGGATTTACTTATACTAAGTAAGTTAAGTCAGACAGAAATAGCAAGTGCTGTTTTGATATTACTTATATGTGGAATTTTAAAATGCTAAAGCTCTAAAAATGGTGATTACCAGAGAATTGGGGATGGATAAGAGTGATGGTGCTTAAGGGAATAAGTTTGTAACAAGTAGTAAATAAGCCATAGAGATCTAATGCACATAGAGATCTATATAATTAATATAGACAATAATATTATACTATAATTATATAATGTAATAAATGTTGCTAAATCAGAAATTATATTACAATATATAAATGTATCAAACTAATCTGCTATATACTTTAAACATATATAATGTTACACATCAAATTTATTTACAAACAAACAAATGAATGAATAAATAAAAAAGACTCTACTGCTGCTGGGGATGAATCACTCTTCAAAAAGCAGAGGACAGGAACAAATGACCTCCCCTTCCATAGCCAAGAATTCTTCTTTGAATGACCTCAGTGTTTAGTGCATTGAAATTTTTTCTGAATGCATCAGGGACTGTAAAATCTTTAGATAGTTAATAGAACCAACAGTTCAGAGGAAATTGGTGAACTCAGTAGTATGTATTCAATGGGTTCAGGTATTATATCAATTTAAAAATAATTGCTGCAATGTTTAAAATAGTTATTGTAAGTATAGACTACAGTCATGAGCATGTGTTCATTCAATCCACATTTTTTAAAAATTAAGTTCTTTTAAAATAAGGATTGGCAAAACATGGCATTTGGAATCAGAAAGGAAAAAGTTCAATTTCTGAATCTGCCATCAGCTTGTTGGGTGAATGTGAGACAGTAACATGATTTCTCTGAGCCTCCGTTTTCTAATCTTAGCCTTAGTTCTTCCATCTTAAAAAAGAGCTAATGAGACCCAATGTATGTCCTTGTGACAGCAATGGATGTGAAGCTTTGTAAAGGAAGCTATCTATTTATATGTTCCTGGTGGTCTGGATATAGCAAAGTGTCTCAGAGGGGAAAAGAGATATTTAAATATCTTTCCAAAAATAGTTCTTTATGTTGGCTTAATTTCAGTGCAAGTAAACTCAAGGGTGGTTTAAGAATCATATAATTAAAAAAAAAAAAAGAAACTCTTAAGGTGACCTATGGACTTTGAGGGTAGTGATGTGTCAGTGTAGGTTTATCAATTGTAACAAATGTGCTGTTTGGTGGGGATTTTGCTAATGGGGGAGGCTGTGCATGTCTGGGGGCAAGGTGTATTTGGGAATTCCCTGTACCTTCCCCTCAACTTTGCTGTGAATTTAAATCTTCTCTAAAAAATAAAGTCTTAAAAACAGCAAAAATTAAATTGGAGAATATTTAACATTTTTCATTCTGATTATTCCGATATCCAGAATTGATAGCTGTCTGTTAATTTAAATGTACTTTAAAGTTTTTAAATTGTGTTTTATAATCCTCTACATGAATATTTTTTCACCAATCAAAAAAACAAACAAGCATCTTTCTCAGGTCATTTGAGAACACACACACACACACACACACACACACACACACACACAGCAAAAGAAAGAGAATGGGATGCTGTGAGAAGGAAAAGAAAAATAAATGAATAAAAGGAAGGCTATTTCTGCTCCCAAACTCTGCTAATAAGAGATCCCTGCATTAGAATAGTCCTACTATTTCCCAGGAGTTTTCTCATTAAGAGATTTCAGGCAGCCAGTTATGGCTCCTTAAATATGTCATCCACCCCTGGGTAGAACACCTCCCCAGCTCCTGAAGGCCCTTCCTGGCAAACAGGGCAGGGAAGACCACATCTCCATACTTTGTAAGTAAAATTACTGCATTCAGGGAAAACATCAGACTTTACACATACTAGTTTCCTTTAAGAATGAGGAAGATTTATTAACTGCAATGAGCTCTCATGCATGCCTAAGGAAAACTGTGGAAAGCTTTATCCTGAAATTTGTATTTGGGGACATTATATTTTAACTGATTGGGTTCCATTGGTCTATGGCCCCTATGTCTTTTATTTTCTTATTAAAGTTTATTGGGGGGATAATTGTTAGTAAAATTATATAGGTTTCAGGTATACAATTCTGTAATACATCATCTATATATACATTGTGTGTTCACCACACAGAGTCAGTTCTCTTTCCATCACCATATACCTGACCCAGTTTACCCTCATCTACCACCCCCTTTCCACTTACACTCTGGTAACCACTATTGTCTGTGTCTATGAGTTTCTGTTTCTTCATTTGTTTGTTTTGTTCCTTTGTTGTTTTCAGTTTTATGTCTTGATGCTTAGAACAATTTGTTAGCCTTCTCTTGTAATTATGAGTTTTCTGGTTAGTTGTGTCACATTTCAAAACCATCATCTNGTAATTATGAGTTTTCTGGTTAGTTGTGTCACATTTCAAAACCATCATCTGAAGCAGCGGTTCTCAACTTGTGGGTCACGACCCCTTTGGGGGTCAAACGACCCTTTCACAGGGGTCGCCTAAGACCATCGGAAAACAAAAAGATATTTACATTACGATTCATAACAGTAGCAAAATGACAGCTATAGAGTAGCAACGAAAATAATTTTATGATTGGAGGTCACCACAACATGAGGAACTGTATTAAGGGGTCGCGGCATTAGGAAGGTTGAGAACCGCTGATAAAGGCAGCTGGCACTATAGCCATTGTTCACCACCACCAACATCACCTTCATCCTCATCGACATTTACTATTACTAAATGCCTGCCATGTACTAGTTAGCAGATTAAATACCTTGTAAATGTTATCTCATTTAATGCTTACCAATTAATGCTTTTGGTGAACTACCAATTTCACAGAAATAGAATCTAATGTAAAGTGCTTATTTAGAGAACCTCAGCTAGTTGATTGCAGAGCCAGCATTCGCACCTAGGTTTGCCTAACCCTACAACCATATCAGTGACTTTCTGTAAGAGGAGAGGGATAACTCAAGGTAGTTCTGCTCAGAACCTACAATATGCTCTTGGTGTGCAACTGGACTATTATTTTCATATAAGGAGAGAATTACTTTAAAAATAGAGAGAGGCATATAAAAGTTTAAAACACTAGGACAGAATCTTCCAACAAGAAACCCAACACACACACACACACACACACACCTCCCTTTGTGAGAATAAAGGAGAGTTTAGTTGAAGAAGCTTATTTTCAAATAACTTATGATCACACAATGGAATGACTACTATACTAAAGGTGTACATAAAAAGGATGTAACTCCAGAGGAAGAAGCAATTCCTCTTGTCTTGACAAAGAGAAGGTGATGTCACAAAATGCTTCCAAAAGTAAATGAATTAATGTTGAATCTGTAAATGGACCAAAGGAACAAATAATAAGTCTAAAGAATTTATGCTCATTCAAAGAAGAGTGGGAAGTACGTGAATTAAGCAAAGCGCAGCAGTGTGAAAGAAGGAAAAGTTATTGGTGTTATTTCCCAGAGCAGAAAGACATCTATGTATTCATTCTTTCCTCAGTGTTTAGAAACTTCCACATTCCTTACCCACTGATGGTGGTAATTCCATGCAGGATCCCTGTTACCTTTATTTTTTTCAAATATCTCCCACTTTATTATTTTCATTATGTTTCAAGCATAGTCCAATATTACTTTATTTTATGTATCCCCTTAGCAGTCAATATTTGCCCTGTTGATATTTGCTGATGTCAGAGGATTCTTTAACTCAGGTTCATAATTTTATTTTATTTNTCGAACGACTCTTTCACAGGGGTCGCCTAAGACCATCGGAAAACAAAAAGATATTTACATTACGATTCATAACAGTAGCAAAATTACAGTTATAGTGTAGCAATGAAAATAATTTTATGGTTGGGGGTCATCACAACATGAGGAACTATATGAAGGGGTCACAGCATTAGGAAGGTTGAGAACCGCTGATCTAAAGGCAGCTGGCACTACAGCCATTTTCCACCACCAACATTACCTTCATCCTCATCGACATTTACTATTATTAAATGCCTGCCATGTACTAGTTAGCAGATTAAATGCCTTGTAAATGTTATCTCATTTAATGCTTACCAATTAATGCTTTTGGTGAACTATCAATTTCACAGAAATAGAATCTAATGTAAAGAGCTTATTTAGAGAACCTCAGCTAGTTGATTGCAGAGCCAGCATTCACACCTAGGTTTGCCTAACCCTACAACTATATCAGTGACTTTCTGTAAGAGGAGAGGGATAACTCAAGGTAGTTCTGCTCAGAACCTACAGTATGCTCTTGGTGTGCAACTGGACTATTATTTTCATATAAGGAGAAAATTACGTTAAAAATGGAGGGAGGCATATATAAGTTTAAAACACTAGGACAGAATCTTCCAGCAAAAAACCCAACACACACACCTCACTTTGTGAGAATAAAGGAGAGTTTAGTTGAAGAGGCTTATTTTCAAATAACTTATGATCACACAATGGAATGACTACTATACTAAAGGTGTACATAAAAAGGATGTAACTCCAGAGGAAGAAGCAATTCCTCTTGTCTTGACAAAGAGAAGGTGATGTCACAAAATGCTTCCAGAAGTAAATGAATTAATGTTGAATCTGTAAATGGACCAAAGGAACAAATAATGAGTCTAAAGAATTTATGCTCATTCAAAGAAGAGTGGAAGTACATGAATTAAGCAAAGCGCAGCAGTGTGAAAGAAGGAAAAGTTATTGGTGTTATTTCCCAGAGCAGAAAAACATCTATGTATTCATTGTTTCCTCAGTGTTTAGAAACTTACACATTCCTTACCCACTGATGGTGGTAATTCCATGCAGGATCCCTGTTACCTTTATTTTTTTCAAATATCTCCCACTTTATTATTTTCATTATGTTTCAAGCGTAGGCCAATGTTACTTTATTTTATGTATCCCCTTAGCAGTCAATATTTGCCCTGTTGATATTTGCTGATGTCAGAGGATTCTTTAACTCAGG